>NW_018164444.1:79751675-79787205 GCF_001263595.1 Phalaenopsis equestris
AGAAAGCACGGGCAGGCCTCGCGAACGGGAAGAAAGAGAGCCGTGCGATCGAGCGAACCGTGGGATTTAGGGATTTAGGTTTAGAAAAAAAAACAAAATTATATATATATAAAATTTCATGTGATTTATCCATGTACGGCGCCCTAGCAAAAATGGGTGTCCTCTCTAGGTAATTTCAGCATTCCAGACGCACCGGTGTTGTCTGTTTTGCCGTCAGAGGTCGTTTTGACGAATTCATCGATTTGTGTCAATTTTCTCGTGTCGAAAATATGGCAATATAGATGTCCTTTCCTACCAAAATTGGTATCCCGGACGCGTTGGCGCAGTCCAATTTGTCGTCGGAGATCGTCCGGAGAAGTTCGCATTTTGACCCCTCCTCTGGGCTTAATTGAAGTCCGATTTCGTGCAATTTTGTGAACTTTATGTATTTGGTGTGTGTATGTAACGAAAAAGTCCTGACGATGTTTTCCTAAGGCTTGAAGTCCTATTAGGAACTTTTCCCTTGAGCCTTCGCAAAATAACCCATAACCACTCGTTCATAAGACGATGGTCTTGTGCCAAAGATGTTAGACATCAAAGTAAAATAAGAATTGGCTAGAATTTTCTAAAAGTGTGGGTATCAATTCTAATTTTCTAAGACGGTCAATAAGAAATCCTAGAACTAGATCCTAGGCTCTAAGGAGGAGAAGAGATGACCTCACAAAAATGAGGTCAACAAGAACAAAGAACTAGATTGCTTGAAAACCAAAATGAATTTCAAGAATGAAAGTTAGGGCTAAAAAACTGGATGTAAATCTTCAATAAGTGTTTAGGGCACCAAAACTATAGAGTATATTGGTGATACCATAAAAGAAGGATTAGTGTCCTTCCAAAGGAAATCCACCACCGTATGGTGCACACAACATTGCCTTAAATTTAAAACAAGAAGTTATCGCGTGCATCGTAGAATCAACTCTTAAATGTGTACTTTAAAACGGGACTACTCAAATATCAATATCTGACTTTCTCACAACAAGATGAATAAACAGAAGTGTTCAATGCTAGAAAAGAAGATTTCATTACCTGACTTTCATAGAACATAATGAGCATAAACCATAAGAGCTGAGGCAATGTAATGGTTTTGGATTGCTTATTAGTTATTATTTAGAAGAAGAATTCACACTTATTCTCTTCTGTATAAGCAATTGCTTAAACGACCTGATTCATTTCTGTTTGGTATATAAAGATATTTGACCTTCTTATTTGTTGCTCAACTTTTCCAAGAATAGTTTTAGTTTATATGCATAAACATTCTTTATGATTTCATTTGTGGAGCAACTCATTTTTCTTGAAAAAAGTGTTAAAATGATTCCTTACTTTTTGTACGAGGTCATTTTTTGTCTGAGTCTATAAAATTGTTAAATTAGTCGTCGTTTTTTGTCTGAGTCTATAAAATTGTTAGATTAGTCTACAGACTATTTTAAATAAGAGTTGTAATAGCCCACAAGATTTTTTAAAGAGTGATTTATTTCAACCCATATTGAAAAGTATGAGGACTTAAAATAATCTCTTGTAAATAGTTAAGGGACCATTTTGATATTTCTTTGCTTTCATTTTTCATTGCGAGAGCGGATGCACTTAAGACTAGATTTGCCATTTATATACAAAGATTATACATTTTTCATTGCGAGAGCGGATGCACTTAAGACTAGATTTGCCATTTATATACAAATATTATAGCAGCCAGCATAGTCAATACTCAACTTTTATTTTTCTATTTTTATTCCTGAAAATGTAAAAATAGTACTAATCTAATGCACCTTAATTATAGCATCGACACATCATTTTTTTTAAGAAAATGAATAACAATTGCTCCATGTCACCATGTAAGGTTCATAGCTATGTGAAAATCTTTCCTGGGGTTGCACACGGATGGACGGTGCGCTATGATGTTGCTGATGAAGCGGCTGTGAAGAAGGCTGAAGAATCTCATAAGGAAATGATTGATTGGTTTATTAAGCATCTTAATTAAATATGCCTTTGGCTCAAATAAATCTATCTAATAATATCTACTAATGTAGAACTTTTTGTGAAATTGCTATGAATCATTTGTAAAATGTTATCCTATTTGTACCCTTAAGTTTGATATATTTTGTTAGCTAAGGAGTCATTTGGGTCGTATTTATATTATTTTTTATTTATATTTTGATTTGTGACACCGAGCGGTTACGAGTGCTTTTGATTGCTAGCCGCGTTTCATGTTTTTTTCCTTAAAGAGACTATTCTTATGTATTTACATAACTAACAATCTACCATTTATATTAAAATGAATACCACCATGCCATAAATATCATCATCGTCATCTTTTTAAAAGTGAAATATGTGCATAAGTTTATGACAACAAAGTGTCAATAGAAATCAAACTTTGGGAGTTAGATACTTAAATACATAAAAATTGTGGTATTTATGTAAATTTCCCTTTTTTTATTAGTTTTTCAGATCTAGAAATGTCTGGTTCAAGCTTTGACTAATCTCAAACTTTGCTATGGATGCAGCTAAATTAATCTGGTATTTTATGTGAGCCAACATCAATTTGATATTTTTTCTTTTTTAAATAGTGTCATCCAGACACCTATAGGCCTAATATATACGTGCATATAAATATAAATATGCTTGAATGTGTACATTATATGTATATTCATGTTTGATATGAAAACATAGCAAGTGAGTACAAGAACTGAAATGCATCATAAAACTAGAAGCATAAAAATATTAACAAAATGCAAAATGTACAACGAAATGAAGACAGAACAGTAGAAGTCACTCAGCATCATCTTCTTCCTTGCCCTCGTCGTCTTCTTCCTCTTACAATTGGTTGTGCTGGGGCAGTATGATAGTGATGCTCAGGAGCAATTGGAAATTATGTAGCTTTTGGACCATTGTTCAGCTGATGGTGTTGAAACATGCTGGCATCGTTGTCTTCTTCCTCTTACAATTGGTTGTGCTGGGCAGTATAATAGTGATACTCAGGTGCAATTGGAAATTATGTAGCTTTTGTACCATTGTTCAGCTGATGGTGTTGAAACATGCTGGCTTGGTCAAATTTTTTTATCTAGGATTTTTTTTTTTTTTTTTTTTTTTTTTTTTTTTTTTTTTTTTTTTTAAAGAAGAATGCTAAGAATGTTCAAATTTTAAGTACAAAGAAAACATCAAATATATTCTTATATATTAGCATTTTATTTCATTTGCTATTATTATTGATAATGCTACATATTTATCATGGTTTGCTAGTCACCATTGTTGAACAAAAGACCAATCATTCATTGCCTTTTTTGTCACCACCGCCATTGAATGTAGAAACTTGCTCATTAGGGTTTCATTTGGAATTGTTGTAATTGTTTGTAATAGGGGTTATGAATTTATTGAAAATATAATTTCTTTTAAAATTGTGGGTATCTTTTAAAAAAAATTCATATAATAATTTTCTTATAGGTATTGTACTTTCGTTACGATTCACTCCTTAAGGGTGGTGATCCTCTCTCCTTGAGGTAAGATTCACTCTTTAATGGTGGTGATCCTCACTCCTTAAGGTAAAATTCACTCCTTAAGTGGGCTCTGATAAATATACCCCCTTTTGTGCAATGAGTGAATGTCTGAAGAAATAAAAAAGGCACAAGATAGTGCTTTTATATATGTATATTGTTCCCCTAGGTTACTACTAGAATCGAAGAAATAAAAAGGCACAAGATAATGCTTTTATATGTATATTGTTCCCCTAGGTTACTACTAGAATTTTATTTAAGTTACTTGTTATTAAATGAATGCCAATACAATACTTGGGTTGTGAATGCAAATATTTTTTATTAAGTTACGAATTATGTTATTTTATTTTAGTTATGAGTTTATTTTTAAAAAATTAACTTAAAAGTTTAGGGTTGGTAAAAAATTTCTTAATCCTATGAGCCTAAGCTCATTCAGAACTAACTAGCCACAAAATGACAGAAAGTAACATAGAAAAAAGAAAATATTTCTAATGTGTATATCAGCCAAAAAAATACACATGCACAAGCATGAGAAAATAAAACAAACCAACCAAGCAAATAAATAAAAGAAACAAGTTAGTATGATTAGGTATTGCGGTACACCCTAATAGAAAAGAAAACATGAGACGGTAGAGGTTAAGCTTCTAATTTAGGCTGGCCTAAACCTAAGACAAACTTGATGGTGGCTAGGTTTCTTGAATATCTCTAGTTCATGTTCTCGTATTTTGGGGTTCATCCTTGCTCCATCGTCTTGTTAGGGTTCATCGTAGCTTCATCGTCTTGCATTGAGGTTGTGTTGAGGTTCGTCCTCGCTCCATCATCTTGTATGTGTTCATTATTGTTCTATTATGAAGTAAGTCTCACTTCAGACAGTCTTTAGAATTGCATCCAACCAGCAACAGACTGACTACCCTAACTCTATTGCAAACTCAACTGCAAGAAAGTAAAAACAAGAGCCTTTCACTACACTGCAGCACCAGGCCCCATGTCCTATAAGATCATGCTTATATATGAAGGCATGAGTTAGCAAGCACCTGTAGAAGATTTATTAGTTTTATTTATTTTTTATGTCCACTTTTATTAGCTATTAGCTCGACCACCTGCAGAAGATAAATGTTAGTTTTATAAACATCGCCCAAATATTTAATCTACATAAATAACAACATACCTTAGTGTCCATCTATAATGATAAAAGTAGATTTGTTAAACACATTCAATCCAAGCACGCAAGTGCACATAAAAGAAAAACACATACAATCCATCATCAACTTAATCTAATCTTAGTGGACTAGCAAAAACATCTAAAAGTGTGTGGTTTGTAAGGTAACAACAGTCTCTATGTTTGAATTATAGTTTTTGATACGCCACCACCAAATCTTCTTTATCCAGCACAAATCTCGAGGCATGGCACGGATCTTGAGATAATATTTTGAGCAAGGGATGTTCAAATCTCGATAAAAATTCATCCAGAGCTCCAATTTCAGCATACTTATAGTCAAATTGGCCAGCTCGATGAGACGAACCTAATGATATCAAAGTCATTTCAATCCAAGTCAAATCAAGCCAGATCAAATAATTAAACCATTCTTAGAAGATTTTCGGAAACATTTAGGAAGTCAAACGGTTGCCTAATCTGGCAAGTTTATGGTCGAATCGAGTGTCTCGACAAGACGAATCCAACAATAAACGGTTGCCTAATTTGGCAAGTTTATGGTCGAATCGAGCGTCTCGACAAGACGAATCCAACGAACTCAAGATTACGTAATTCTAACATTGTTAAGGCACTCAAATGTTCATTAAACATCGTTTGATCGGAGGAAGCTCTCCGGACCGTCTGATCAAAATGATTCATATTCATGCATTAATGACACTCAAAATAATATAAATAAAGCCTCACCCCTCACATGAGGGGGAAAGTTAAAGCTTCAGAGAGAATGGGAAGCTCTGAGAAGGAGCTAAAGTTCAGCACCATCTTGACCTTCGTTGACCACCGTCGGTCGTTGTCGACGCGTGTCGATCGTCGTTAGCCACTGTTGACAATTACCGTTGATCACCACTAATCATTGTCGATCACCACCAATCAGACGTCGTCAGTCATCACTGCGGTTCATGTGTCAACAATGACCTCGTGCAGCTCCTGACTTTGACTCCCGCGGCCTATGGATGTCTTTCATACTCACTACTACGGCCTATGTGGTCCACAGCTCCGGTAAATGCTTACTCTGGTTTCTTTGGCCAATCAACGCTTCTGGAGCAACCATTTACAACACTCATGATGGACTACTACCTCCACAACAATCGACAATGACCCTTGCAACATGTTGTTACCAAGAACTGCAGTCAAATTATAGTTATACAACTTTGTAATTCTATCTTCTCTACTTTAGGAGAAGGATGGATCTATGTACTCATCATTCATAGTTAATTATTTCAACTGGACTAGACCTCGTGATTTTTTTTCCCTTTCAAGGGTTTTACACATAAAAAATTAAGGTGTCTCCTTTAGCTTACTTCTCTTCTTTTATTTATGTGTGTTGAATTCTCATGCAACGCTAAGATGACAATCCATTACTTTACTGCCAAGAATTTTCTTGCACGCATTAGTTTGGCACCATTTGTGGGAAACGAAGTCCCGTTCGACTTTGTCTTCAACTCTAAGATGTTGATCCCCTACTTCGTTTCACAATGATGTATATCATCTAACTGGCGAAGGAACCTCATTTACGTCTTGAAAATCATGTCTGAAGCATTCTTCCAGGTTGGGGGGCAACCTTCACTGCATTATCGAAAGGTCATTCACATCAACGTCTCGAGCATGATTGGAGTGAGGTTGTCTTCTCACATCATATTCAGACACAAGGTATTTTGTAACTTCTTCCAAACTGGGGGGCAACCTTCATTGCATTCTTGAAAGGTTGTTCATGTCAAAATCTCGTGCATGACTGTGGTGGGAAAGTCATCTCATATTTCCTTCATATTACAAGTTTATGAGAACTATACCTGGACTGGGGGCAATATTCACCCCAAATAATGCTTCCTTAGTGCCTCTTCATCGTACTTAAGTTCCTCTTCAACTAGATCAGAAAGTTGATCTCTGCAAAGCCCAATACATGTATTGTTTTACAATCTCGCATGGAGAACACCCATGTTAGGGGAGCAAAAGATTTAAAAGCGGCAAATAATAAGTTGTCCAACATTTTTCTTGAGTATGATTGCAACCATGTTTTCAAGAAAACATATGGTCCATGACGTCCTACGCCCTAGTCTCGAGAAACTCAGAGCATCTCTGACACCTCATTCTAGGCTAAATCGATCGATCCCAGGGGGACTCGATTTGACCTCTTCCATTACAGGCTACAGTCGACAAGCAAAAACTTCGACATACAACCTCCGATAGATCAAAAATCATTGGTGGATTTCCTTCAACCTTTTCCATTACAGGCTACAGCGGTCAAGCAAAAGCTTCGACATACAGCCTCAAATAGGTAAAAAATCATTGGTGGATTTCTTTCAACCTTTTCCTTTACGTGTTATAGTCGTCAAGCAAAAGTTTCAACATATAGCATTGGATAGGTCAAAAATCCTTGGTGGATTTCCTTCGATCTCTTACATAACAGTTTAGGGTTGTCAAGCAAAAGCTTCGACCAACAACCTAGAATAGGTCAACGATCCTCAGTGGATTTCATATGACTTTATTACGAGTTAATAACTTTGAGCATCTATAACTCAGAACTGGTCTTACATCCTCAATGGATTCTCCTTTCAATTATGCCCCTAAAAGTCAAGCCTAGAAGGCTAAACCAGATAAGAAGCTACCATGTTGTTGGAAGACGAGCCCAAGAGGTAAGTTTCGATGGGAAGCTAGTGGTCGACAGGGTCCTCACCTCACTAATAAGACTCCAACAAAGCAAGTGGTTGGCAGGGTCTCCACTGAAAGACCTCAGAAGGCTATAAGCCTCAGAATACACAAGTACATTAAAGATCTCAGAAGCCTACGAGTCTCATAAGAATTTCGTACGGTTGAGAAGCCGCAACAACCTCATAAGCAACGTCCAAAACATACAAATAAATACATTGTTATTATCTAAAATGTCACATTAAAAGGATACAATGAACAACATATACTTGTACAAGAGCTACAAAAAATATGCTCGTCTTCGAGTAGACTCAACATTGCCTCCCCAAAACTTCAGTACTCCTGATGATCGTCAAAGAATCTCCAGATATCGCCACCACATAAGCACAAAAAATGTTTCCTTTAAAGCGTGACAGGAAAGCTACAACAATTCTTCGTCTCCTCCAGAACGTGTAAGAGCGACACTGGAATCTCCTGCAGAATGCACGACACCAACGAAAAAGAAGGTCCCATTGCTTGCCTGCTACGCAGGACGAAGATGACTTTCCTCTTCGCCGTAACGAGAAAGAGGATCCCTTTACTGGCTTGCTACGCAGGACGGAGACGACTTTCCTCTTTGCCGCAATGAGAAAGAAGATCCCGTTGCTGAACTGCTCCGCAAGACAGTGATGACTTTCCTCTTCGCCCTGTTGCTGACCTGCTCCGCAAGACAGTGATGACTTTCCTCTTCGCCGTAATGAGAAAGAAGATCTCATTTCTGGCCTGCTGTGTAGGACGGGGACGACTTTCCTCTTCGACGCAATGAGAAAGAATATCTTGTTGCTTACCTGCTACACAGGGCGGGGATGACTTTCATCTTCATCGCAGCTCTTTGCACAACTTTGCGTCGCAATTCTCCACCTCAACTCTGTGCAACATTTTTTCACCTCAACTGTACGTTGTAATTCTTCATTGCAACTCTTTGCAGCAATGTGTCGCCACTCGTCATGATGCATCGTCGTGACGCACTGCCGCAATGCATCGAGTCGGTGCAACTCACCACCCTAATGCATCGTCGAGACGCATCGCCGCAACACATCATCGTAATGCATCATGTCACCACGACAACCCGCCACGATACTTCGCCCCAGCGCGTCGCCACGACGTCCCGCCTCAACAAGTCGCTGTAACGCCCCACTGCGACCCTCTGCCACCACGCTTCACCGCTTCGTGTCGTAGCTTCGTGTCATACCGACACGACGCCCCGCCGCGATGCCCACGTCGCTGTAACGCCCCACTGCGACCCTCTGCCGCCACGCTTCACCGCTTCATGTCGTAGCTTTGTGTCATACCGACACGACGCCCCGCCGCGATGCCCAGTAGTCGCGACGCTCCGACACAATGTGTCACCACGATGCTCTGCAATGACACATCGCTTAGATGCATGGCTTCAAAGCGTTATGTCATCGCGACGCTCCGCCACAACGCATCGCCGCGATGCATTGTCGCAACATCACGTCGTCGTGACACCTCGCCGCCATGTGTCGCCACGACGCGTCGCTGCGACGCTACGCTGCAACACGAAATTAAAATTTTTCAAGGCATGGTGTCATTAGTGCAAATTAATATGAAAAATTGAAATTAATTTAAATTATTTTTTTAAAATTCTTGTGAAATTTTAAATGAAGTAATTGAATTAATTCATATAAATTTCATTTAAGTTTCATAAGTCATAAAAACTTACAAATATGGTAGATATGGTGCATATGAGATATGTAGTTTTCTACGCTAAAGAATCACTATCGCCTCCCAAATGGAGATGAACGGCTATGATTACGCCTCCTTCCCCTTGTCAGGGAGTGGAGACAATCTAGACGCCACTGTTTGATGTGGCCTATCAACATGCCACTGTTTGATCTGGTCGATCTAAAAGAATCAGTGAATCAAAATTTCTAAAGTCCTACGGTGGGGGAAAGTCCTTACCCTAATTTATTTATATCTCTATGTTTTGGAAATAAATCACAAAAAAAGAAGTACATTAAGGGATTAGAATCATACCTGAAGAGGGAAAAATTTTCTGTCTGGACTCTAGACGTCGAACAACGTCCGGAGTCTAATAAGACGTTGTCACCTGTATGTGCGGGCCCCACATAGAATCATACCTAGAAAGAGAGAGAAAGTTTGATTCATTGAATAGGAAGTCGGGACATGAATGAACATTTCCTCACGAGAACTGTTTCGGTGATATCGAGTTGGGGCAACATAAGGCAAAGTTGGAGTTTGTGGAATTTGCAATCTTGTGTCCTTGGGGAGGAGGCAAGAAAGGAAAAAGAAGACTGCAGTTGCAATTTTGCGTGGGTGACAGGGGGACGGCGAAATCAGAGGTGTTATTTGTCGACGAGAGGATACGACGACACGTTGTGATGGTATGCGGCAATGAGATTGTAGCTAGAGTTGGCTCGTGGGTGTTCCGGCGATGAGAAGTGGGTTTTGTCGACAACGGGAGGGCGAGTGAATGCGCGAGAGAGGGACGGTGCGATGGACTTGATGTATGTTTTGGCTCCAAAACCTGAGAGAGAATGAGAGGGAGAGGGAGTATGATTCTGAGTCGTGCCTCAATTAGAGGAGAAAATATTACGTTTGGAGTTCTAAAATAGAATTACATTCGGAACCCAATTAAAATTTGACGTGTCCTTCTCTAAAAAATGGATGTCTGACCCAACATGATGTGCAACATGGTTGTACTCGAGATTTTTCTTCAGTACAACCATGTTGTAGGTTATGACTTTCAGATCTAACCATTTATTTGAATTTTTTTTTACTGAGCATGACATGGTTGTACTGAAGAAAAACCTCGAGTACAATCATGATGTACTCCATGATCGTGTTGGACTTCAGGCTTCTCCGGCCTTTAGACAAGAACACGCATCAAATTTTAATTGGAGTTCGGATGCTACTCTACATCGGGTATTTATTTACATATCTAATACATAAACTTCATTTTTTTATGTATATCCCACCATATGTACATGAAAAAATGTATTTTATTTTTTATAAATTAAAAATAAAATAATATTTTTGATATAATAGGAAGATTTTAGGTTGTTCGTATGTAAAACAAAATTTAGATTTTGATATGCATATTTGTAGGAACAGGACTATGTATATAAACTCTTTTTTTTTATTAATTTAATTATAATTATTATTTTAGTTTAAAAATTCAATTAAGTCTATGTTTAATTTTTTTTTTAATTTCAAATTAATATTTAAGTTTAACCTTGCTCAAGGTAATTTCAGGGTTTATTTAATTTATTTAATTCTAATTAATATTTTAATTTTAAATTTATTTTACTTGGTGTTTATGTTTAATCTCGCATGGGTTTAAAATTGACTTTAATTGGGTTAAAATTTATATTTAAGTTGAGTTTAAATTTGGACTGACTATTTTTTTTTGTTTAATTTTAAGTTCAAATTTGTTTTACTTTTAAATTGGGTTCATTTTGTATCAAGTTAAATTTTGTTCGATTTTAATATTTAATTTAGGTTTATTTAATTAGGTTTGAATTTTGATTAATTATAATTTTATTTTTAATTTGAATCAAACGCCAAGTCTATCTCAACCAACCGAAGTACACACAAGCATACCCACAGTCAACCCAGTCAGGTCTAGGCCCACCTAACCAGATTGTGGTCAGCCAGACCTTACCTGAGTCAACCAAATGAAGTCAAAGTCGATCGAACCACCTAGGGGTTCTAAGAAAAGGATCCTAGGTCCAGATAGGAGTGTAGCGAAAGGAAAGAAATTGATAAAAAATAAGGTAATATTGATGGCAAGAAATTGTCATATGATGAAACAAATTGATAAAATTTGTGTCACATTTAACGAAACAATAAACCTAAAAAATGGTGTAATAATACACCTCAAAGCTGATGCAACAACATATCCCAAACACGGTGTAACAATACAACCCACATATGGCGTAACTCCCCATAATTACTTCTTACAAGCATCATGCCCATAATATGACAACATTTTCTAGACTACTAAAGCTCTCTCATCGCATCTCACTGCCATGTGTCGCATGACCAACTACGACACGTGTAGTCCACATATTATGCAGCTCCCGGCCTTGGCTTATGTAGCCAATAGACATTATCACAGCTCAAGCAGCTCCCAAATCCACCCTCTGCGGCATACAAACATTATCTCAGTTCATGCATCTCTCAACACTATTCCTATGTAGCCTACGAATATTATCTCAGCTCACTTAGTTCCCAAATCCTGTCTTTGTGACCTACAAATATTATCTTAGCTCATACAACTCCCACTATGTCTTCTATAGACTACATAGATTATCTCAGCTCATGCAGCTCCCAACTCCC
Organism: Phalaenopsis equestris; assembly: GCF_001263595.1. Classification (NCBI taxonomy): domain Eukaryota; kingdom Viridiplantae; phylum Streptophyta; class Magnoliopsida; order Asparagales; family Orchidaceae; genus Phalaenopsis; species Phalaenopsis equestris. The sequence continues at coordinate 79,763,415 of NW_018164444.1, forward strand.
ACCACTATGGCCTACATACATTATCACAGCTTATGTGGCTCCCGATTTTGGCCTAAGTGTCCTACATATATTCTCTCACCTCATGTAGCTCTCAACTCTATCCTACGTGGCCTTTTAACTTTATCTCTGCTCTTGCAGCTCCCAACTTTAACCTCTACTGCCAACAAACATTATATTAGCTCATGTAGTTCTTAACTCTAGCTTATGCAGTCTATGAATGTTCTAATAGCTTCTGCAGCTCCTTGCTACAACCTCTTTGTCCAACCGACTATCTTGAAGCAGCCTTTTATGGCCTACATGGCCAACCAATACCATGACATTCAACTACGACCTCTATGACAAGCGAGCGCAACAATCACTATCTACAACATTCACAGTAGACAATTGCCTCAATAGTAATTGATCATGGCCTTTGCAGCTTATTACATATTTTATTGTTGAAACACTATTGTACTTCTACTTTGTATTTCCAACTTCCCAAATTTTAAGAGAAGAGTAAGCTTATGTACTCACAATTATATTGAAAATTAAAATTGGGCTACGCCCCGTGGTTTTATTTTTTTTTAAGGGTTTTACAAGTAAGAACTTCTAATGTATATGCATGCCACTTTTAATTACCTGAATGTGTGTTAGATTTTTGTGCAATGATAAAATATTAAAAAATTACTTTATCGTCTTGAAGCTTCTGACACCCATCATTTTAGCACCATCAATGGGAAACGAAGCCTTGTTTGGCACAATGTTCAATTATTCAATGTCAACTCTCTACTTTATTTCCCAGTGATATACATCATCTTATCCAACTAGTGAAGGGACCTTCTTTGTACCTCTAAATCATTTTTTTTAATGTGGAGGACAATTTCAATGTAGCCTCGCAAGATCGTCCACATCAACGTTCCAGACACAATTGTAATGGGGGTAGTCTTATCACATCATGTTCTCATTACCTCTTCATAAATAAACATTGAGAAAATAGAGAAGAAATAGTGCTACGTGAAATGAATTTTCTCCTCTACCTCTTCATCATGTGAAAATACCTTCTTATACTCGCTCTTGATATCATAATCATTAGAATTTGAATGAGGGTCTTTCTAAGCCCGACCAAGGGTAAATCCCTTTACATAACCCCTATCTATTGTTACCTTAATCAGTTTTCTTTCAAGAAGCCCTCGATTAATCCTTCCTTGATGAACCATTTTCATTACTCTTTCACCTCAACATCAAGCATCTGGTCATGTGCCTCCTGAATGCAATCCTAAAGGATGGTCTTGTAATCAATTAAGTTTTGGATGCTCTCTATAATTCTAAACTTAATTCAAGTAATGTCAACTTCTAATACCCCAACTTTTGGACCTCCATCTCCAGGGTTGATACCTTTCACGACAGAGCCTTCTATTACTCTGGCCAAGACTAGCTCCTGCTTCAACAAAACCCTCCAGAGAACTCTCCAAATCTTGAAATTTCCTCAAGAAAGAAGTTGTCATCATACACAACTTTGTCATGCACCTCGTCAGTTGAAATTCTAAGATTACAACTCCCATACCTCTAAAATCATATCAACGCTTGTACACACCATGGAGGAACTTGATTTTGACAAATTTAGAGTTCCAAACTTTCAAAAAAAAGCCATACACCATCTGAAGCTCCATCATTTCATCCGTTCAAAGAAAGAAAAAAAATACATAATTATATGTCAGATAGATGAACAATTTGTGTGATAAAAAAGAGACTTCTAAAGTTTTTGGCCTCTTTAAACTTGGTACATGAATGAACCACAATATTTTATGAGAAGTGAACATTTGAAGGACTGAGCAAATGCTTCAACACCTCTTTGTTCCTTTAATGCTACATTTGAGGGAGTATCTCAGAATCACTGCTCGGTGGGAGTCACTTCATGAGTGCCACTGAAGCCAGCTCTGGATGCCCCTTCTTGAATGTTTTCAACATCACTACAGAAGATCAGTCAGGTTGAAAGGAGAGTCTGACCTTGAATGAGAATTTTTCATTCACAAATTCATAGACATAGTACACCTTGAGCTGCATATCCTTAAAAGTTGAAATCCAAGCACTCATAGTATTTCGTCCACATTGATTTGAAGAAAAATAGGCAGCTACTATTCATAGTATTTCGTTATTTTGTCCACATTGATTTGAAGAAAAATAGGCAGCTACTATAGTTTCCCTCACTTTTTTCAAGATTCCCAGCCATTTTTTACAAAGAAATATTATGCAGCCTATTATCGTACCAGATCTTTCGTATAAATATCCAATCTCTGGCTCTTGAAGGACATGCAACCACGTGTATCATCGAAAAATTCCTCAATCGAGCTAAAATATCTGGTGTCAACTTTAACCTTCATTTTCTAAAAAAGGCGATCAACCCTATGACAATTGCTTCTGTCTGATAAGTGAGTTGCAACATATTGACTCTAAATTCTTTTAGAATATCAAGGAACTTGTTCGCTGGTGGAATTCTCAAGCTAGCCCACAAAGTCACCTTATAAAGAGCAAAATGTCTGGGGGGGGGTAAGCTTGATCCGTTAAAGCAAAATCACCACCACCATATCATTTGAGAAGTAAGAATTCTTCCAAAATAATATCAAATCAACATCTTTTATGGTTGACTTTTCTTTCATGGGGTTTGTCAGATGCCGACATCACATGATGCAGGAAATCCTCTTTGAAATGTGTGATGAGCTTGAAACTTTTTTCCATGAACAATCCCCTTTGAAATGTGTGATGAGGAAGCTTGAAACTTTTTTCCATGAACAATCCCCTTTAAATTATGGATCCTTTGTTGGGCCAATACGAAGGGTTCCATCGACCTGCTCCATGAACCCAAGGACCAAACTCTGGCCCGACCGCTGGCCTGACTTACTTAGGTCCAGTGACCCACCAACCAACACGGCTAAGCCTGCCCACACAGTGCTCTTGCAGTCACTCGCAGCTCCACAACTGGCCACATCTTTCTCGCATTGCTGGCTCTTCCGCTGCCCTAATTGTTGGTAAAAGAAGTTTACATTTTTTAAGGCCAAGAGGTTCAAAAACTGAACCTCAACAAAGGAAAATGCCCCTAAGTTGGAGTTCTTATAAAATTTGGATTTCTAATATTTTTAAGCGGTAAAACTAACTCATCCAAAAATAAAGCGTAAATGATAAGTCATTAATAAATTTTCATCATGTGGCACCGATTTCAAGGCATAACACAAATTTCAAAATAATTTTTTTATCAACAAATAACTAAACTTATATTGAAAATCAACAAGAACACTTATTTCAACAAACTTACTTTCAAATTAATCTACTCGATGAGACGAACACAATGACACTAACTTTGGTCTATTCTGAGTATATTAAGTGATAAATTGTTTTTAGAAGCTTATGGTGATCGATTGTAAGGTCAAATAGAGTCCAAATATGATAAGTTTACAATTAAATTGAGCAACATAATGAAACAAATTCAATGAACCCAAGATCACTCAATTTCAACACCATTAAGACACTTAAATGTTGGTAAACAACCATCAAATTCAGAGGATCTCTCTTTGTCCAATGAAGTGGTATGCATTCCTTGGGAGGCCTTGAAGCGCCCCTGGTGTGCTTTATTTTTTTGTGCGTTTTATGTCAATTTAAATCCCCGGTAATAGTGTCAAAAACTTAACCACTCCCAAAATTACGCAGTAATTTAACTTCCAAAATATGACAAAAAAACTTGACCCAATTTATATTTAGTGATTATTGTGCAAAATCAAAATGTTATAAAATATATTGAATAGTTCACACACTAGAGGTTCTACGTGAGTGTACATATCGATTCAGGTAATATAGTGTTTTCTTTAAAAACCCAATATCGATCTCACAGAGAAGCGAGGTATAAAATCCCTTAGGCTAATTCTAGTCTACTACTACCAATTATTAGTTTGAAATGTCAATTTAAGTGGTTTTTCTAACAAGTACTCCTAAATGTAAGTCTTAAGTTTAAAACAACAAACAACTACTCATAACAACTACAACAAACAACTACTCATAAATGAAAATATTAATTTTAAAGATAACCCTTTCTGGACGAATTGGTTTGGAGAATTTTGATATGTTAAAAATTATTATTCTTATATAGTGAATTGGATAATGTATAAGAATGAGATACATTAAATATTATATGTGTCAAATAAGAGCAATCATATTATTTACCCTTTGAGAGTGCATAAAGAATATTGACTAATCCAGAGTTTGGTCCCTAAATCTGTGGTTATGTTGAGAGGATATCGGCCCCCACTCCAGAGCTCCTACTTCTCCCTCCCATGAGGGCTAACAATTTCGCTTTAGTTTCTAAGCAACTGGACCAAATTGAAGATTTTAGTCTGTCACCCTAAAATCTCAAATTTTATGCCCATCAAAGTATATTTCCTTATTTATTTGCACTCAACCCCATGGACTACATTCTCAACCATTAAATTGAATGTGATTTTTACTTTGTTGTATAAATTATAGTCATTTCGGATCTTATGTTTCTCAACAAATTTTAACATTACAACAGTCTTAAACTGTAATGTAAATGAAGTTCAAGTAAAAACCATCACATTATAATTAAAACGCATAATAACATGCTTCCCAAAATCTTAGACATAAATCCTACTTATTATAAAAGAAAAGCAAAATGAAAATAACGACATAATCTTCTCATGCCACTATTTCAAAATAAAAAGAAAGAGTAAGAAAAACTACTCACAAAGCATAAAGAAAACACAAAGAAAAACTTTATTACAACAAAGCAAATCCACTAGATAAGTGTTTACAAAATCATAGGATAATGAAGAACACAATACTTAGCTTTTCTCTTTGAAAGAAAGATGAAGATCTCTCCCCCAAAGTCTCTCATTGATCTATGCACTGTTAGTACAATTCCTTACAGATTCTCTCAAAATCCCCTCTCCAATTTCTCCAGAAAAGGCAGAAATCTATATTTCTACTCATATTCTAAGATTTCTAAACATTCATCTTAATTTCCCCTCATACACACCCACACATAGCATGAGAGGCGCCAGCCCCTCCTATTTTAAAGAGATAAAATTCCTTATTTTTCCTAAAAGACACATCTTTTCATTCACTTAGAGCCTTCTTAAAATAGTCAAAAACCGCCAAAAATCCATCCATAATCGTCTATGGCGCATGTTCTCTAGATTTTGGCATTTCTAGTGCCTTTGGCACCTGTTCTCTGGATTCTAGCACCTTTGGCACATGTTCTCTAGATTATGGCGCCTCTGGCGCCACCACGCAGTAGCTCTACCATTTCGCTTCGTTTGGCTCCGTTTCAACTCTGTTTCGCCCCATTTCAGTTACATTTCACTACTAACAGATATACCTACAAGATAAGCATGAAAATAAATTTTCTTTAAAGTGTATTTTCTTTAAAGTGTAATTTCATTTCTTTAAAGTGTAATTTCATTCAAAAATATGTCAGAAATGTAAAGAATATTAAGCATAAAAAGACATATCAAAATTTGTCAGGTCCAAGTTTTCTTTCTTGTTTCGTTCCAAGACATTCCTCCACGCTCCATTTTTGCCATTCTTCATAATTCATTTTCATTCCACCACCATATTGGAGTCCATTAGTGATTTTTCTTTTATAATTTAGAGTTTGTGTGGTGAGATTTAGTGTGAAACTTTTTGTATGAGTGTTGGAGAAGAAGAAAAGTGAGAAATATCTTCTTCCTGCATTTCTAAGGAAAGACTACAAGGGATTTGCTTCGAGAAATAGTTTCAGATAAGTTTTGTTTGTTTATTAGTGTTGTATGAACTTTCTTTTATATATGAAATTTGTGTTTTGTTGTGACTTTCTCATGAAGTCTGAGTAGTTCATTTTATCTTTCTCCCTACTTTGAGATATGGTGAAATGAAGAGATAATATGATGTGACAATATTAAAATATAAAATAAATTGTGATGATTTTTCAACTCCGAACTTAATTTACATTTCGATTTGGCTAATTGAATTGTTAAAATATGTTGTGAAACATATGATCCGAGAAATGGAGTATGAGTTCTACAATAGAGTGAGGATCACATTTGATTTTATGGAGGAGAAATTCGTTCATGAAATTAAGTGAAAATAAATAGGGAAATAGTCTTTTTTGGATGTAGAATTGGAGAATCTTTAGGGTGACAGACTAAAATCCTCAATTTGGTCTTAGTGTTTAAAAACTAAAGCGAGAGTTAGCTTTCAGGTGAAGGAAAGTGGGAGCTCTGGAGTGGGAGCTGGTATCCTCCTAGCCTAGCCACGAATTTAGGGACTAAACCTAGGATTAACCAATGATTTTCTATGCATTGTATCAGGGTAGATAATTATAATTGCTTCTATTTGACACAATACATATTATAAACATTTATCTCATCTCATTTCACCAGAACCTCATTATAATGGGAATGATGTTTTTTCACATAAGAAATCTTCATTACATAAACATAGTTAGTATATTAGTATATACTTTTTAAATTTTACATTTCTGCTTTGCTAATAGTTAAGCACTTTAATTTCGATAACATCTCAACCTTCGAAATTAGTGACAGTGATTTTGTTTGATTTTCTATAAATTTCCTAATAAAACTTATATTTGCCAATTTACACCTTCTCTGTGGGATCGATATTTGGGGCTTAAATAGAAATTCATTTATCACTTGATAACGATACACATACTTGCGTAGAATCTCATTATTAATTGCCTATAATTATATATTTTTTACATAACTTACTTTTCATATAAGGATCGAGTTTTTGGTTTTGTAGTGGTATCAACTTTATAAATCCTTACATATAAAAAAATCGGGATCAGTGCATCAGGCCTCTCTTAAAATCTATGAATAGAGCCATACCCCCCTCTTGAGAGGGGACTGAGAGCTAAGCTCGAAGAAGGAAAGGGAGGAGTTGAATAGCTGTATTATTCTTACACCGAATATCCGACAAATACTTCTTGCTCCTGCAACTGCCTATCACCGGCGACCACACCAACCACTGTCATCCACAGTCAGTTGCCCCTGTCTCGTTGCTACAAAACTCCCTAGTAGAATCTTGATCTATGTTGTGGAATTTTGTTGTATGTTTCGAAGTAATGACAAGTGTATATAATGTGCTTAGTTATTATCTTAATTCTACATTTTTGCATGTTTACATTATCCTTTCTGGAAGATTTTTAGTTCCATATAGCACGAATCAGGTAAAGGGAGCAACATGAATATGAAATATGATGAAAAGGTGCAAAATAGAGTTTTGGCGCCTAGACGCTAGATCCAGTCCAAAAATGAGTCAAAACCAAGCGATCAGAAAGTCAGCGCCGTTATATAGGCACCGGGGCACTGGAGTTTGGGCACCTTGGCACTGATCTCGGGCGCCTAGGTTCAAGTAATGGAGGATTTTTGGAGCATTTTTTTTAGCGGGTGGAATTTTGGCACTACAATTGTAACGTTGAGACACTATAGTGCAGCGCCTATATGTCGTGATACTAGCGCCTAGGCGCTACGACTTATGAAGATTTACAATGCCTATCATGAGTGCTTAGGCTCTGGAACGTGTAAATTGGCGGTTTTAGCAATTGGATGCATCGTTTCATCTGAAGAGTATGTTTAAATGATGAAAATGAAATGGCGGGGGAGGGGGGGGGGGGTTTTTTATTTTTCTCATTTTTTTTTGCAACTTGAAGAGTAGAACACTGAAGGAGAACTCCAAGGAACTTGGAAAGGAGATTAGGAGAGAAGAAAATAGAGTGTTTGGGAGAATTGAGAGATTGGATTACTTGTTATTGATGACTTCTTTATATTGTCTGTTTGAAAAGAAGAAAAGTGCATTAACGTTGTATTTTCATCTGATGTGCACGACACAAACGTTCTATCTATATTTACCTTCAGATCACTTGAACCCTAGAAAGGTAGCTTGTGTGCACAACACAAACGTTCTATCTATATTGACTTCTTAAGTAGTGGTTGTCTATAGGAAATTATATCAATTAGGTCGAAGTCAGCCGTAAGGTCTACCAATCATAAAAGAAAATTCTTTTGGACAACTGATGGATCTTAGTGCATTGTCTGTAGGGACTACAAATAGCATTATGAAATAAATTCAACAACATTAACTCAAATACTTTTAATCCAGGTTGAAAGAGTCACCCAAAATTTATTTATAACAGCGATAACCCCAGGGTAGGAAACCAACAGTGGGGTAATAATAAGACAATTTTGTAAGAAATTGGAATATCTAGATTAACAACAACCCAAAACAGATTTACCCCCCAAGATTTAACTCAAACCTATTGTTCAAGGAGAGAAAGCTGTCTTTAGAAAAGATAGTGTTATAGAAGGGAAATAAACTGCAGAGTTAAGCCGAGCCATTAGAAATATTAAGACCCAACTAGGACAAATAGCAAACTCTTTTAGTAATAGGCCTCAGGGCACTTTGCCTAGCAACACTAAAGTAAACCTTAGTAAGAAGGCTAATGAACATGTGAAGGCTATTAAATTGAGGAGTGGTAGAGAATTGGGGGAAGTGACTAGGAGGGAGCCTAAAGAAGTTGAAGTTAACCCCTAGTTCAAAAAGCCTAGCGCAAAAAAAAAAAAACTAATTTAGAACTTAGGGAGACCTGCCTCACCTCTTAAGAATGACATAGAGAGACCACCTCCATCATTTTCTCAAAGGCTTCAAAAACACAAGTTGAATCAACAGTTTTGTAGATTTTTAGAGGTGTTTATGAAGCTAAAAATTAATACTTCCTTTGCAGATGCCTAACAGAGTGGTGAAGGTTGGGGCGATGGGCATATGGAATGGCTCAACAGCACTGAGCCAATTGTCCTGCTAGTCTAGCCGATGAGGCTTTGTTGGCTTATGGAGTATGTTCACAAGTCCCTGCACGTTGGCATAGTGAATCTGTTTCTCAGATTCAATGCTTAATGTAAAAAATTTGCGGTGATTGGATTCGATAACAGGAAGGTTCCTCATCTAATAAATTCACACGACATCAGTGTAATTATGTGAAAACGGCACGATTAAGGGGATTTGGGCATGATTATGCAAACCAGGGCGTGAGTTTTGAATTCGAACCTAATGGCGGTTATGAGAGCAATCAGTGGGAGCCCAAATTGGACTGTTGAGATAAAATTCTTGGGTTGAGGAGCATTTGCATTAATTTTGGCATGTTTTAGGTTCTTTTTTTTTTCTTTTGGATAAAAATTGGAATTTCCTCGCCATGCATTCTATAGAGAATTATTCATGAAGTAAAATTGGAGTTTTCTAGCTATGCGTTCCAGAGGGAATTCTTCGTGAAGAAAAGTTGGAGTTTCCTTTTTGTGCATTCCAAAGAGGATTCTTCATGATTAAATGTTGTTTTAGAAGAATATTTGAAGTTTTCCCACTTCACAATCTGAAGGATACTCTTCACAGAGAAAAGTTAGAATTTCCCCATCGTTCATTCTGAATGGTGTTCTTCATGAGGACAAGTTTTTCCTAACGTATTCCAAAAGAGATTCTTTGTTCAAAGAAGTTGGATTTTCCCACTGCATATTTTAGGGCCTTCTTCGTGGTAATTGAAGTTTTTGTGTTATGCATTTCAAGTGAATTTTCCTGTCTCTCTACCACTACAATGCTTTATAGAACATTTTTTTTATGTTACTAAGAAGTCGATATATGGAGATTCTCGTCACCCTGAAAAATCAATTGAAGTACTAAAATTTTGAGGAGGCGATGTCAGTACCATCCAAAGATGAGTTGGCACTTTCTCCGTAGGCATGGAAGATCAAGCTTCAAAAGATTGTCCACCTTCTAGGCAAACACAAGAAGATGACAAGTCATTAATCATAAAGCTTAGACTTTGCAGGATTTTCAAGTGAGGATATTGGCTCTTGTAGAAGAGAACATGAAGTTGTAGACCTCTTGATGGTGGGGAGGACATTATAACAGATCAATGTCTTTTCTTTTGTCAACTTGTTGTAGCCTATGTATCAATGTGTATTAGATGTTGTAGCTTTTTAGTCATCTGATGTGACATTTATATACGTAGATAATGTGTTTATCTGTACGTTTTTTTTCTTGATATAATAAAAATTTTGATGTTGCTCATGAGGTTGCTTTAATCTTTCCTTTTGAGTAGTAGTTGCTCCGTTTCTTGGGTGGTTACAATATGTTGTAGCCCAACATTTGAACTGATGCCTCCCGATTTTTGGGCTATCGTTGAGAATGGTTGACTGATCCTAAGTTGTTCAGTTAAGCAAGCCTCAATGACCACAACCTATCATGGAAGAAGTCATTTGTAATCAACGAAGAGTGTAAAACCTAACATAAGCTATATAGTCAGGGATGCTCGGCAATGTTAACTTGCATTAGAACATAGTCAAAATGAGATTCCGTTATGAATGAAGACCTATTCTAGGTTGTATAGCTGGAGATATTCAATGATGATAACCAATATTGAAATATAGTTGAAAAGAGAATCCGTTAATGATGTAAGATCCGTCCAGGCTTGTATAGCAAGAGCATTTGCTCGACGACATCAATCTGCATTAGAACAGAGTCGAAAAGAGAATCCATTAAGGATTTAAGACCCGTCATAGATCGTATAGCTAGAGCATCCGCTCGACACATTAACCATAAATGACAATGATCTTATTGCAATTTGTTGATGGTGTATCAACATAATTATTTTGTTTTATTTTTTTAGTCTATATTTTTTCTTATCATTGAGCTAACATTATTGTCCCATTTAACTTTATTATACATGTTTTAATTAAGTCTTATTAGAATAATAAAACACAACTTTTGAAGAGATTATGTCTTTTTTGAATCACCTTCTTTTTTTAATTTTATTTAAAAAATATATTTATTTAGTGCATATTGTCATGTTTCTATTTTACATTTTCAAAGTTAAAATAACTTGTTTTAAAAAAAACTCTCAAAACATGTTTTGAAAAAGAATCAAATATTTTATAACATATCAAATAAGTTTTATTTTAATTAAAAATAAAAAAAAATAATTAAAAAATAGAAAAAAAATAAAGGTGATCCCAAACGACCTTAATTATTATTAATTTTATTTGAGCATATTAAACTTTTTCATCTTATTTTTAAATTATCTGTTGTACATTCGAGCTCATATTTTTAAAATTTTTGAAACTCAAAACCCAAAAATTGTTACTTTTCACTTTTGGAATTTGGGTGATATATTGTTTTGGATTTTGCAGACTAAGAATTACTTTTATTTCTTAATGAAAATTTAATGTTAAACTTTTAAATTATAAATTAAATCTTCCAAATAAAATTAATCGTGGAAGATTATGACTGAGATGAAGATAAGGATCAGACTAACTAATGATAATAATCCTAAAATATCTGAAATAATTATTAATAAAATCACTTAATAAAATATAATAGAAAATTTATGACATATAGCTCAATTTTTTTGTATTTATATATCTAATATGTACATTTTAATTTTTTACATATATGCTATCAAATAAATGAATGAAAAATTATAGCTCACTTTTTAAAATTAGAACATGATATATTTATTGAGATATCAAACATTTAAGTGAAATGTGTAATAAAGCTAAAGTTTTGGTGTGAATGTGCAAAATATGTGTATGTTTGTAAAATGCTCGGTGGTTAAACAGTCTATGACTCTCTACAGTTCAGCATCCTTCCTCTCATGGCGCTAACGAAGGCAATTTACTTCGGTTCTTCAAACCCTAGTCCTATCTCTTACGCCGCTCCGGCGAATCTCAACCCTCTCTTATCCCACCCAAGCTCTCTACCTCTCCACCGCCACCGCTGGAACCCTAGCCTTGCTGCCGGTGCTCCCTCTCACCGCTTCTTCGCCGTGCGATGCTCCATCAACTCAAGGCCAGATTACATCCCCAACCTTATCGCAGACCCCGCCTACGTTCGCATCTTCGACACGACCCTCCGCGACGGAGAGCAATCTCCAGGCGCAACCATGACCAGCAGCGAGAAGATCGCCGTTGCTCGCTTGCTCTCCCGCCTCGGCGTCGACATCATTGAGGCAGGCTTCCCGGCATCATCACCTGATGATCTCGAGGCCGTGCGTTCCATTGCAATGGAGGTAGGGAACAATCCAGAGGAAGATGTGCACCTGCCGGTGATCTGTGGTCTGGCAAGGTGCAATATGAAGGACATTGATGCTGCTTGGGAGGCTGTGCGGCATGCCAGGAGACCGAGGGTGCATACTTTTATTGCGACGAGTGAGATTCATATGCAGCATAAGTTGAGGAAGACGAGGGAGGAGGTGGTCAGGATTGCTAGGGAGATGGTGGGATATGCGAGGAAGCTTGGGTGCGAGGACATTGAGTTCAGCCCAGAGGATGCTGGAAGGTCTCCATTGATAAAGTTTTTTATACGGCCTCGATGCATTCCGTTTTGCGTAAAAAAATATTTAAATGAAGTACTTCGCGTTAAACAAAAAAGTAGTGCTATTAGACGGTTATTCATAAAAGAAAAATGTTGGGCGAGGATATTAAAGTAAAATTTAATTGAAATGTCTTTTACAGTCTTTTGTATGAATTCAGTTAAAATTTTGATTGATTACTTATGATCGGATTCATCTAGAAATTAATCTAACAATTTTGGTTTTAGTCACGGCCCCTTTTTCCTATTCATAAATAAAATAACGGTATAAATTAATTACAAGATGATTTTGTTGGTATGTATAAATTACACGACAAATTTTTGCTACAATTTTGCTCTGTAACTACTGAGGAACAATTCTTCGACAGGTTGACACTCAGATCATTACTTTTTCTGGAAAATATTACCTTTCTCATTATTGATATAGAACTTGTATGTTATTTATGAGAAATTCTTGTATTTTTAATTTTCTTTTTTTCTTTTGAGGGAGTCCTGATTTGATTTGTCTTCTAGGAGATTTTCTGCAAATACTCCTAGTTTGTTCTACTTTCAGATAATTTTCTTACACTTCTATTGGATTTTTATTTAATTATGGATTTTATATTATGTGAATAAAGTTTGTTTGTTTACCCACAAGTGTAGTTCTGACTGTTTAATGCAACTTATTTTTTCTAAAATCCTTCTTGGAAACTTTGTGAGCATTTTTATATCAAGGTGGGAACTTGAACATTTTCTCAAGTTCGGTTCATCTAAGCTTTTTCACTTTGATCATCACTGGGAATAATGTCCTTTTTTTTGAATTGTGAGCTTAAATCACGAAGTATATAACTTGTATCCATGACTTTGGAGTGATAACTTTCTCTTTTAATCAATGGCCCATAAATTTCACACTGAGACTTGAATAGTTTTTAATTTCCTTTGTTTTATTCTTTAACCATTCTCTCCTTTTCTCTTTGTCAAGTGGGCTAGTACATTTTCGAAGCAATTTTCTCCTTGGTTAATGTAGATTTAAGAAGAATATGGGATTGGACACTTGCTTGTTGTTTTTTCATAGCCTTTTCTTTAAGGATAGCTATACCCCCTAAATAAATCTATACTAAAAAATCTCCATTTCTTGTTCCTTATGCCTAAGATTTTGGTGGACCAACAAAATTAAAAGTGTTTAGTATCATCTTCGTTTTTTATTTATCCACCTTTATGATTTTAATTTATGTCTTTGTTTTGTTGGGTGTATAGCATTGCTCTTTCTATTCTTTCTGCATTAATTTCTCTAGTTAAAGCCAAGGATTTCCTAAATCCAATGCAACACCAAATTTAGGTGCCCATCATTTCCTAAATCCAATGAAATGTCAAATGTCTGTTATTTTTCTACTGCTTTTTCATGTAAATTCCGAAACTTACTTGACATTCCCCGAGGCATACTTTTTTTTCTTAGAACCCTCTAAAATTTTGTTTTCTAGTCTCTATCGCAGCATTAAAGGTGTCCTGGTTACTGTAAACTTATGTTTTATCGAATAACATGGAAAGTAACATGCCTGGATGTTGTTAGTTTTTGATTGAGGGCTGCTATTGTTAACTTCAGGTTTATACACCTGCAAAAAAGATGTTTCGGTGCATTATTTCTGATTGGACGCCTGGTTTTAGATGCTTGTGATATGAAATGAGGTTATTGGAATCCTATAGAACTTGAAATACTTGCATGGGAAAGGGAATTCAAGTTCATGGATCGGTTTTTACAGTCAGTGCCAATTTGGTATAAAGCAGAAGGAATGGTGTTGCATGCATTTAGTCAAAAGGACTCCAAAGACACAAGGCAATTATGGCAGCGTATCGACTTAGATAGATTAGGAGCTCTCGTTCAAACTGGTGGTAAAATGATATGACTTGTGGTATAATAATGGTCTGTGCTGACACCACATTTAGGCGCCCATCATTTCCTAAATCCAATGAAATGTCAAATGCTGCATACGCGGGGAAAGTATGAGTGAGGTGAAAAAGGTTCACATTGGTTTCAAACTAAATTAGGTGTTTGCAAAACTTCTGTGAAAGTTCTTAGTCATCTTATGTTTGCATTAGAGGATATTACTACAGACTTTGAGGATGTAAATGTTGGGATAAAACTAAGAAGTTTGTAGGATTTAGAATGCACTACAGAATGAAGTTTACAGATTTTCACTTAGGGGCATGCCTTCAACAACTATCATTCAATTAATTGGCATCCATTTATCTTCAAACGTTTTATTCGCCAATTTTGGTCTTCCGCTTATTTTTTATGCTAAAACTAATTTGAACAACAAGATATTTACAGTTTTCTTCTTAATTTCTATGTTTATATACAGGTCTGATCGTGAATTCCTTTATCACATTCTTGAAGAAGTAATTAAGGCTGGAGCTACAACGTTGAACATTCCTGATACAGTTGGCTATACTATTCCTCATGAATTTGGTCAACTAATTTCTGACATAAAAGCAAATACTCGTGGGATTGAAAATGCAGTCATTTCAACACATTGTCAAAATGACTTGGGACTTGCAACAGCCAATACTTTAGCTGTATGAAAAGTAACAATATGATATCCCCTTCTCTATCTTCTTGTTCTGCAATATGATTTTATGTTCGATTTCAGCTTTGGCCTCACATGTTCTGCTAGGGTGCTGGTGCTGGAGCACGACAACTAGAGGTTACTGTGAATGGCATTGGTGAAAGGGCAGGGAATGCTTCTTTGGAAGAGGTATGAAGAGTAAATGTATCAGGCCAGGATGGTTCATTGTGCATTGCTTAAAGCATTAATGAAATTTATCACATACCTGAGAGTTTTCATGACTTGCTAGCTTTCATTCATATGTTTTTAAAATTTATTTTTTTTCATCGTTTTCCTATATTATGTATATCTGTGAATATTAAGTTTGTTCTAGCCTATAACACCTGCTCCATAGTTACCTTCGTATTAACGAGTATTAACTCATTTGTTCTTGGGCATCATGTTGGCGTACCAAATTTGAAAAGTTCCAAAACTATAGTTAGATAACCTAAAGGTTATGCCGCGTGGCTCGTCCTTAAAAAATTTAGAAGATTCATTTAAATTTCGATAAGTGAATTGTATCGCTCACAAGGAAAAAGAGTAATAGTTTTTCCATCATGGTTTGCTATGTTAGGGTTGATGTTAGGACTGGAAATAGGATAGAGATGAAGATAAAGATGCTCGATTGAGATAGGAAGGGAGATCGATACTTGTAGAAAGGATTTTAGATTGTCTCACACCGGTTCCGATTCACTCAAGAAATAGGAAGGCATCACATGATCCTGAGGAGAAAAGAAGAAAAAATCGATTTTACACCTTTTAATTGTCGCAAATGAGATAAGACAACTATTTATATTAATAGTTGAATCACATAAATAATAAACACGCCTTAAAGGTTCTTTTAACATAATAACTCATGATACTAAAAAGTGACAAATAAAAGTTCCGAAACGACATAAAACTAACATATGTAAGAGACTAGACTATGATTTATCTTTATAAATCACTTTGGCGGGTATGATAATAGGTTTGGTTTTGAACAGAGTAACTTGTTTGGTGTAAGAATGAGAAGTGATGTGTGAAGAATATCTTTGATATCAGAGTGAACCTAAACCGCAATAGAAATAAAAATATTATTACTGAATTCAAATAGAATTACAATGACGACTCTTCAAACAAGAAATAAATGATAACAAACATAAAACGACAGAGAAAAAACCCTTAAAATGTATCCCAAGGGTGGTGGAGGTCCGCTAGGTGGATTGGGATGGTTGGCAGCATCAAAATATTGCTGGTGGCAGTGAGGGGGAGGTGCAAAAATGCAGGGACAATAAGTGTGGAGGTTGTCCTGAGTGATGGCAGCGAGGAGGTGGGTTGTATAGTAGCGAGGACAGCAGGAAGGAGGTCCTGAATGGCAACGACACAGTGGGAGGGTTGTGACAGCATGAAAGAGCTGTGGTTTAGGCGGCAACAATGCTGGAAGCGAGGGAGGTGGCTGGTAGGTTAAGGATTGCTGAAAACAATGAATCGAGTGTTGTTGCTAGCGACTGCAGTGAGATATGGCGGCAGGGAGCGATGTGGAGGATGCAGAAGGGAATATGAGGAAGATAATCACCACATCAGGAGAGAGATATAGTCAGAGCACCATCTAATCTCTCGGATACAGTTATCAAAGAGGGAACAGACGCCGTCGACTGTCTTAACAACAATATGGGATTTGGAATTAATCAGAAGCTAATCCTAAGCAAGCAAAATCATATATATATATATATATATATATATATATATAATAGGTAATGGATAAAATATAATGGAATTAGAATAAGAAGTAAATATTAAAAGATAAGGGATTAAATAGGTAATAAAAGTGATCGTGATACTGTAGCAATTAGAGTAACTGATACGAGGTAAATTTACGTAATTTTACTGCATTAAATACAATGCTAATTCTCTTATTTATCATGATAATATGCTTGAGAATTATATTTTTCTCTTATTTGTGTGGGTGTGTTGACCTCATTTTGAGGTCATCACTCTTTTTCTTAAGATCTTAAGATCTAGCTCTTGGAATTCCTATTGACCATCTTAGAAAACTAGTATTGGAACCTACCTTTTTAGAAATTTCAGTCACTTCCTATTTCAACCACTTCCTATTTTCCTGTGATGTCTAACATTTATGGTTTTAAAACCATCGTCTTATGGACGAGCAGTTTAGGGCTATTGTGTGGAGACTCAGGGAGAAGTTCCCAATAGAATTTCAAGCCATAGGAAAATCACTTCATGACTTTATCTTCACACACATTCACCAAATGCAGAGAATTCACTAAATTGCACAAGATTGAACTTAAATTAAGCCTAAAAGATGGGTAAAAATGTGAGTTTCTCTGTACGACCTCCGACGACAAAATGAACCGCGCCAACGCGTTCGGGAGACCAATTTTAACAGGAAAAGACACCCATATTGTTATAATTTCCGACATGAGCAAAATTGCATGCAAATAGATGAATTCATCAAAACGACCTCCGACGACAAAATGGACTGCGCCAACGCGTCCGGAATGCTCATTTTGGTAGGAAAGGCCAAAATTACGTAAAAAGGATATCCATTTTGTTATGTTGCGACCACGAATAAAATGCACGAATCAAATTTTATTTTTGAAAAATTAATTATTTTATTAATATGATAATATTTATAATCCCACTCAGACCCTAACTCACGCACACCGCCTCCGGTCAACTCCATCTTCAGCCCGAGCGAAGCCCTAACTTCCGCACTCTTCTCCTCGCTCGATCCAGCCGCTCAATCCAGCCGCCCAATCGCTTTTTCCTTTCTTACGATCGGCCGCACCCGAGCAGAACCCTAGTTTGCACCTCTTGGCTCGATCGCGAGCTCCCCACACGCGGTATTCCTCTGCCATTTGCGCACGCTGCTCGTCTCCTCGAGCTCCGCTCGACCGACGGCTCTCCAAGGGTGAAACTCCACCTGGCTGACTCTTCCTCTGCCCTAAGCTGCATTTCCTTCTCCTTAAATGCATTTTTTTTGTTCTCCCTTTACCTGATTCGTTCATCAGTGAGGCTGGTAGGTGGCTGCTCTTCTCCTCTTTTGCCTATAAAACCCCACATTGGCGAAGCGAAGTCTTTGGGGTTGGCCGAAAATTAAAAAAAAAAAAGAGGTTGGAGGTGCTGCTGGATTTTCTCCAGGCTTTGTTTTATTGGCGAAGTCTTTTGGGTTGGCCGAAAATTTAAAAAAAAAAGAGGGTGGAGGTGCTGCTGGATTTTCTCCAGGCTTTGTTTTGAAGTTGTCCTAGGTTTGCATAAGAAAATCTTGATCCAATGAGCATTTTGAGAAGAAGAGAAAGGATTTGAGGCATCTTTGAGCGTGAACATTTGCTGTCGTATTTCCTTAGTCTTTTCAGGAGATTTAGGCTTTTATATCAAGGTGCTTAAGGATGTTTTTGCTGATTTTTGTTTCCTTAGGTTGGTTCTTGAGTTTACTATTGAATCTACACCAAGAGGTATGATCCTTCTCTTCTCTATTCTGCACTATTTAGGATGGATAAAAAAAATGTTTATTTCCTTTTCTAAAACATGTGGAAGCAAAATTTGGGCTTGTTTTGAAACTTAAACATGAAATAGTCACTGGAAACATTAAAATAGAGCATAATATGGGCTGTCTTTGGTCTTCTTGCTTGAGATATTTGGAAATATCATAGAGGTAGTTTTGAAATGAAACTTGTCCCTCTAGAAATGCATGTTAGAATGGATTATCAGAGCTATTTATTATTATTACTCATGTTCAAAACAAATGTTGGAAAATGCTGGCTTTAAAAATATCTATTCAGGCTTATCTATTTCATATTACCTATCACTATTTGAAAGCAAATGCTGGAAATATTCTCTGTTTTTGGTCCATTTGAAAGGCTCGGTTTTGGCTTTTGGGAGTTGGATCCTTGCTGAAATTCTCGTTTCTGTTTTGTGCCTATGAAGGCTCGATTTGCCCATATATTGGATGCGGTTGGCTTTTTGGAGTTGAATCCTTATTGGAAATTTTTTTCTATTTTTAGCCCATTTGGAGGGCTCGGTTTTGGCTTTATGTTAGCTGGAAATTGCATTTCATTTAGCCCATTTGGTGGGTTCGGTTTGGCTCTTTTGAGACTGAACGTATACTGGAAATTTTTGTCTTGTTTCAACCCATTTGTTGGGTTCGGCTTCGACTCTTTTGAGATGGATTCTGGCTGAAATTTCTCTCTGTTTTCCCCATTTGGAGGGCTCGATTTTGGCCTAGGCTATGTTCTTCTCTCTAGCCTATATGTTGGGGTTTAATTGAATTTGAAACAAGGAATTGGTTTGACTCAAAGGTTTATCTGTTGGTTTCCTTTACTGGTTTCCTTTTACTAATTTAGTAGAGCTACAAATGCATTTTATTTTTGTCCTTTCTTGCTGGACTCGGGTATGCTTGGCATGGTTCTCTGTTTTGCTCTTCTTCTTGGGCTTGGGTTGCACTGGGCTCAAGTTGCACCTGTGTTGGGCTTGGGTTGCACCTGTGTTGGGCTTGGGTTACACCTGTGTTGGGCTGGGCTTGTCCCCTGTATGAAGCTTGGTTTGGGATCCTTTTTGGTGATTGTACGTTGGCTGAAACCTCTTATTGTTTGGACCATTCATTGAGCTTGGTTTGCCCATAGACCGGGATTGGGTTTGGCCCTTTGATGGGCTCGGTTTAGCTCCTTTTTGGTATCATGTCCTGACTGAAATCTCTTGTTGTTTTAGCCCTTTGATGGGCTCGGTTTCACTCCTGTGCTGGACTTGTTTGCCTTTTGCGCTGAGCTCGAGTTTACTAGCTACGGTTTCCTGTCTTGCCCTTTTAATTGGTTCGGTTGGGTTGAAAATTCCTGATATGACGTTCCTTTTGAGATTTTTATGGGTAATCACGTTTGTCATCCCAAAATTTATGATTTCAATATACACTTCTATATGGGAATGTTTGAAATAAGCTGATCAATTCATTACTATGTCTTGATGAAAATGGCTTCGGTTTGGATAGTTTATGGTAGCTTGTTCATTCACTCTCTTATGTATATCAAAGGCGATGTAAAAGCAATACCTATGGTGGTTTTCTTTCTGTTGCCTTGGCCGTGAGCATTATTTGGTGCTGCTGCCTTTGTGGCCTTCTTCTTTGCCTCTGGCTGTGAGCCTTGCTGCAATGGTTCTTTGGTTTTGTGACATGGTTCAGGCTTGGCTTTCTCTTTGCTGCCCCTACCTATAAGCTTTTGCCTTATTTCTTGTTTTAAAGTGTGGACTTATGTTGAAGTTTGGTTGTGCATTTCATAATTTCTACTTGTGGGCTTGCTATGAGGCTTGGCTGCTCTCTTTTCTGGCTTTACCCATGAGCTGGTTTTGGGGCTGGTTTTTTCTCTTTGTGGTCCTTGGTCGTGAGTTTGCTTGGGGCTTGGCTGCTCTCTTTTCTTGGCCTTACCCATGAACTTAAATATGTGAGGGCCTTCTTCCTGTTGCCTTGGCCGTGAGCCTTGCTTTGTGTTCATGACCCTTTATGGTCTTTCTCTGGCTGCCCCTACCTGTGGGCCTATGTTGTGTTGACTGTTCTCTTTTGTTGCCCCTACCCGTTGGCCTATGCTGTGTAGGCTTTCCTCTTGTTGCCCTTTACCCGTGAACCTAAACTGGTGACCTCTTCATGTGGTGGTTCCCTCTCTACCGATTACTTCCTCTTATTTTTTTTTATGACATATGAAAAGCTTTTAATGAATTTTCTTGCTTTGGAGAATTATAAAGTTGATATGAATTTGATTCATAAAATAATTTGAAAGCTTATGAAAGTGTTTAGAAAGACAACATGAAAGCTTGAAAAACATAAATATCATATTTAGGTTCAGACTTGGACGTATGAATTCATATGAGTGATGGAGCTATGAGTACAGTGTTATGTTAGTCTTGAGTCCATTTCAATCTATTTGAAACAAAGACTTGGAAATGATACCCTTCATGAGTTGATCCAATTATAAAATTTGAGAAAGTGATATCCTTCTTGGATTGATTCAAGGATCTTGGGCTCTCTTTTAGACATTTTTTGATACAATTTTGAGGATTGCTTTACCCTTTACCCTTTCGATCTTTTGGGTAAATCAATTCCTCATCTCTCATCCCAATTTTATTCATTTTTTCCTTGCTTCTTGGTTCGGTTTTCTGTGCTTATATCCGATACATAAGTGCTCATGTATAGCCTTTTGTTGTATGTGAAACCATCAAGCAATGTCGCAAGTAGGTCGGTTTTGTTTTTGGGGTAGGGAAAAGGCGTAGGACAATGATGACAAAGACACGCCAGTGGTAGAACAAAATGATATCTCATCCTACAACACCAGGACTCAATTCTGGGACTTGATGAACTGTAGGATGAAAGTATCATTCACCGACATAAGACTAGAGAGGGAACCATACCTTCTTAGAATGTTAGTGGTCCTACGTTCGACAGCGTGATCAACTCGTGGACAATTGTACTTTCCAAAACTGATAATAATAGATATGATAAGAATATTTATAAAAATATTTTCACTATAAAAAAAAATTGATACAACTTTCCTTTTGTATGCCTGAAATCTATATGCATGCCAAAAATAATAAATTTTAAATATATATTATAACTTGGTTGTCCACCTGTTGATTATCTGTTCTAGGCTAAGGAGTACTCTCTTAAGTTAGGTTTAGTAGGACATCCTTCTAGTGGAGTGACGGACTTTATACATCCGAGTGACCGAGTAACCTTCGACAACCCTCGAGTACAAATATATATATATGAGCCTAGCCCCGACCCGAGTGCTTGCGGTCCCCTCTTTTCAGACTATTTTCTATGTTTTATTGGAATTTTTGGACAAAACACTCGTGGTCTTTTCTCCGAGATTTTCCCGAGGTTTTGATAGTTTAATTTGAATTGTTACCTGTTAATTTTCCCGAGTTTTCCGTCGTGGATTATTTGTCGATTTTTTTGAGTTTTCCAGACAATGTTTCTTTTGTTTATACAGTGAATGCTTGCCAGCTTAAAGGAGCAGCAGAACTCCCAAATATACATGTTTGATTTACATTATAGTATTTTACTTCACAGTATGTTATATTGCTCTCCTAGCATGTTAACTGTTCTCCCAGCATGTTATACTGGTTTAGTAGGACCTCCTTCTAGTGGAGTGACTGTCGTTATACATCCGGGTGACCGAGTAACCTTCGACAACCCTCGAGTACTAATATATAGTTGAGCCTAGCCCCGACCCGAGTGCTTGCGGTCCCCTCTTTTCAAGTTTTTAATGAATTTTCTTCTTTTGGAGAATTATAAAGTTGATATGAATTTGATTCATAAAATAATTTGAAAGCTTATGAAAGTGTTTAGAAAGACAACATGAAAGCTTGAAAAACATAAATATCATATTTAGGTTCAGACTTGGACGTATGAATTCATATGAGTGATGGAGCTATGAGTACAGTGTTATGTTAGTCTTGAGTCCATTTCAATCTATTTGAAACAAAGACTTGGAAATGATACCCTTCATGAGTTGATCCAATTATAAAATTTGAGAAAGTGATATCCTTCTTGGATTGATTCAAGGATCTTGGGCTCTCTTTTAGACATTTTTTGATACAATTTTGAGGATTGCTTTACCCTTTACCCTTTCGATCTTTTGGGTAAATCAATTCCTCATCTCTCATCCCAATTTTATTTTTTTTTTCCTTGTTTCTTGGTTCGGTTTTCTGTGCTTATATCCGATACATAAGTGCTCATGTATAGCTTTTTGCTATATGTGAAACCATCAAGCAATGTCGCAAGTAGGTCGGTTTTGTTTTGGGCGTAGGGCGATGATGACAAAGACACGCCAGTGGTAGAACATAATGATATCTCATCCTACAACACCAGGACTCAATTCTGGGACCTGATGAACTGTAGGATGAAAGTATCATTCACCGACATAAGACTAAAGGGGGAACCGTACCTTCTTAGAATGTTAGTGGTCCTACGTTCGACAGCGTGATCAACTCGTGGACAATTGTACTTTCCAAAACTGATAATAATAGATATGATAAGAATATTTATAAAAATATTTTCACTATAAAAAAAAATTGATACAACTTTCCTTTTGTATGCCTGAAATCTATATGCATGCCAAAAATAATAAATTTTAAATATATATTACAACTTGGTTGTCCATCTGTTGATTACCTGTTCTGGGCTAAGGAGTATCCTCCTAAGTTAGGTTTAGTAGGACATCCTTCTAGTGGAGTGACGGACTTTATACATCCGGGTGACCGAGTAACCTTCGACAACCCTCGAGTACAAATATATATATATGAGCCTAGCCCCGACACGAGTGCTTGCGGTCCCCTCTTTTCAGACTATTTTCTATGTTTTATTGGAATTTTTGGACAAAACACTCGTGGTCTTTTCTCCGAGATTTTCCCGAGGTTTTGATAGTTTAATTTGAATTGTTACCTGTTAATTTTCCCGAGTTTTCCGTCGTGGATTATTTGTCGATTTTTTTGAGTTTTCCAGACAATGTTTCTTTTGTTTATACAGTGAATGCTAGCTAGCTTAAAGGATGTCGACACTATTTTTTATATGGGGTTTGCCCGTAAGAAGCTGTCGGTCATCGGAATTGAAATCCCATTGCCCGCTTTAGAAGGACGTTTTTAAAAAAATTTAGTTTTGAGAAAGATGAAGTCAAGCCGACCCCATAATTTTCATAGTTTAAATGAAAGAGCGTTTTTTCTCAAATCCTGTATCTATCCCGAAGGATGAACACAAGAATTGAGGGTAAGACTCGATCAAATAAACTAAAGAAAGTTATGACATCCATTTGGTCTGCGAAACCAATGTATTG
>NW_018164444.1:79791747-79807047 GCF_001263595.1 Phalaenopsis equestris
CCACGAGAAAGAGTTGGAAGATAGCTAACATATTAGAGTTAGACCCCAAACCTGAAGAATCTAGTAAAAACCCAACTCGGAATTTAAGAAATCTTGATTTAACTTCTAGGTATTAATTTCTTGCAACTAATAGAAAAAAAATTGATTTGCAGGTAGGAGAATTAATTGAGAGAATTTGGATATAGAAAATACTTTTAGGAATGATAATTTGAATAAATTCTCTACACACTCTTTGGAAAAGTACTATTAAATTGAGAAAGAAAAATTGTAAGAAAAATTGAAAAATGAGGTTTTAATAAAAACTTGGGGACAACAAAATATTGGGCGATTAATCGAGGACTACTAAATTGGAATTTTGATCATGGAGGAAGTTTTTTTGGCCAGGTTGAGGATGTTAAACCAAGCGCTATCTTGGGAGGCAACCCAAACATCATCTAATATGTTGAGCATGTGCTGCTTTTTGTATTTATTTTGAAATTTATTTGTAAAATATATTTTGAAATTTAATTTGAATGTTGTTTTGAATTTCCATTTGGATTTGTTTTGAATATTTTTGGTGTTACTTATGCAAGTCATATGAAGTTCATGGATTTTCACCCGAGTGATTTGTTCACATGCATTGATCTCCATGTTATGATGTTTTATCATGGTGGATTTTCTTATTTCAATTTCGGTTGTTATATGCTATGCTCTTGTTATGTATTGCAGTTTTTCTTAGTGGCATGCTTAGGATAGACAATAAGTCCGAGGGAGGGAGTTATGCATGCTAGTTGCCTTGAAGTAATTTTCATAATTGAGTTGATGGTACACTTTAAAGAGCCTCATGTTAGGAATCTTGAATATTTAATGAGATTATATAATTAGTTCAATGGAAATGTGAATACTCATTAAAGGGAGGGATTGGAATTAATGTTCTGATAACTAAGTCTTAACGCTTTAACAACTTTCATCTGAATCGTGAGTTGTCTTAAAGTAATTAAAACGGTGTAACCGAAATATTAGTAGTTAACCAGAGATACTTTAAACTTTTTAATTTTCAATTCAACAAATCTGATATCTAGAAAGGTGCAGAAATGCAAGGACAATTGTGGAGGCTTGGGGTGGATAGCGACGGGGACAGAAGAATGAGTTGTTCCTTGGTTGTCTTGGGCAGCAGCGACACGGTGTGAGGGCTGGGATAACGAGAAGGAGGTGCGGTTTGGGTGAGAGCAGTACTAGAAGGTAGGTGAAGGTGACTGTTAGGCTGAGGACTGTAGAAAACGACAAATCGAGTGTAGTTCCGGGCGGTTGCACCGAAGTACGTCGGCAACGAGCGGCGTGGGACGATGCGGAAGGGAATAGGAGCAAGATAATCATCACATCGGGAGAGAGATACAGCCAGAGCACCGCCTAATCTCTCAGATACAACACTCAGAGGGGAAATAGATGTCGATGACTGCCCTGACAAAAATTTAATATATGGAAATAATCAAAAGCTAACCCCAAACAAACAAAACCACATATATATAATAGCTAATAGATAAATAAGAAGGAAATAGAAAAAAAGGGGATCATATAGGAGAAAAAGAGACTGTGTACTTTAGCAACTACATTACTGCGACCCGACGTTAATCTCCTGCATCAATCTTTCAACACTTCTTGGTTGAAACCCGTGCTGAAACTTATTCTCCACACCAATTGGTCTTATTTTTTCCCAGTATTCAATTTCTTGAATTGCATTTCTATAGTCCTATGAATTCTCTTTCCTTCGACGATGTCATGTTTGTTGTAGTATTCAACAACCACAATTTGTCTTCAGCTTTCCGCCTTCAATGGTTTGGGTATGCTTGGGGCAACTACAGCTTATCCAGATAAGTATCTTATCCTGATAAACTGCTGATTAGCAACCGATTCAGATAAGCTGGCTGACTCTTTGATTTGTGCGTTTGGAAAACAACTGAGTTGCAACTTTTTCTGGATAAATGACCGATCTGCGGTCTGCCCCTGTGCAGTAGTGTTGTTTGCAACAGAACCCGATCTGCCCCTGTGCAATAGTGTTGTTTGCAACAGAACTGTCATGACTGTATATTTGATAGTTTTGAAGCAAAAAATCAATTTATAACAGTACAAAAAATATACTTCTCACTTAAATGAAGCAAAAAATCACTTTATAACAGTACAAAAAATATACTTCTCACTTAAAAGTGAGTATCAAGAAACCTAAAAAAAGGGAAAAAATATATTAAAATTACAATTAAAAGTATAATAATATTAATTTTAAAATGCAGAAGAAGCTTGAAACGAACAACACCGTCCTCCATGGAGACCATCGAACCCCAATCACTATCGAGGAACAACTCTTAGTTTTTAAAAAAAGGTTTGTAGGCTTTTCTAGTGAAGACATAAAATTATTTTGAAAAGGCACTAAAATATGGCAAGCTCAAATCTGTAATGCTCATCTATTGCAAAATTACCTTCAATTACTAAGTGCAACATAAAAGTATTTATAATGTGCGTTTAATGAAAATGGTGTGATGCTTATAAAGTAATTGATGTTTGTGAATTCTTTCAAGCCTCTAGTGAGGCTAAAAAAGTGAAATCCAACAAACTGTTTATGCATTGTGTTAGTCTGTGAAGACCTGATAATTAAACGAACAACTTCACAAAACTATAGAGTAAATTAAAACTAAGCAGGCAATCTACCTCAGGGAGATTTTCAAGCTACCTTCAGGGGATTAATACACAATTAAGGCCGTTTCATATCATTACAGTATAGCCCATAAATCAATATGAAACGAAGAGCAAGAAAATAGTGGAATAAATTGCCCGAAAGTTTGTTAAAACCTTTTTGGCGGCTTCATACAGCCAAGGCACGCCAAAATCCAGATTACCAACCAAGATGGAATCCAACAAAACGTTCACCCCATCCACGGTCCATAATCCCTGGTAAAAAGGAATGCGTTCAACTCGTCTGACAAAATTTAAAGAAAACAGAGAAGCAAACCTCTAGATAGGTAAGCTTAAGGATGTCATCCTTAGTTCCAGGACTCGCGCTGGAGATGAAGGAAGAAGAGGAAGCCTTGAAGCGTTGGTTTTTATTAGGATTGCAAGTCTGCGATGGCGGAGAGGAAAAAAGAGAGAAGAGGGTGGATAACTCCGAAAGGAATCGGTAGAAGATCTGGTGCTCCTGATGCTTGTTAAGTAAGGGGAGGATAGGGCTGCCAGAGCCATTAAGAACTGGCTGAGCGGAGACGGAGAAAGCATCCCTGGTTGAGCGGAGACGGAAGGCACCCGAGGGAAAAAAATGTTAAACGCAGAATGAAGACGCGGGCCCGCAGGGTCAATCTCGTGGCCGCGTCTATTAAAAGAAGCGAAACAACGTTTCCCGATAAGCTATGCGAACGCACGAAACAAACAGTGGAGTGGCGTTTTGAAAACGCCAAATACACTTATAGCTGTGCCAAACAGACCCTTAGTCTTATGCAGTTTTGGATAATTTGAGATGATTTAAACATGTAATAGATTTTTTTTCAGCTTTCTTCGTGCAGAATAGAAGCAGCTGTTGGAGAGGCTTGACATGATTGCAGGAAACTAACAAAAGGAAGACAACAAAATTGTGCTGTTCTTGCTCTAGAATTCAACGGTAACATAAAAGGAAGAAAAGGAGAGGAAAAGAAAAGATACAGGGAAAATAGCATGAATACAATTCAAAATATATTGGTATAAACATGACAACTTAAGGTATTTATGTAATTCATATTCAAGGCTACAGCAGCCACACAAAGTTCAACAAAAGTGAAACCTAGTCACTTAATAACCAACCTGCAACTTTTAAAATTTGAAATCTATTGGGTTAGTTGCAAATAATGCAAATTGTGTTAAATAAATATAAACCATACTAATAATCCCCACTTGAATTTAATATGAAACTTACTCATCCTAGGGCAACAACTTTTTGTCAAAATTACTACTCCTAGAACCACATTCAACTTCTGAACACTACTGTGAAATTTAATTTTGGTTGATATCTTATTTAGCCTGTCTACATGATTATGATTTGTTGAAATCCTTTTGGTCTTCACCAATTTTTTCTTTTCACCATTTCCTTGATGTATTGAAATTTTAGATGAGCACGCTCTTTTCTTTTATGATGAAGATTCTGTTAGACCAACGCCTACGAAATTGTCCTCCAAATAATTTGAAAACTTATGGTAGACATAAAACTAAAAAGGCAATTTAATTATTTTTAGTTATTATTGTGGAGTATAAATGGAGCTTAATATGTTTAGGGTTATGCTATGTGTAATTGTTGTCTTGAATTTCAGGGTTAAGGTTTTGGAGAGATCACCTACCTCTCGAGTTGTAGGTGTTTATCATGTATTCAAGATTGTATCGTTTTGATTTGGTATCAATATAATCCATAATTTCTGCTCTAATTCATGTGAAAACTTGTCTCATTCCTATCAAAGTGGTATCAGAGCATTCAAAAATTTTGGGAAGCCAATGACGGGATCATGGCGAACAAGAGTTCCATTGTCTTCATGATTCAACCTCGATACAATCTCGATTCGAGTTATCTGGGAAGCCAACGATGGGATCGCAGTCGGATACGTTCACAAATCAAATGGCATACAGGATCACGACCTCGCCTTTGTGACCGAACCTCTCGATACAATCGCTGCTCCAACTACAGGGAAAGCCAACAAAAGGATCACGATATATTTGAGTTCTGCCTCTGTGATAAAAATCATCCTGGTAGTAATGACGACCAAGAAAGTAGATGTTTTGGAGGAGAAATTAGAGGGAGAGGTGAGCCAAATCAAATCCGGAATAGATGAGTGTTTCCTGTTCATGGAGGGGTGGTTCTTGTCCATGCAAGAGAGATTCACGGCCCTGGAAAAAAAATGAATAAGAAATCGTGAAGTTTCACACAAACTTACCACCGCTTGTCGTGGGATCGAGATGGTTGACACATGAAGTTTTGGAGTCATGATGGGGATGGGCCAAGTGGAGAAGAATAGGGGAAGTTTTGTAAATGAGTGATTTTAATATTGCAAGGTATTCAGGTGATGGAGATTTCTTCTCTTGGATTTAGGGAGCACTAACGTGATATTGAGTACGACATTGTTGCAGTCCTTGGGGGAGACTAAGATGAATTAGAAACTCCTAACATTGGAATTCCATGAGGAAAATAAGACAGTGGTGCTTCCCGGTGACTATAGTTTGTGCAAGGTCTTGGTGACACTCAAGATCTTGATTAGGGCAATACAGGATGTAGGGTTTGCTCTTGATCGTGCTGCATGGCAGACATATCACACAGGGTTGACAGAGACTCCGACATTGATCCAATCATTCCTACAATAATTTGTAGAAAATTTTCAGTTGTCGCATGGATTGCCACCTCGGAGGGAGCACATGCAACTAATAATCCTGTGATCAGGGTTTCTCCCATTAGTGTGCACCTTTACCACTTCTCAGTTTTTCAATTCAATGTTAAGAGAGCTGATTGAATTTTCTTGTAGAAGATGCGATCAAATTAAGAAGACAACTTAAGCTTCATGTAGCGGCTGTTTGAAAAAATAGTTGCGAAGCTGCTGAAAAATAAGTTGCTGTCCAAAAAGCTATTCAAAAAGCTTTGGTTCGGCCTTCTCGCAAGCAAAGACTCTGTTCTCTTGCATCAAACTTCACACACGTGTCGAAGCTTCACACGCATGCAAGTGGTGTCATCGTATATCTTGCCCAAGATGCACGCGACAACCACAATGCTTCAAGGAATTTCTTCCTCTTTGACGTACACCTGCAACACTCACGGGAGATACCTCGCTTGTTTCACTATTGAGTTCTCTTACAATTGTGCCTAACCACACACAGCCCTGCCGATATGTCATCACTTCGACTAAGTTTCAAAACCCTTGATGTTCCTCACCCTCACCATCTACTTCTCGTCCTTGTACAGTTCAAATGCATGTCTCCCCCCTTCAAAATCGAATCAGTCTTTGCTTGAATTTACATAATTTTGTTATATGTTTTTATACAGTTATTACAATTTTTTCTCCTTAAATTTATTTATGAACTTCACAAAAGTTGATCATTATGTATATGAAACTTGAACTATCAAAAATTTTTTAAGAATGTCTAATTTTTTTAAGTGATAATAAAAGCATTTATGATAAATTCAATATTTATGATAATATATTTCAACTAAACATTCCTCAAATATTTGAGATATAATAACGTAACTAAAATAACCACACATTCTAAATATGATAACTATTACAACACTTAACTTCTAAAATGGAAACATATATGAGTACTCAATACTTGATAACTAACATGACGCTCATATAACATCTGCATCAATAGCAACTTGTTCTTCAAACTCTTGATGAGTTGAGGAATGCTATTGGTCAAATGTTCTATTTTTGTTGCTCTTTATGATTTATTATGCCAGTTTCTGCTATCGTGTGTTGACCACTTTTAAAGTAGATCTCTCTTGAAATTTTTTTTGAGTTCAATTCTTCTTAAGTTAGCATTTGATGTGAACCTTCTAGTAGAATTAGAGCAGTTCCTTATTTGGTGTTCAGGATGTTGACATAGATAACATGACTTATAACCAAATAAGCACTCACCACGGTGCAACTTCCCACATTTAACACATGACTCTTTAGTGTTGTTGCAAGATCGTCTAAAATGAATTGTTAGTGCCACATCTTCTAAGCTCTTCCTCTTGTGCAAATCCCCACGTTTTTTAAGTCCACTGAAAATTGCTTTTCACTCATCTGGTCCTCTCCACTAGCACTAAATAGTTTTCAATCCTAGATGACACTAATAATTGTCCGATTGAATCATTCAATCTAGAAAAGAACCCATGACATTTCTCCGTTGCCTATGAATGAGTTATGGTGAATGTCTTGAGAGCATAGTAAACTTCACTTCATACTACATGATCAAATGTTATCATGATCTATCTTCTGGCTGACTTAATCTCTGAAGGTTCTCACGAAGTTCTCCCATTTTACTGAGTGGCTAAGCTGATTCCAACTTTCTACTGTAATTTCCCTTGCCATTATCTCTCAAGTTCTTCCTCAAATACAAATGTAGCAAGAATAACTCTTCTCTTTGGTGGACATGTCATACACTATGTAATTTTCTCCATCATTAGCTAGTTCTAATAATAATGTTGTCTCGTATCCTAAAAGAGCTTAAACTCCCATTACTACTACTTTGAGAATGAGAACTTCTATTCAGTTGAGTCACAATATCCATCATATAGAAAATGCATTGACACCAACTGTCAAATTGTAGGGCATATCAACTCATACATTACATTCATGACTTCTTCCCACTGATGATCCATAATTTTGAAATGAAATAAAGTATTCTAATTAGTTAAAATTTTAATTTGTATTATCTATAACTTAATTAAAAAATCTTAATGATTTCATAAGATTCATTTTATTAAATATAAATATTTTTCTTTGATATAACTTTTGTCACGACCCACTCGGGGCTTGGAATTAAATAAGACGAGGTTAGATAGTCGGACAATGAAATTTATAATTTTTGTACATTCTTTTTATCACTAATAATTTACAATCCAAATAAATTGATTGTCCCACTAAAAAATAATTTAATTTACCAAATAGTAGTTTACCTTTCAGATTGTTAATCTTGTCTTTTGTAAACATTATCTCCCATAGTATTCAACTTTTATTCAGAAACTTAAACCTAAAATTTAGATCAAGAGTCGTTGCACCGACGGAATAATATCGATCAGGGGTGAGTAGAGACCTAATCACCCCAGATAAGTTTGAAACTTATATCACTAACCGCTGTGCTGACGGGAGAGTATCAATTTTGGTGATTAGACACTTTTCTATCTCAGGCAATCGTGTAATTTAGATCATGAATCGCTGTGCTGCCAAGATTATATTGGCAAGTGGCATGTTAGATTATGTTTTGATAGTGTTTATAAGACAGATGTTAAAGTTAAGAGTATGATGTACATGTAAGTTTTTAAACTTTGAAAAGTTAAAGTTAATGAATACAAAATTCTGGATTATTTTCATTGAGCAAATGATTAAATTATTATATGATTTCCTATAGTGAAATATGAAAGACCAACATACATCTTTTGTCTTTTTTTTTCACGTTACTATAATTTAGAGGCGTGATTGTTTCACTGGGTTATCTTAGATAACTCATTATGTTATTTTAACAATTTCTTGTTTAATATTTTGAATAAAAAATGGGTACTAGAGGATATGATTGTACAGTGGGCAAGATCAACAACTTGAAAAGTAAATTTTTATTTGGTCAATTTTTTTTTTGTGTGGCTATTTTAATTTATTTGGATTGTAAACTGTTAGTGATAGAATGAATGTAAAAATTTTTTATATTTCATCATTTGATTGTTCTTTCCGTCTTGATTAACTTCAAGCTTGGGGCCGGGTTGTGATAAATAATAGTTTTTATTATAATGAGGGCTTACCCGAGAAGGCTCGTGAAGATTTAAATGATATATTCAAAAGCTCCATCTATTAAGTGGATAGTTTATGTAAATCTTAATCTCTTTGCCTTCTCTTTTCCTTCTCATTTTGGTGGACCAATTATCATATGACAAATGAAGCATCTCTCTTAGATTGTGCTCTAGTAGCAGATTTCACCCTGGTGCTCATGGACCACATTTTGGGTCCACCTCCTGTGCTTGTGGGCATCATTTCGGGTCCACCTCGGGTCCACCTCCTATGATTGTGGGCCTTACCTTGAAGTTAGCGTTACGTGCCACATTATTTTCATCCGACCCCAAGCAACTTTTCTTCGAAGAGTTATCGTGACATGTAATATGTGGAGTGTCTGTAGATGTTGGTATTTTATTATAGGTCACCACATCAATGGAAGTTCTCTATTTCTTGCAAATGAGTTAACTTGAAAACATTTGCTAATTAGTACTATTATTGGCATAATCATATAAGTGTGTTACCCTTGTGGAGGTAATAAATAATAATTAAAATTGAGTAGAGGACCATTAAAAATAAATAATGTTGATTTTTGGGTTGAAGCATTGACAACTGTTGTCAATTTTAATTATGGTTTCAGGGTTTAATTTTTGTAGTTCAAAGTTCATGTTTTTTTTTAATCTGGCTCACATTGACTTCAAATCATTTAGCAAACTCTTGATCTCCTTCATATCCTGATTGAATTCATTTTTTGATATAATTATCTTTTTTATACATAACAATTGGTTTAAGTAATCTGATTTTTTATACATAACAATTGATTTAAGACATCATGATGTAAATGTATCAAATCATAAAAGACGATAATATATTTAAAAATATTATGAGAATAATATAATGGCCAAATACAAATATGAAAGCTTTGTAATATTATGTTTGCAAATTATTTTCTTAGTAATCATTCAAAGGGCGATATCTTGTTGCCAAATCTTTGTGTATTCCTCTGATGCTCGACCAATATTTGTCCTATCTTGGATTCTATTGGGATTCAAATT
This sequence comes from Phalaenopsis equestris, assembly GCF_001263595.1. Lineage (NCBI taxonomy): Eukaryota > Viridiplantae > Streptophyta > Magnoliopsida > Asparagales > Orchidaceae > Phalaenopsis > Phalaenopsis equestris. The sequence continues at coordinate 79,801,241 of NW_018164444.1, forward strand.
TTATCACTTATAAATAATGTCTCCTTCATCTAAATGTCTTCTCCAACCTTCCAAGCCTTGTAATGTCAAACTAGCCACAATCCTTCTTAAAACTCCTCACACCCAGTGCTTAGATACCAAACCTGATGTGGCCAAAAAAAATCTTTTTGTAAAATTCTACGAGAATGTTTAAAATGATGTATATGAATGATTTAGAGCGAATGAGGGTATGAGGATTTTATAGAGTGATAGAATGAAAAATATTAACTAGATCAAATTTAGGCAGAATTGACTAATGCTTCCTATTTTTGTTCCAATGTTTATATTGGAAATTTAAAAATTCAAAAGAAACTTAGAAATTCTACTTTGGAATGATGAACATGATCCCAATGTTTATATCAGAAAATCTTTATGCTTTTTGAAAATATTTTGATATTTTTTTATATTTAAAAAGTGGAGAAACATGAATTGGGAGCTGTACTGAAAGAAAACTATGATTTTGTTTTGGACTTTTTACTGAACTAAAACATACATAAAAGAGGTGGAGTTTATATGAAAATTAATCTATAAGTAATATAGATTAATTTTGAATAATTTGTTTTTTTTTCGTAGTGGATTAGGTCATACAAATGAAGCTAAACCTCTAACTAGGTAGGATCAGGCAGAATTTAAGCTATGTGTATAACAGATTGAAATGAGATTTTGATGGGCTGAATACGGAAGAAAAATGAAATAAACTGACTCAAAATATTCCTTGACAATACTTAAAACACATCAACAAAAAAGTCACATAAGAATTTGAACAAAGAAAATAATAAAAATCACTAAATTCACTAAAGTCTAGTGGTGAGCAATGATCACCAAATCATTCCTCTTGCAGAAGCCACTAGACCCCTCTACCATTTGAGTCTTTCTCTCAAATTCACAGAATATTTTTTATAATATAACATTTATTTCATTCCACACAATACATTTAAATAAAAATTTACAACACACAAATCCATATAATTCTGCGTTACCCACAACTTTGGTAATTGCCCACTTCTCACATTCATCTATTCTCTCCAATCCCTTACATGACCACTCACCCATTTCCCCACTATTATGGCTTGTCGAAGGGGTTTGACCATCCATGGTTAGCACAAATCAACTCACTACACTTGGTTCACACAAATTAATCCGCACACACCCCCATCTATGGAAGCCATGCACCAGTCTCCCGGGGTTGAGGGAACTTCAACCTTATTTTTCAAAGTTTTTGGCTGCTCGCAGCTAGGAGCCAAATCTGCCACGTTGAAGGTAGCAGAGATAATGTAGTCCATTGGTAGGCCGATTTTTTAGGCATTGTCGTTCAGCTCCTTGAAAATCCTGAAAGGTTCTTTTGCTCTGGGCTTGAGTTTTGCTAAAAGCTCCCATGGGGAACCTTTTTTTCTTCAATCGAATCCATACTAGGTCTTCTTTTTTCCATGCCTTATTTGCACGTTCCTAGTGCCTGCAATTCTGCTTAGGGATCTCCTTTACCACTTCATGAAGCTTCTGAATTTCTTGCACCCATTCCTCAGCATCCTCACTGGCAGGAGAGGTACCAACTCAAGTGCAATGAGCGGGTTGCGCCTGTACACAATCTCAAATAGAGTGCTATTCCTCAGCATCCTCACTAACCTTTGATTTTGGCAGGAGAGGTACCAAGTCAAGTGCAATGTGCGGGTTGCGCCTGTACACAATCTCAAATAGAGTGCTTCCCAGGGTCAAACTCATAGATTTGCTGTAAACAAACTCGGCTTGAGCTTAAGTCAAATCCCACTGCTTAATATTCTTTCCCACAATATCTTTGAAGGTCACCCTAACTCTTGTTTACTACCTCCATCTGATCGTCCATCCGCGGATGAGCTGTTGAACTGAATTGAAGCTTGGTGTCGAGCTTCTTTCATAGAGTCCTCCAAAAGTGACTCAGCAACTTGACATCACTGTTGGAAGTGATGGTCCTGAGTATCTCATGAGGTCTCACCACCTCTTTGAAGTACAAATCAGCGACACGCGATGCATCCAACGTCCGGTTGCAGGGCATGAACCATCTTAAGAATCTTTCCACCACAACTACGACAACATCCTTATTTTGATGCGTCCTCGGGAGACCCTCCATAAAATTCATGCTGACATCCACCCACAAGGCTCTGGTATTGGTAGGGGAGTGTAGTCCTGCATTTTGTCCTCTGATTTTTTCCACATGACAAATCCGACATTGCCTAAAATACCACTCCACATTTCTCGTTAGTTTGGGCCTAAAGAGGCGTTCCCTCATGAGTGCGAGAGTTTTATTCTTGTCAAAGTGTTTTGCAAGTCCTCAAATGTGGCTTTCTTGAATGATAGACTCTCTCAGCGAGCACCTCAGAATGCACTACTTATTCTGGTGGAAGAGATAACCATCAACGTTGTGGTGCTGCTTGGTGGACTTCTTCTGACACCGCTTCCATATCCCTCTAAAATCGTCATGTCTTGTATAACTCTCACTACCTCAAATCACATGAATTGAGTCTGCAATGACATCAGCAAGTGATGTCGGCTCAGTGCATCCACTACTCGGTTTTGGCTTTCTGTCTTGTGGTTAAGCACGAACTGGAACGCCGCCAAGAACCCTACCCAAGATGTGTGTCATCCCTTCAGTGTGCTCTGGTTCAAGAATTTCAAAGCCTTATGATCCATGGATAAGGTGAACTAGCTCTTCAGTTGGTAGTGGCTCTAATGATTAATAACCCTCACTATTGCATAGAACTCCTATCGTACATCAAATATTTCCTCCTTGACTCATCATCTTCTCCGAAGAATGCTATGTGGTGGCCTCGTTGGCTCAATACTGCTCAATCTCCACATTGAAAGTGATTGAAGTTTGGTATTTCCAAAAGTGGTGCTTTAGTCACCTTCTTCAGTGTGTCGAATCTGGTATGAACTGCATCTCTCTACCGAAACTTCTCCTTCAACAACTATATCAGGGGCGAGGTGATGGTATTGAAGCTTTTGATGACTCACTTATAGAATGATGTCAACCCCAAAAATTGCCTCAACTTGATAAAAGACTGGGGTGTTGCTCAGTTTACAATGGTCTCGATCTTTGTGGGGTCCATTTGAATGCTAACACGATATAACCCAAAAATCATAGCCGTGCTATTAGACTCATTAGATACGATATAACCCAAAAATCATAGCCGTGCTATTAGAAAGTGACACTTCTTTGGATGAGTGTTTAACTTTCATAATCACAAAATCTTGAAGACCGTCCTCAAGTGTTGCAAGTGCTCCTCCTCGGATCTATTGTATACAAGAATAACTACTAGAATATCGTCGAAGTACACCACTATGAACTTCCGTCGTAGGCCCGAAACACCCGATTCATCAATCTCATGAACGTGTTTAGTGCATTAGATAATTCGAAATGCATGACTGTCCACTCATATAAAACGTCTTGGGTCTTGAAAGTAGTCTTCCGCTCTCTCATCTTATCCAATGGCTCTGTGCAACTGATCCAAGGGACTGTATAGGCGAGGTTTGGCGAACCTGTACTTGATAGTAATCTTATTGATGGCCTGAGTCATCCTTCATGATCCGTCTTTTTTGGGTACCATTAAGGTGGAAATAACACATGGATCGATACTCTCTCTGACCAAATCTCTTGCTACAAGATCCTGTACATGTTGTTGTAACTCTTTGTGCTCTGCATATCTCAATCCGTATGCGGGCTGATTTGACAATACTGATCCGGTTATGAGATCTATGGCATGTTGAATGTCTGTAAATGGTGACAATTCTCTGGAAGGCTGTCAATCATCACGTTCTGAAAGTCACATAGGAGTGGTTGTATAAGTGTTGGCATCTCAACCTCCTCAATTCCCTCTAGTAGGACTAATGTCATTGCAACTGGAGCATCTCGTACAGACTGCATGAAGTTGGCTCTCGGGATTATTGCCCTTTGTGAAGTTTGCTCCTCTCGCTTCCTTATCGGTAAAGCACAATGGATATCCCATCATTCTTAAATGAATGAGTATTCTTGGAGCCGTCATGTTGAGTCTTGTGGTTGAAGTGTCATGATCTCCCCAATAGAATATGAGAAGCGTTCATAAGGATCACATCACACCAAATTTGCTCCTGTAACTGATTCCCAATCAAAAATTAAACCAAGAACTCCTAATCCACGCGTATTTCGTTTTCCCTTTTCAACCAGGTAAGGGAGTAGGATTGATGAGGCTTGTGTGCGGCCAACCTTTGTTTCTTCACCATCAATGTAGACACAACATTTTCACTACTCTTTCCTTTGATAATTAGACTGTAAACTTTTCCTTCACCGTATACTTGGTGCGAGAAATATTGTGCCTCGACCATCAATGATCCTTCTCCGGCTTTGTTTGTAGGACTCTCCATATGATTATCTTCTCTCCCTCATATCCCTGGAGCTGAAATTCCTTCTCTGGATTCTTCTCTGCTTTCTGTTCCACTTCCTCGACGACGCCTTGCTCTGTGAATGGAACCACTTAACTTGGGGGACAGCTGGAGGTTGTGTTTGTAGACATGACCTATGAAACATCTCATGGAAGGCACTGTACTGGACAAGCTACCCTTTTTCGGCTTCTTTCAACTCAAATCTATCTTATCACTTCCTTGTTCGTTCTTCCCACTTCTTCTTGATGCACCCTTGTCGGTAGTTGCAACTACAAGTGATTGCTTGAATTAGGATGCATTTTTTAATGTAGGTTGTTTCCTGCTCTATTTCTGTTATCTTTCTTCCTTTAAACATAAGGTCTGGTCATGTCCTAGTGATCAGTAGGGGTTGTAACTGCACAATGTTGTAGATAACGGGGTTTCACAGCCCCAGATAACAGTCTATGGTATATTTCTCTGACACGACTAACTCACACTTCATTTGCAATTACTCGAATTGTATTTCAACTCCTTCATTGATAAGTCTCTCTGCTCTGCACAATGTTGTAGATAACGGGGTTTCACCGCCCCAGATAACAGTCTATGGTATATTTCTCTGGCACGACTAACTCACACTTCATTTGCAATTAGTCAAAGTGTATTTCAACTCCTTCATTGATAAGTCTCTCTGCTGTAAGTGGTGGAGTTTTAGAAACATATCCTGGTGGTAATGAGGAGGGAGGTATATTTTCTCCATCTACTTTCTCATCTTCTCTCACTTGGTAATATTGTCATCACCTTGTCTCTTTCTCTTTTTCTGTAAATTTCTCCAACACCTGGAGGTGCTCTTTTTCGGTTTGATGGCAATAAATTTACCCATCTTATTCACTGGCACTTCATTGTACTCAAAGATTATCTCAATTGACTGCATTCATTTCTTAAGGTCATTTGGATCCATACCTCCAATGAACTCTCGTAGATCCACCTTTATTCGAAGTTTTTGTGCCCTCCATATGTCGTCTCTTCTCTTGGCCTCCTATGATACTGGATTCCAAAGCGTCGCAGTGATCCTTTTGGAATGGATTTAGATCCTCATCTTTTTCTCCCATTCGACTCTCCAGATCACGATTGAGGGTAATCTCTCCCTTTGTGCCATCATCAAATTTTGCAAGTCTCAGCTGCAGTTGGTTGATCTTCCGCTATATCTTTTTCCGGGTAGGTTTCCACATGTGTTTTCTTGGTCGCATTGTTGTGTGTCATCATCAAATTTTGCAAGTCTCAGCTGCAGTTGATTGATCTTCCGCTATATCTTTTTCCGAGTAGGTTTCCACATGTGTTTTCTTGGTCGCATTGTTCAGGTTTTGAGACTTGAGAGAGGTGGGTGAGGATATGAAAGAATTTTTTTTTGGAAGTTGGGG
>NW_018164444.1:79807057-79828096 GCF_001263595.1 Phalaenopsis equestris
GGGATGTTTGTGTAAGGAGGAGGATAGGAAATCCTAGGATAGGCCGAGGGTTAGACTAGTTTTGATACCAGTTGATATCGTAGTTAACCCAAATCGGGGCGTAAATAAATTTTTATTGCTGAAATTCAGAAGGGTACAATGAAGGCTCGTTGATACCGTAGTTAACCCAAATACTAGTTTTGATACCGTAGTAAATAAATTTTTATTGCTGAAATTCAGAAGGGTACAATGAAGGCTCTTCAGAACAGGAACAAAATGACATAGACAGGAACAGGTACAGGTGGTGGAACAACGGTGAGGTGGCGTGGGGTAGGAGATAACAAGCAGAAGTGGCGCTGAAAGGTAGTGAGGGTGAGCAGCTCGGTGTAGGTAGGGAGGGATCGGTTGGAGGGAGGTGGCTGGAAGGTTGGGAAGAAAGGTGCAGGTAATGTGAAATTGGCGGTAGGTTGGGAGAGGAAATGGTTAAAGCAGGTTATGGGAGGGAGCCTTTAGCTGTAAGGGGAAGAACTGTGCTGTTGTGGATCAACGGTTGGGCAGGGAGGCTGGCGGGTGGAGGGGAACAACTTAGAGTATGTTTTTGAAGGAAGCCTGCGACTGTAAGGGGAATACACATGCGACTAGGAGTCAACAACTGGGTGGAGTACTGGTAATTGGAGGGGAACATGACAACAAGCAGAGAAAGAAAGGTGCGCAGGTAATACCACATTGGAGCAGGATACAACCAGAGCACCACTTTTCCTAGGATAAACCCTAGGAAGGGAAAACACCAACGATAGAAATAATCTCAAGCAAAAAAAATTGAACCCTAACGGCAGGTAATACCACCTTGGAGCAGGGTGCAACCAGAGCACCACTTTTTCTAGGATAAACCCTAGAAAGGGAAAACACCAACGACAGAAATAATCTCAAGCAAAAAAAATTGAACCCTAACACAAGAAAAAGACCTATAAATAATAGATAACTAGGATGGGGTGGCCCCTTCCCTTGGGTGGAAATCTTAACCTAACAAAATGGGCTGACCGACCCTTCCCCTCTTTTGGCCAAACGAGTTTGGTTGGATATAGCCGGTTCAACACCCCCCAACCACCCCTATGGGAGCCCCATGTCTATTTGTCTCTTGGTAATTGGCCCACTTCAATGAGAATCATTTATTGGATTGTGTTCTAGTAATGATTCTCACCTTGGTGCTTGTGGGGCCTTATCTTTGGCCACCTTCTGTGCTTATGAGCCCCACTTTGGGTTAACCATCTATGTTTGTGGGCTCCATCTTGGGTCCACCTCCTATGATTGTGAGACCCACCTTAAAGTAAGTATGATGTGCCACATCACATAAGGTCATTGGGTGTTGGATCATCAAAGAAGTTGAGCTCAATATTACATAATTCACTTCTTGAAGGAAAGCCAATAAAGAAGGGCAAGTTATTTGCATGTAAGAGAGATGAATTGAGAATGAACTTTGGGTGAGTTGCAAAGAAAATGATGCTAGTTTGCTACCGTTGGTATGCGGGTGCTGAAGTTGAGTGTTGTAGTTGAGTTTCGCTCTAGATAGAGTGGTTCGAGGGTTTTAGCAATGGAGTAGTGAGGAAGCGAGCTGTTGGTAAGGTAATTGTCGTGATAGGAGTTGTGTTGTAGAGAGGTAAAGACCCAATGCTCTAGATAGAGGGGTTCGAGGGTTTTAGCAATGTAGTGAGCAAGCGAGCTGTTGGTAAGGTAATTGTCATGATAGGAGTTGTGTTGTAGAGAGGTAAAGACCCAAAAAGTGTGGGGTGTAGGTGGTGAGAGGACAGTGTGGGTGTGTTAAACGTGTAGTGAGTGATTAAGAGTTTGTTTGGGACAGCTTTCTATCTGCTTTGCTTTTCAGACCATCACCACAATTCTGTTTGGGGAATTCTTTCTTGTTGTTTTTTAGAAATTTTTGTGATAGAAATCTATTTTTTCTGTCTGAGCTGTTAAAGTGTGGCGACTGCTAAAAGATATGGTCTGACTTTTTGAAAATAAAATAAATTTGTAATAGCCACCGTAGTTTTTTAAAAAGCAGTTTCTTCTAATGCAGCTTTAAATTTGCTTCTTCAAACAGTTGCAGCTGCCCCAAACCGTCCCTAAGCATTAGGGGAGGAGGATGTGGGCGTTTACTTGGAGAGAATGTAAGTGAGAGAGATGCAATGATAACTGTTAGTGGGTTATAGGTGCATACGCGACTCTATGTGAGCTTGATACTTGTGTGCAGGTCAGCTGTGGGGGATGTTTATCATGTAAGTCTGACAGGGAGGCCGCAAGGGAGAGGTCGTGAGATTGCTTTACTTAGGGCATTGAGGAGATGAGAAAGTGGTTGGGTTTTGTGTTTTTCTTTTTCTTATGAAGATTTATGTACATATCATGAAATTCTTATGCGAATACATATCTAACACTTAAACTTCAATTTTTACATACTTGTCACGATAACTATGCATAAAATGGTGTATTTTACATTTTTATGCATAGAACAATTAGCATGTCAAAATTGAGGTTTTGGTGTTAGATTTGTATATGCATAAGAATTCCATGGTATGTATGTAAGAATCCCTTTGTCGTAATGATAAACAATTTTATGATTCTATTCATAAAACAGTTGAAATTTGTTTTCTTAAAGTTTTCATTTAACAAAATAGTATTTTCATTTTTTTTTTAATATCAATTTAAAATATTTTTATGTTGTCTTCACTTTTAATACATACGATTTGATTCATATCTCTAAATTGCTCTCTCTTTCTCATGGAATTTTTTAATCTTTTCTTGTAATTAGCTCTGTTCTTTTTCTTGAGTACTCATCCTAATATATAAAACATCAAAAGGTGTAGTTTGGTTTGGTTTTCTTTGCTTTTATATCCTGCTAAACTTCTAGTTTTTGTATAGTTATTCTAATCCCTTAGCGTTAATTTTTGCTATTCGTAATTGCATGTTTGTTTTGGAAATTCTGAGGATAAATATCTGGAGAATTTGGTTTGCATTTGTGTTTGTCTTCCTGCATGGTATTTTCGTTCATTCTTTCATGATCTTGTTGAATTCGATATCCACTGAATATTTAATAGTCACTTGTAGCTAAATGTGTGACACATTGCTCGTTGGTTTTAAAATTAATCTGATACAGTGGAAATGACTGTTTTTCTGGTGACAAGGTATTCCTATTTTTTTCCTTAATAATGCCTGTTAAATGAAACGTATGCTATTTTGGTTGATTATTAAAACCAAAGTTTTAATTTTGCAGGCACCGAAGAATTTTATGTTGTTAAATATTTTTTACAACCGTCTTTGAACTCTATTTAGTTTGTGTGTAACTGAGATTTTTGTGTACATGTGTAAACTGCAAAATCTGTTTTCTAGTTACCTGTTGGTTCTTTTAAGGGTAGTTTCCACTGCTTCTTTGAATCACGTGAAATATTATAAGTGTGTATTTGCAGAAGCCTGCCTATCATTTCATGCACCAGTAAGTTTTTTTCCTCTGTTCAACTGCAAGTTGTTGAAATTTTCTCTTTCCCATTACTGTAGGTTGTCATGGCTATAAGGTGTCGTAATCAAATATTGGGAGGCCTGTACACTGGGATCAATACTAAACATATTCATATGGCAAGCAAAATGGTAATCTTCTCATATATATATTTAGGCATGTGCTCTGTAGTTTGCATGATGGAAGCTTGTGGTTTTATTCTGTGGGTCTAGCATTCATGTTATTGTGTGCAATGGCATCTATTTTTCCTTTTGTTTTTATTTTTATTTTTGAAGAAATGACATGATAGCTGAAATCAGCTCTGCGGCTAGCATGCATCATATACTAGGAATGTTCTTTTTTATACGGCTAATTTTTCATTCATAATCCAATCACTACGTTTATGCTGTTTTCTTTTTGTCATCGTTATTCTTCACTGCACGTGAACACAGCATTCTCTAATGCTTGTGATGACAATACTAAATTAGGTTTCTGCAAACAGTAAAATTGATATCAATTTCAATTTTTGAGTATAGTTTAGTTGAGGTTAATCTTTTCAGGTATGGGAAAGTTTGGGTATTATTGGGCCATCATTTGCTTTTGAAAACTTCTCTGTAGAAGTTTCATTGGTAATGCTTTTGTTTCAGGTTGCTGAGTATAGTGGTTTACATGTTCAACCGCATAAAGCTATTGTTGGTGCCAATGCTTTTGCTCATGAAAGTGGTATACATCAGGTTTGATTTTCCATCCCTGGTTTTGACTTCTTGAATGTACAGGAACTTTTGTTATTTGCGTATTTGCTTTATGTTTCCATTTCGTATACTTTTCATGAAAAGCTATCCAAATTCAAGCAAATTTAGTGGAGTCTAATGAAAACTACAGATACTTTTTCTCTTAAAGCAAACAATTTATAATCAGTCAATGAACAGATTACAACATCAAGCATTTGCAAAGAACTGCTACTTTAAGAGGAAAGAACCAAAATTCTTCATCAATATAAATAGATAGTTTAGATGGGGGGAGAGAATCATCATGCAACTTTTAAAATGAAGTTACTTGAAGTCTTGTAAACTTTGGAGAACGGTTATATATTTCTTCCTACTGAAAATTTTAAACATTTTGTATTACTTTTTTATACTAGAAGTACTATCATCAAAGTCATAGGATTGCGAATTTAGATCAATATCTCCAATTTCATGATTATCATGAGGTGTTAATACATCTAGTGGATCTAGATTATTGATCTTGTTGTTGAGCGCTTGACCACCTCCATTGGTTGAGGATATCCTGAGAAGGTTCTGATTTTAATATAAGATCTAAAGAGGATTCAAATTTTCTTGTTTAAGCTTGATCGTAAGTAGTCAGTATTGCAATCACAATAACTGGAGTGTGGTTCTGTTCTTTTGAATCTTTTCTATGTTTTGATTGCTAGGATTACTAAAAACTGACTGACTTAATTTTGTGTAAGCCTTAAAGCGACCCATGAAGTTATGATAACTTTTGTAAGAAGAAGGATATGAAGGAATACATTCAAATTTTACTTTCTGTCTGTAACCATGAGTTGTGGAACCGATTTAAATTTGGTTCTCTAAAGGGATAATAACATCCATTTTAGCCAAGTTCCTAGCCGCTAATGACTTGAAAGCTTAGTAGTAGCAACCAACATTCACTTGAAACAGCCTTCAAAAAATATAACGTGGATAACCCGGAAAGTGAAAAAACCATGAGGCCTGATCTAGTTGAAGAAATCCAATATAAGTTGGTGATTATAGGTACAGTCTCTTGTCCCACAGACATAAAAGAGTTACAGCGCCTCTCAAGTTACAATGTCAGTGCGCGGAAGGACTTGTGGCCCCGCTGTAGGGAGCGGTTTCAAGGAAGTGCAATAATCGGGGCTGCAATGCACTGTCTTTGGCGCCTCTCAAGTTACAATGTCAGTGCGTGGAAGGACTTCTGGCCCCGCTGTAGGGAGCGGTCGCAAGTGCAATAATCGGGGCTGCAATGCACTGTCTTTGGGATCAACGCGATGTTCGGGATGATGCATCATTTAAGTGCTTCGTCACAAGGAATAGGAGGCGTATGTTGGAGTAGTGCTTGAAGTCGGTCAGCTTGAGTATAAGTTATGTTGGTGATCGACGACGGTCGACGAGTAGTGCTTGAAGTCGGTCAGCTTGAGTATAAGTTTGTTGAAATTGAAATTTTGGATGACTTTTTGGGTGTGTTTGTTTCGGCTTATGAGTATACGAAATCTCGCTTCAAAAGTTATTGTTTAAAAGCTGGTGTTTCAAAAGCAGATCTTTTTAAAAGATATAACTTTGAACGTGTTGTATGTGGACAAATGTCTGAAGTACCCCTCTGTATATATTATATAGAATTCATAAAGTTTTTCAATGCATGTAATTCTCATATAAATTTAATGAGCATAAAAATATTTTTAACTTTCAATTGTAACTCAAATTTTGTATTTTTTAAATCTATTTAATTTTATGTCTCGTAAAGAATAATAATGATCAATTATCCTAGCTTATTATTTAATTAAAATGAGTAAAGTGGTACATGCCCCCACAAAATAATATTAAACTTTATATGCCTCACAATTTTTAGATGTTATAATTTTAAAATATTTTATTTGAGAATTACATGATAGTAAAGTTTATGTTAAATAGAATTCTAAACATCTAAAAACTGTGAGATTCCACAGGTTATATAGAATTGTAAACAACATTTAATGATTAAACCTAATGGGTAAAACAACGAATGAATGCGGGAGAAATTTCTCATGCGTGTGTAAAACCACGAACGAATGCGGAACGCGCGATGCTGGCCATGATCGCGAGGGAGAAGAAAAAGCTACCACGGGTTCTAAAGTGATTTATGAAAGTGTCGATCAAATGCTTAATTTGTAGATTTGGTTTTGAAAGCGACCTGGAAAACAGAAACAAACACAACCTTAATCGAAGTTTGAAGTCTTCTAGATAAAAAATTACCTCGAGTGCCATGCCTTGAGATTCGTGCTATATGTTTAAAATTTATTTGAGGCATATCAATTGCCCCTATTTTCGAGTGAAGACGAATTTCATTGTCTGAAAATATTGAAATCTGGAACACTTTAGCTTTGCATGATAATATTTTCGTTATACATAAATATATATAATATAATGTATATTTTTACATATTATATTGAGATTAGTGTTCTGGATTTAAATACGTATAAATTATATGCATATGTGTATGAAAGTTGAGCTTAGCTCAGCTGATACGCGTAAGAATTATTTGGTATGAATGTTATATATATGTATATATATAAATTCCAATTTGACACCTTTTTCTAGCACGTAAATTTGAAAAGTTGTTTCGTTTGCATATAAATTATGTTTATGTAACCTACAAATTCCAAACATATAATTGACGCAATGATGTTAGCCCTTCCTTTAGCGCTTTTTTACCAACCGAATGCATTTTTTTTTAATGACGGAAAGCATTTTTTAACATGGATTGCGTGATCCAACCATCAAATTGTGCGAAATCTAACAACCTACATTTGCTACTGTAGGGATGAATTATGATTTTTTTGCCATAAATGTCAGTGGCTTTGACACTATAATTAAGGAAGAAGAACAGGGAGGAGGTGGAGCCCCCTTGGCCTGATAGCGGGCGACCAACAAGATTTTCCTGAAAAAGAATGATGTCCCTTCTACTTGTTGGGCATGCAATCAACGCGATGTCTTAGAAAAAGAAAGGTGTCCTCTCTTCCTACCGAGCAGACGGTCAACGAGATTTCCTAAAAAAAGATGTGTACCCTCGGTCAGTTGAACATGCAATCTATGGAATTTCCTAGAAAAAGAGAGGTGTCCCCTCGGCTTGCTGGGCTGACGATTAACGAGATTTCATAGAAAATGAGAGATGTCCGTCGGCCTGCTGGGTAGGCGATTAACGAGATTTTCTTTCGTGTCGTCAAGATACCATCTGGGGAACCTCGCTCCACCTAAAATGGAATTTCCTAGAAAAAGAGAGGTGTCCCGTCGACTTGCTGGGTTGACGATTAACGAGATTTCATAGAAAATGAGAGGTGTCCCGTCGGCCTGCTTGGTAGGCGATTAACGAGATTTTCTTTCGTGCCATCAAGATACCATCTGGGGAACCTCGCTCCACCTAAAACTAGAGGAAGTGCCAAAACCATTAGAGATGATGTCAAATTTGATGGATGGTGACCTAATCCTGTTTCGGAAGAAATATCATTTTCCGAATAATATGGTGGTGAAGTTGTCGACCCTCTCTGATCAAGCATATTCCCATCTTCCATGTACTTCGCTGTCACAAGGTGGCCTTGCGAGCTGGTCTGTGATTTTCGCCTGCGCCCGAGTTTACAGAAATCATGAAGGCTTTCGGAGCTTGCATTACCCAGTTTTCTTGTCGGGCAATGACAATCACCATCAGATTGCCTTTTTTAGGAAGCATAGGTCGAAGTTGACGCGCCAAAAATTTTTGTCAGACAAGGCGGGTTTGTTAGCGACACATTATGGTCGTGTGTTGTTTAAGGACGACTTTGGACTTTCGATAGTGATCCATGAGATTTTTCTTTCTCCGGAATGATCAAGGTTTTGTAAGAGGCAAGGGAAACTTCAACAGCCGACCATCTCCCTTCAGACTACCGATGATAGAATATTACAGATGCTAGGATTTCAAGAACTCAAGGAGATACAATTCGAGACAACACATCTATGAGTTTATGAGTGAGGAGTTATTCTTTAAGGTTGACAGATGCTAGGATTTCAGGAACTCAAGGAGATACAGTTCGAGACAACACATCTATGAGTTTATGAGTGAGGAGTTATTCTTTAAGGTTGAACTTTCATTCCACCCTAAACGATCCGCGACTGTGATATTAAAGAACTCTAGGAGGGGGCCCTCTGAGCTAGCCCTCATCTCGGAGATCAAAATTCTTGATGCTGTGTAACTGATAAGCATGTTTGTATTTGCCTGAGGCAACATGATTGTGTTATTTGTTGATCTTCATGCATGACACCGATCCTTGGAGGGGTCAGGAATTTGTTCACATCGTTGGATTGTAGGAGGGACGTTATGATTCCCTTATTGTTCAGACTTTTTATGCTGCAAGGAATTATCGGCGTCTCCAACATTATTTTGGCATTTTTCCCTGAATTGTTTGAATTGCTCCTTATGCGTACTGATGGCCTCGTCTGTAGTAGTTTGGGCCTTGAAACCTGCTGCAAGGAATTATCGGTGTCTCCAACATTATTTTGGCATTTTTCCTTGAATTGTTTGAATTGCTCCTTATGCGTATTGATGGCCTCGTCTGTAGTAGTTTGGGCCTTGAAACGGTGGACAAGTTCGGCGTAAGAGCGGTGTATTTTCCACATTAATGATGACTATAAAGGTCCTGGGCAAAGCTTCTCAAAGAAGACACTTCTCAGCAATTCTGAATCTACTCTAGGAATGTGACGGTTTTAATGGAGAACCTACGGAAGTGGTCCTTGTGTGCACTCCCTCATTCTAGCGAATTCTTGAGAGATGTGATGAATCTTTGATGATCCTTCGATTCATGATGAACTGCTTTGTGAATAGCTTAGCAAACTCGTTAAAGGTGTTGATAGTGCCCCCTAAAAGAGAGTAGAAGTAGGTGTAAGCTTGCCCCTTAATGAGTGGTCGTGAACACTTGACAAAGAAGCGCGTTAGAGGCAGTTGGATGTGCATGATGGTTCAATAGTAGTCTAACATGCTCGTAGGGGGTGTTATCTCTTCGTGAATCAATGTTCGGGAGCTTGAAATCTACTGGGATGGGGTGCGGGAGGACTGTCTTAGCTAATGGAGATGACCCTTGAATGTTGAAATGAGCGGGGAAACGATCCCTATTGTATAGAGGGAACTCTTCTAGAATTAGGTGTCAGAGCTCATCGCAGATGACCTCATCAGGAGCGGCAACAAGGCCGTGTAGTGTTAGGTGAGTGGCACGAGATGGATGAGTGGAAATCTCAGCATCAAGGAGTTCAACATCTCATCCTGGTAGGGGAATGGTTCCATTACGGATATGAGGCCCAATATAAGTAAGTTTGAGTGGGGTTTTTCTCGTTGACTGCTGAGCTAGTGGTAATTAAGCTCCATCATGTGGAGTGGGCAGCAACTGCCGAGCTTTGTGTAGGAACTGTAGGATTAGTTGAGATTCCCTCATTCTGTGTACTCTGTCTTCTAGAGAAAGACCTTAGGCAACTTCGTTGGCAAGGAAACACCT
Source organism: Phalaenopsis equestris (assembly GCF_001263595.1). Classification (NCBI taxonomy): domain Eukaryota; kingdom Viridiplantae; phylum Streptophyta; class Magnoliopsida; order Asparagales; family Orchidaceae; genus Phalaenopsis; species Phalaenopsis equestris. The sequence continues at coordinate 79,816,771 of NW_018164444.1, forward strand.
TCTAGAGTGAGAATATGCAAAGGTCTGTCGTCCTTGACTTTGTGACTGTCCCCTGGAATGATGGGTGTTGGAGTAGGACATTATTGTTGCGAGTATTGTACCTAGTGACATGCAACAAAGCTCGCAAGTACTTCAGCGATGAGATTGCTCTGGGATCATTTCAATTTTGGTATTGTTGGGTATGTCTCGTTAAACTGGTCAGTTTAACTATAAGTTTTTTGAAATTAGAGTTCTGGATGACTTTTGATTGAAGTTTGTACGTTTCTTGTTAAAATATTATCTCGAGATTCGTGTTGGATGTTGGAAATTTGTTAGTATAATGGAAAATTCTAATTAATTACTAATCGGACTTTAATCTACGAACAATCATAAGATTGAGGCGACCCCAAAAACTTGTCGACAATAGTGAAAGAGAAAGGAGTCAACCTCAAGTTGTCATCATCAGAAAAAATGAGATCATGTTTATTGTGAAGGGTGGAGAGCAGCTTGTGAGGAGTTGGATTTGCACCTTGCTGAAATTACCCCTAACCGAATGAAAAAGGAATATTCCTATTCATCACAGAAACATCCAGTAAAACTTATCCTGTATTACTCAACCTTAGGCATATCTAAAATTGAAAAGATGAAATAGCTTAAGAGCAATTAATCTTTAGATGAAAACTGAGTTAGTGATACGAGGAAGCTTTTCTTTTATACTATTGCAACGTGGGAACATGACTTCCAAACACCCCTTTTATGTCTTTTAATCATAAGTTTGCATACTTATTTTCCATAGAAGCTCTTTTTTTTTTTTGAAGTATTTGCTATTTTAATAATTTTTTATCAATTGAAGTTTGAAGTGTATTTAGTGTCATGTTGAAATTCAGCTTACCAAAATTTCCTTTGTTATTTTTTTTCCTTTTAAGAAACTTAAGCTTTTCTAGGTCTATCTTTACTTATTTTGATTTTTAGTTTTTATATTTGCATTTTTTTATTGAAGTTGTGCCCTTAGTGTCTTTTATGACAAAGTGGTTTTTTTATATGCTCAAGTACTTGTACTCTCATTTTAAATTGCATATAATGACCTTTTATTCTCAAAATTTGTAGGATGGCACGTTGAAATTCAGCTTACCAAAATTTCCTTTATTATTTTTTTTCCTTTTAAGAAACTTAAGCTTTTCTAGGTCTATCTTTACTTATTTTGATTTTTAGTTTTTATATTTGCATTTTGTGATTGAAGTTGTGCCCTTAGTGTCTTTTATGACAAAGTGGTTCTTTTATATGCTCAAGTACTTGTACTCTCATTTTAAATTGCATATAATGACCTTTTATTCTCAAAATTTGTAGGATGGCATGTTGAAATTCAAAGGTACTTATGAAATTATCTCTCCTGATGATATTGGGCTTTCTCGTTCCAACGAATCAGGCATTGTACTCGGAAAACTTAGGTATTGAATGGTTTTTCCAAATTTAATTTATTTTTTACCCATTATAGCCATGGGAAGAGGCATACCAGTGTAATGTTCATTCTTTATTTGTGTATCATAAACGTTGGCAACACGATTTAAACATAGGGATGGGTAATGATTTTGGAAAGGCTCCATAGTTATTGTGGGAAAGTGTAGGATTTACCAAGTGGTGTTTATATGGTTAAGTTTTTATTGGTGGTTCCTCACTTACACCTTCTATCCCACCTCAACCCTTAATCGCATTTGTGAGCAAATGTTCTTGATTGCTAGTTTTCTCAGATTCAACTTTCCTTGTGGTTCTTGTGCGCAATCAATATGGTAACACAAAAAATATAATTTTGAAAAAAAAAATGAATTTGCATTTAAATCTGTGATGCGGAAAGATAGCTTCTCCTGATACTAGCGGATACAAATTAAAAATGTGGATGAGCAAGAGTTTATTTGAGCCATTAATTGGTGCTCAGAATATGGATTACAACTACTGTTTCTTTAGAGAAGTATTTTGGTTGAATTCTTTTTTGGTGAACCTCCTCCTTCCCTAATCTTCTTTCTCTAAGGAATAATTTTGGGTGAAGGAAGATACGTTTGTGGTGCTGTATATTAAAAAATGACATTCAGAGCAGAAACCAATTACATGGTGTCAAATCAGGCTGCAAAGGATTTTATTCAAATAATTTATCAAGGCTGTTAGATTCCTCATCAATTTAGCCAAATTCTACATTAGTTTTTATGCTTTATTCCTTAGATTAAATTTAATAAGCTAAGAATGGTCTTTTTTTTTTTAGCTAGATTGAATGAGGATAACTTTAAATCTTATTTATAAATGGGACTGCTTCTATGAACTTTCAGATTGTTGAATGATTATGAATTATTGATAAGGCCAATCATGAGTGCGTTTTTCTTTCATAGATCAAGATGTATGTGGATCACTCCAAATTGTGTACGTGGAGTTTCTTTTCATTTCACTCGTAATTCTTTCCCTTTAAATTTGTCAATTTGTTTTGCTTCTTCCTCTAATAATGTATATTTCAAGAGCTGAATTCTCTGGCTGGAATGTCCAACCTCTTGAAATACGACCATTAAGAAGAAAATGCAGATCAAATATCATAAGCATTCAATGATAAACCAAAGTTCAAGAATATCAAAACCTCTTTAGAGGCATTTTGGGATCAAGAAGAGGTGTTCCGGCTCCTTCTCATGCAAGTTCCACTCTTGTGGAATTCTCGATTTGTTCCTCATTGGTTCAGGCTCTCTTTTGCTTTAGCAGATTCTCTGATTTGTTCCCTGCCCTCACCTACAGATGGTAGTTGGTGACTGGTTCAAGTATATGCTGGACTACGAGCCATCTGCAGAGAGTTTCAAAGAACACAAGCAGGTAGTTTATTGCTGATTTAGAGATAAAAATAGAAGAAAAAAAATTATGACAACTAAAGACCAGTTGAAGGGATTTTTGATTTAATTCTGGTGATCAGCAAGTTTTTTGTTGCATGGAATTCCTGTAATTATCTTCCCTAACCCTTGAAGAAGTCCTCTCCATTCTCTGTTGCTTCAGCAGGTTTTTTTTTACCAAATTTTCACTGCCAGCTGGTCTTCAATTGCCAGGATGCTGCAGCCTTTTGCTGGACGCCACCAGTCACAAGAAGGGACTGCAATTAGCCACAGGAGAGGATATTAGAATGTGGTCGATCTATTGTGGTGTAGTCTTGTACTCCACAATGATTCACTTTTCACTCCACTTCTCAAAAAATAGGAAATCTTCCCCAAAATCAGATCAAAACGTGAAATCGAGTTTATGATGGACGAGGAATAATAGGCTAGTTTTACCACCCTTAAAGAAAACGGAAGATTAGGTTCAATAATAAAATGTCATTATGAAAGCGCACTATGAACTAAATGCAACTAATGATTTTCACTCAAGTTCAATGTTCCTTTTGGTTGTGCGCATGATCAATAAGCTAGCATGAAAACATACATAAATTGAAAATAACTACTTTATGCGTATCAGAATGGGTTATTGGGGAGTATATACTTTTTGGGGAGTCGAGGCTACTGCCAAACCTGCTTACCCACCATTAGCAGAGAAGCATTGGTTTTTAGATTGGGGCATCAAAGCATGGAAATGGTATCGAGATGTGGATATGCTATAACAAGAACTAGGGATAAACATGTCTTTCAATTTACACTCTTAAGGCGCACACAAATGATTTTCCTCCATCGACTTCTATTGCTTCTCATTATTTTACATCCTTAGAATTTTTTTGGTTTCCTACATTTTAGCATCGAGTTTACTAGTTCAAATCATGAAGAAAGCCTCTCAGTAATGTAAGGATAAGGCTGTGTTTATCAACCCCTTGATCCAACATTGATGGGAGGGAGCTGCATGCACTGGGTACCTCATTTTCTACCACTTTCTCTACAGTTGCTCCACTGCTGCTGCTACTTATTCTCCTTTCGTCTCTTTTCAATTTCTTCTTCTGCTCTCCCGGTTCACCCTCCGATCTTTGCTTCTAATAGATCTTCAATTTATTTTCCTCTATCCTCTTCAATATTTATCTTCTCCTTTTTTATTCTACTCAATTTTGTTCTCATTTTACTCCTCCGTATTCCCCAGAGCTCCTTCGAATCCTTCTAAAACTGTAGTTTGGTGACCAAATGATATCTTTATAGAAGAATAGTATTATATTCACACCAATTGTTATCTTTTTTTTTTTGCCTGATGCTTTTGTACTCGTTTAGAAATCCAAGCTGTGTTCAATTTTTGTTTCCCAGATAATGTTGTAACTAATGTTGGAATAATCTCTTTCATAGTATTTTAATTTCTTTTTTCAAACCCAAATATGTTCACTTGTTCAATTTTGTACTGTTTCTGTCTTTGGCAAAAGCGTAATTTGAGTAGCCTAGGAACCTGAAAAGTATTATACATGCAGCAGACATTAGTCCGAAGGAATGTTGCACTAATTTTTTCTTTACTGGTTAATTGAGGAGTCAGCCTAAACAACTTATTTTAACTCAATGGTACATGCATATTTTAATATAATTTTAAAAACAGTAACTTTCTAAACATTACATTATTAATATATTTCTTCTAGGCTACTTTTCTCATAAAAAGTAGCTTTATGTATATGAAAACTGAAATCGCAGGCCAACCAGAAAAAGTTTGCGTTGAATAAAATTTTAAGTAGCATGGTCTTTTAGAACTATATTTGCTGTCAGGCGTAGGTGCACATCTTTGTAATTGTATACAACTTAATTCTGACATTCTAGCTCAAGCTTGTTAGGTCAACGGATTGCATCCTTGTAATTGACGACACTTCAGAATTTTATATATTACTCTTTAGGGGATCACGCTGCATTTTGAATCGCTTATTTCCTTCTCTTTCTTCTCCAATAGTATTTTTTTAAGTGCTTAAACAATGGTAGTTGTAACTGTTCAGTGGTCAACTTTTTATTGTTTAGAGCAAGCATGGAATCTCAGAAGAGAGTTATCAGTGAATATAATACTGTGAGTGGACTTGTTATTTACTTGGAGAACTGATCCATAGAATTGACAGTTGTGATAGTTGGAGTCAGCCATGCTTACAACCTTTGTTTTGTCTTAATTACTCATAATATGATATGTTAAATAGTTTGTCCAATCAAAGCTGTGACGTAGGAATCAAACTCGAGTTTACATGTAAGATCTAGAATTTTTTTTTTAATTTTGACTTGACTAACAGAGAATTACACGCACACACTCACACCTAATAGTAGTCTTTCAAATTCAATATTCAGATTATGTCAAATCATTGAGTCCTAACTTCTTATGTGATCTTTGCTCTGTAATTTCTATTTGAGAATTGAAGTTGACTTGCTACCATTAAAATTGCCAATGTGAGGCGCCTCAGTCACTCACCCCACGTGGTTTAATTGAGTTATGTGCCTTACATTTGATGAGGCACGCCTTCCCTGAACTTCATTGTGTGCTCCTTTTTGTTTTAAGGGTCTTTTTTAATTAATCTGATATTATAATCTACCAACTCATGCAACCCCTCAAATACACCCTCTTATGCATGAAATTCTTCTCTCACGCTATTGCAGGCCATTCCTAGTGTTGCTGCCTTTACCAACCATCCCTAGCATCACCGCTGCTTGTTTCTTCTGCTGCCACCCCCTACTGCACATGAAATTGCCCTTTTCATGCAATCACTAGATTTGGGCTGGCGATGCTGCCGACCATCCTTATCACCATCACTGACGCCACTTTCTACTTCCATAATAACCTCTTGCTGTACTTGAAATTTCCCCTCTCAAACAAGCACTAGCCTTTTATTGGTTTGCTGCTTCCAGCAGCCATCCTTAGCTCCACTGCTACCTTCTACTGCTTCCGCTATCGCCCCCTGCTAGTGCTTCTGCCATTGCTGCCCCCTCTTTACCAAGAATTTTTTTTCCACATGGATCACCACCTTCTCTATCAATTTTTTTTTCCATCTAGTGATAATCCCTAGACACTAATTTTTATTTATTTATATGAATGGTTTTATGTTTTCAAATTTGTTTGAATCAGAATCTTCAATCCATAATTTTGTAAGAAATAGTCAAGCCAAGTAGAAATTCACAGCTGGTTGCAGAAAGAATTCGATATGAAGAAATTGTATGCATGTTGAGATTGGAAGATATAACAAGACATTTATTTTAAGTGTAATTATTACAAAGTGTTAAAGGAAGTGTTACAAGCATGAGCGAACATTTCTCTGCTTTCATAAGAATGTTGTATCCTAAGCCAAAGTGTTAGAAGTAGTGAAATAGAAGATCTGATTATATATGAAAAAGTTGATGTATAAGTATCTCCCACCACAATAAGTTGATCATAGAGTTGATGTGGGTTCTTATTATGAGAGTGAACTCAGTGTTAGGGGCTCATCATCTTTGCCACTAATGTTTAGTATAGGTGCAGAAGATCCTATGGATCACTGTATGATAGATGGGAGGATGATGTGGGTCATCGAGAGGGGGCGACTACATACAGATATTGTTTACATGGCATGCTTGAGAGGCACTCAAACATGTCTACATTAATATTGGGGGTTTTTTTCTTAAAGAGAATGCTATTCCATTTATTGTGACATCCTCCACCCTATTACTTTAATATACTTCATTCCATATGCACTTATGGTGAGACATGCAATCCACGTCCATCTATTATTTGAGGATATGGGTGTTGAAGTAGTAATACAAAGAAAGATATTGAGTAGATTGAGGGCCTTGGAGTCATGTTGGAGTGAATCATGTCTGATGGATTACCTCACATAAATACTAAAATTTTAATCAACATTTTGTAAACAATATTTATTAAACTTTTTTAAAAAAAAAAAGTCTATGGAAGCATTTGATTGGGCCAATGGTGCAGAGTTATTGGGCTATTTGATTGAGCGATAAAAGAGGGTGAAGAGTATTTGATGGTTCAATTTATGACAAATTGTGCCAATATATATATTATTGCTAGGAATAAGTTGATAGGAAAAAAAAATGCACTGGACATTTTGTGCTGAGCATTATATAAACATGATTTTAGAAAATATTGCTGACTTGCCTTAGTTTACAATTTCTTGAACAAAGTAAAAAAAGGTTATTAAATTCATCTATATTCATTTTTAGATATTATCTTTGAAGAGAGTTTTGTAAGAAAGAATTCCTATGTTGTGTTATAATAAACTTTATTACAATCTTTGACTCTTCAGATCATGGTGGAAGCTAGTCAATCTTTGCTATTGAATGATCTGGTTGTACTTGGACAAAAAAAAAAAGATGGGAAATAAGTTAAAAAATATCTGCGGAAATGAACTGTTTTGATTGAGTGTCACATATACAATAATAACACAAGTTTATTGGTTTTAAGTTTTGGGGATGGTTGATGCAGAGAAAAAGCCATTTGTGGGATTTTTTTTTTATAATGCAATGAACGAGGCCAAATAATTGGTAACCTATAACTTAGAAAGAGGGGAAGACAATTATAGGAAGGTTTAAGATATCATTAATAAAAAATGAGAGCTTCGACCACATCTTTATTTGTTTGCCCTCAATTTTAATATACCCTCAATTTTTTACCCTCAATTTTAATATATTGTAGCCACCAAAAAGACTGCAAGCCCTACCTACTCCCTCTGACTGTTGGACCTCTCCCTGCAACGCCCTCAATTTTAATATATTGTAGCCACCAACAAGATTGCAGGCCCTGCCTACTCCCTCTGACTGTTGGACCTCTCCCTGCAACTACAAGGTAGCTCACAGACTTCCCTGTGCTTCCTAACGACGGACTTCCTTTGCGCTTCCCAACCGCAAACTTCTCTGAGCTAACCCAGTTGAACTTTCTCTCTAGTGCAAAACATGCACTCCCTCATGTTGGATTTTCTCTCTAATGGAAATCTAAGACTAGAGAGTATTGCAACTGACTTTAAACTTTTCCCTTGCAGCTAAATTCTTGTGTCGGCGAGGCGACATATAGTTTTTGGTGATAATTCTGCGTAGGCTAAAGTCAATTTCTCTTCAGATAGTTTTTTGTGATAATTCTGCGTAGGCTAAAGTCAATTTCTCTTTAGTGAAACTTTTGTGTTGACAACAATGATTTTCTTTTTATAGTGGAAATCTTGCATTGATGATAATCATTTTCTCTCCCTAGTAGAAATCATGATGATGCGTCACACCCGAACTAACCCCCCTTAAGGGTCGGCTTAGGTTCGGCAGGGGCGTACAATTCGGTTGGACTAAATTCCCCCCAGCACTTGTTTTACTTTGCAAAATCAGGATCCAATTGGTGATTAACCAGTCTAACAAAATCATCGCAAATATACTTGATATATTTTATTTAACAATTCATTCACATTCAAATATATACTTGGTAGCATGAAAATCATATCATTAAAACATATATATCGATAGAGTTGTTAAATCCAACATAATAGGAATACGTACCTGAAAGACTGTAAAATCTTTCAAAACAGTTAAATGCAAGTTGTACTAGTCACACTTGGCTACTCGTTCCACTGCTCCTTACCCTTTCCTGTAAGTTAACTATGTAGAGTGAATAACAGTGAGCTCGACAGAATAATCAAGACTAAAAGAAGATTTTATCAACAAAAAAGAAATGACATGCATGCTCATATGTAATCCTTGTACATGTCTACAACACATGATGCATGCTATAAGTGTATAAAACATGAAAGGAAAGACATAATACAAGTAATCATGACTGGAACATAAAATATGCATTTCATCCATTCATGTGTAATCATAAGCATATTTATAAGAGTCATTAATCTAATCACATGAATGTTGCTTCTAATTGTATAGGACTCAATTATTTTCATGTTATGCAATGTCATTGAGTCCACCCAGCTCGAACACCACATTATCTATTGATAAAGATTGGACCCCCATAGCATAAGAATTATCAATAACTTCCTTGGCACCAACGGTTCTCTACGTTCCGCCTGGAGTTTCGTTACCGTCTAAATATCAGGGGTTGGGAATCTCATAGTTTTCTATCATTCATACTTGCAAGTATTCATGTAATAACCTAAATATAATATCACCTTATGACATTTCATAAATCATAATTTTGTAACAAGCATTCATCACAAACATTTCATATATCATGTGCATGAGCATGAATCATAATAAATAAATATTTGCAAGCAATGATTTCATAAGCATGTTCATTAGGTTAGTGAAATAGTAATTACATGTGTATCGTAAGTGACAATAAATATGCATTCATATAGTTTAGGTAGATATTCATCCATAATATGCAGGAAATTTTACGTGCAATAGTGTTAAACATATAATCACATGGAAACCTACGAAAAGTTATTTTTCTTAAGTTAGGACAGGATTATTTCATCTTAATTGTTGGAGCAGCTCTACGATGAGTTTTTTCAAGCTTATCTCGAGCTCACTGCCTAGTGTAGACAATCTGAAATTCATAATTCGATGAAATCTTGGCTTATCTCATGATTTAACCCCAAACACAACTTATTTGTTAACTCTTACCTCAGATGGCTTCCCTGCATATCCAACAGTTCTTCGAGATTGCTTATTCTTCTTCCTTCTTCCTCATATCAACTTAATCCTCCCTTTATTTTCGTTGATTTTCTGTTAATGACTCTTACGAATGCCCACAAATCAATTTCGTACTCTCCGACGCAAGTTCGTCTCTGCTACAGTTACCGAAAATGAAAAAGTGTACCAATTTTTGACATACTTCAACATTAAAAATTAAGGATAGGAATATCTAGAATATTATGGAAATGAAGTTTCTTCTCACCGAAAGCTCTCCAGAACTTGTCTTGAGTTGCGGCTTCTAGACCGTTGTTTGCCCTTTTCTATTCGTGCCCCGTTACTATGAACAGGGCGAGGCTTCTCTTGATGAGGAGAAATCTCACCCTTCTCTCGATAAGGAGAAATCGAGAGAGAAGAAGTAAATGCGACATTTAACTCACCCCCACTAACTCTAACCTGTTGGATCTAATCAAGTCGTAGCACGCGTGGTTAAGTGCGGGGAGGTCAGTTGGCTATAATAATCATGTAAGATTAGGGAGAATAATGAAGGTTTAATTAATTTAATTAAACTTATAACTTCGTCATTTTATGTTTTCTCATCCATTTAAAATTCATGCATTGCGTTATATATCAAATTGATCGATTCGGCGTGTAGAATTTTATAAAATTACTTTGATTGAGTTTCTGGGGATGCAAAATCTGGAGTACGTTTTAGAAGTGTCAAAATTTTACATGATTCTCAAAACTGGGTATTACAGCTTTCTTGACACGGGGGCTAGTGGGCTAAACTTATTCGACCCTATTCAACGGGAACCTTTAAGGTGTAGGGGTCGAACCGACCCCCACCTCTCTCTTCGTTAGGTGGGAGTGATTTCCTCTTCTATTTTTTTGCCTATATATCTATTATAAATATATGTGTTTTTGGTATTGGGGTTTAGTTTTTTGTGATTTCTGTTTGAACAACCGTCAGCTTCTCCTCTTTCCTCTTAGGGCTGTATTCGACTGCTAGAATGTGCTACAACTATAACTTAGCAGAGGTGGTGACCGTCTCCAAAGGTTTCGGTTTAGTTTTTTGTGATTTCTGTTTGAACAACCGCAGCTTCTCCTCTTTCCTCTTAGGACTTTATTCGACTGCTAGAATGTGCTACAGCTGTAACTTAGCAGAGGTGGTGACCGTCTCCAAAGGTTTTGAGAGATGCTCTGGTTGTAACTCCATCTTGCAGAGGCACTTATCATCAACCCTCTCCTCGACATCCCCACCTTCCAATTTCCCGCTGCCAGCCACCCTAAACCTCCACTTCCAGCCGCATGTCTTCCGACCCTCCCGCACTACTGCCCAATCTTCCTTCGATGCGATGACCCTTCTACCACCCCTTCTTCTTGTGCTTGCTAATTCACCCACACCCCATCTTCTTACCTGCTGCAATCCAGTCGTAATTACAATACCCTTTATTGTCGTAACTCCACTTCTAACCCTCTGACCTACTATTTTATCCCAGTATTCCCCCGTCATCCAAAAGCATACTACACTTCCCAGCCTCATCTCTCACATCACCTACTCCCCACCTGCAGTTTAGCTTTCCTGTGGTCTGCATCCCCACTGGATTGGCCATCAGATAGCCACCCCCCACCCCCAACTGTTGGCCCCAAACAGTCTGGCCGCCAATCTCTCCCCTTATCCTCTCCGCACTCCCCTGCTGTCCACAACTCTTCGTCGTTGGATCTTGTATTATGTTGTATTTTCTTTCGTGTCTTGAGTCTTTGATTGTAATCTTGTTGTTGTGAGCAATAAAAATTCTATTGTCCTTTCAAGTTTTGTGTTAACTCCGGCATTATCTCCCCTC
>NW_018164444.1:79828196-79900246 GCF_001263595.1 Phalaenopsis equestris
TATATATTCTTGCTTAAAAGAAGGTTGTAGAAGAAAAGATTCTTGTTCTTGAAAAGAATAGTGCATGGATCACAACTACTCCGCTACCTTAAAAAAGAACTATAGGGTGCAAATGGGTATTCAGTGTTAAATATAAAACATACGAGATTATAAAAAGGTTCATGACTAGATTTGTAGAATAGTTCACTTAGTCCCATAAGATCGACTATCCAGAGACATTTACGCCAGTGGCTAAATACAACACAGCAAGAGTATTACTACCATTGGTTGTCAACTAGGTCTGACTCTTACATTAACAATATATTAAAACTACTTTTGTTAATGAAGAATTAGAGAAAAAAAGTATAAATGGATATAACTCCAGGATTAAGGAACAACACAAACAGTTAGCTATTGTGCAAATAAAAGAAATTATTGTATGGGTTGAAATAATTTTCAGAATATGGTTTGAAAGGTTCACCAAGACTATTCTTGTCAAGGGATACTATCAGTGTCAAGTTGATCACACATTAGTTATGAAATCAAATAAAAAAGGTTTAATAGCCTTTCTTATTGTATATGCAGACGATATTATTCTTACAGTCAATGACAAACGAAATTGAAACAATTAAAAAAAATAAGAGCGGCTGAGTTTGAGATCAATGATCTTAGAACTTTAATATACTTTCTTGGAATAAAAGCCATTAGATCCAAAGAAAGCATTGTTATATCCCGGAAAAATATATTCTTTTTATTGAAGGAGATAGGAATGTTGGGTAATTGAAACAATTAAAAAAAATAAGAGCGGCTGAGTTTGAGATCAATGATCTTAGAACTTTAATATACTTCCTTGGAATAAGAGCCATTAGATCCAAAGAAAGCATTGTTATATCCCAGAAAATATATTCTTTTTATTGAAGGAGATAGGAATGTTGGGTGTAAAACAACAGAAACTTCTTTGGATCCCAATGGAAGAGCATCAAAAGGAGAGGATAACACCCCGGTTAAAAAAGATAGGCATCAAGGACTTATGAGGAAATTTATTTGTTTGTCACATACCAGACATGACATTATTTTTTTTTTTTGTGGGTGTACTGAGCCAACATATGAACGATCCAAATGAAGAGCATCTAGAAGTGGTCTTTCGACATTTGAGGTACTTAAAGATGATTCTAGGATGTGGATTGATATTCATGAAGACTGAGAATCATAACATTGAGATCTTGACTGATACTGGCTAGACAGGAGAATTGACTAACAGAAAATCTACCACGAGTTACTGTTTATTTGTATGGGGTAACTTGGTTACTTGGAGAAGTTAAAAGCAAGTTGTGGCAAAAAATAGTGCAAAATATGAGTATTGTGCCTTGATTCTAGGAATTTATGAAGGGATCTGGCTAAAGAAATTACTAGTGGAACTACACATAGAGAACAAAAATACTATTAAGATGTTCAATGATAAGTCAATCAACCACCTATATGTCAAAGAATTCAGTACACCATGATCGAACCAAACATATAGAGATTGACAGTCACTTCATCTTTGAGAAGGTCAATGGAGAGATTGTTCTGCTAAGTTATATCCCAACTCAGTATCAGATTGCTGACATTCTTAATAAAGTTCTTTCTTGGCATCACTTTTGTGATCTCAGCAGCAAATTTGGGATGTATGACATATACAACCCAACTTGAGGGGGAGTGCTGATATGCATGCATTGTGTATCATATGGGCCCACTCACGATTTAGGAAACTGTGGGTCAGCTGCGACATTTGAGGGAGAGAAATTATTTTTCCGTAATTATTCATTAATGTGTTTTATTTCTTTCCTTCTTATCATGATGGTTTGGATTTACCTCTAATTGTATTAGGTTTAGTCAGAGTTGTATATAAACTTGTTATTTTATTGCATTAGATGAATGAAAAAAATTAGAGTTTTTCCCTCTAAGAAAGTTCCTCCTAAACTCCACAGCATTAAATATGGAATTATGAATTTATTTTTAACCTTGATGAAGAATAGAAGAAACCTCAAATACTCTAGGTAATACAAATCTAAATCAATATGTGAATATTTGATCTAATCAACGTTCCATGGATTCTGTTAGTGGAGTTCTTGAGTAAGCATGCTGAAGCCATTCTCTTGTACTTTAATGTTTTTTAATATGCTGTACTATCTTTCATTGGAGAACTGTTCTCGCTTGTTTTGTGATTCTTGACTGTATGCAGTCAACAAAGCTTTTGTCCCTTTTTTTCTGTTGGGGAATATGGATAAATACTTTCTTTTTTTTTTTAATTCTTGCATTATGCTTAATAAAATGATCTTTTTGGCCGATTTTCTATGTACTGACTTATTTTTAACAAAATCTCTAAATATTTCAGTGGGCGTCATGCTTTGAAATCAAAACTCACAGAGGTTGGCTTATATTTGTTTGTTTGGATTTGACTCTTCAGTTATAGATTCTTATGCTTAGATTTTCGTAATACGACATGTGTGTTCTTTTTCGATGTTCTCAGTTGGGCTATGATGTATCGGGAAAGGAACTTGATGATGTCTTCAAGCGCTTTAAAGAGATTGCTGAGAAAAAAAAGGTGAGGAGAAATTGAATATCAGCATTATAATGCTTAAAGAACATTTAATTCTTGGTAAGGTCATTCTTGAGGATTTGAAAGCAAAAATAATTATAAAAAATGCATATTTATGAAATTAAGAAGGTTCATGAATGTAGGAAAATAAGCGGTACGGACAAACATTTCCGTGTACTTTTATTTGGGTTTGTTTCATGATTGTTCATCATAATCGTCATCATTAGAAGTTAGGATTTCAAGTTTCATATTTTTTCATCATTAGAAGTTAGGATTTCAAGTTTCATATTTTTCAAACTGATTTTTCCATGTAGCATTCACGAGAGCCTATAAACTCAATTGGATAAACTTGTCAGTGAGATGCATTATTTATTAATTTTGTTGTGTAGGAGTACTCAAATCAAGTGCAATTCTCTAAACATTTATAATGTGGCATCGCGAGCAATCTCAATGGCTTTTGTTTAAAATTAATAGACGTCTAAATTTCTTTAATGACTAGAAATGTTGTGACCACATTGGGTTGAATTAGCTCTTAGCTTTTAGATTGACATCAATAATTTTGATATTATTGTTGAAGGTAATAAGATACAAACTAATTGCTCGAGGAGAATCTTTTCTTGACAAATAAATGGAAAAAACCTCTATCCCTTGATTGCAAACTACATCAAACTAATGTAAGGAAGGTCTTTGGATGGCTTACTTTTTGTTGTCCATTTCAGTAGACGTTTCTAGGATTTTCCTTTTTCTTCGTTGTGATGTTAAAGTGGTACATATGATGGTTGGATATAAACTGGAGGTAGAATCATTGATAGGACATGTGCCTTGAGAAATGCCAATGTTTTATGGTACCATTACTCCAGGTTCAGTTTGAACTTATATTTAACTCTTTATTAATGCAGAAGCATGGCATTGTTTTTTTTTTCTCGTCACTCTATTATTTAATCTGGAGTATTCCTCTTTTTTTTGTGCTATAATATGTTTAGGTCTGTAATGTTATTGATAATGAAGTAGATGTGCTACTCATGTTATTTGCTATCATGTTTCTTTTTTTTTAAAAAAAAAAGATGCTTGGAAGAATTTTGAAGGGACTCTAGTGTTGGTTCTTGGAGTTTTAAGTAAACTCTGTTGGGAAAGAAAGCAGTCCAACAATCTTGTCACACTAGGCCTTTGGAACAGCATTTGATATGCTGAATTATGACCTGCAGAAGTAAGCAAAGACTTGTCACACTTACGTCTTTGGAACAACATTTGATATGTTAAATTTTGACATGTCTTAGATGTGCTATCACTGCTTGTCCATTGGCTTAGAATTTTCAAAACCGGGAAAAAACGATCAGATGGTGAAATCAAATTAATTGAATTTTTTATCACTGACAATTAATGTTCCAAATTATGGAAAGATCCTTTCACAATTAATAATTAAATCATTTTATCGATAAAACATACATGAATGTTTAATTATCTTTTGCTCACTTAGTTGTTTTTTTTTAAGTATTTCCTCTTCTATCACTCCTTCTATAGCTCAAGGTTTGGATCTAAAAGTGTTAGTTTAATTTTTTTGAGTTTTTAACGGCTCAAGAAAGAGTCATGCAATTTATTATTCAAATACGATCATTCAAAAAAGTTTGTAACATTCAATTATACGGCATTATATTTTTTTTTTCATTTTTATATCATTTTTATATTACATAAATTACAGGAGCACTATCTAAATTGTGCTAATTAAAGTACATCAATATTAATTAATTTTTCGATTTACATGCACATGTACCTTAGCTTCACCAATTAATTTTTTAAAGAGGTGACCTATATCAATTAACATACACGTGCAAGGATAAATTTAATGTGTATCATTCACATTTTCATTTATTCAGTGGATAATATACATCTCTTATAAATAATGCATAAAAATTAATCATGATGTAAAACTTGTAACATTCATATTGATAGGACATTATAAAATAACAGATGAATCAAAATAAAGTTGTGCTATTTAAACAAATATAAATTACTATCCATCTTGTTGGTTTAGAAGAGTAAAAAATGCTACTATAGTTTAGAAAATTTCTCAGCTCAATCTTTTAATATGAAAATACTATTTATTGATCCCGACGCCGTGCTTGATCCTATATACTAGTTATTCCTATTCGTCGCTAATTGAAGAATTGAAACACTTATGACATATAATTATTTTATCTTTCTATTTATTTAACTTAGCTAGTTATTGTTCTTTCAAACCTTTAAAAAAAAACTTGCTTTAATTCTTCATTTTATCTCTACTAATTGAAGAATGAAACACTTATGAAATATAATTATTTTATCTTTCTATTTATTTAACTTTGCTAGTTATTGTTCTTTCAAACCTTAAAAAAAAAACTTGCTTTAATTCTTCATTTTATCTCTACTATTTTTATCCTTATTACTTGTGAGGAATTAAAATTATAAATCAGCTCTATTAATTTGATTGATGACAATTTGATAATGATCTTTTCTTCATGAAACGTTTTGCAATCTCTTACTAAATTTGTATTCATAATTTTTTAATATTTTAAGGGGCATTTACGTACAAGCCACCCAATTCCTATGTATTTACATATCTATCTTATAAACTCTATTTTTTACATTTATACAACTCAAATATCTATTTTACATAAAAATACTACTTTAACTTTGAAAAGGTGAAATACATATTTTCATATATAGTTAAATAATTTCTATGACAATTATGATCTAGAGCTTCTTCTAACAAAAATCTCTTTAAATAATTCTTCAAAATTGCCACCGTGCTTCATCTTTTCTCCCATTCTTGCTTTTTCTCACCATACCAATCAGGCATGATACAACACTAGGATGGTCCTTCTTGTTCTACACGCATGCTTTGGCACTTCACCTTAGCCTGTGCTCTTGTCTGCTTGATCCCACATGCTGATTTCCAAACACGCAAGATTGCAGACGTCGCTTTTGGTGCTATCAGCCAACTTCACATGCACTCAATTCACCATTAACCACCCTGGTTGTGGTTCAATTTTTGCCATTGCCTCGCTGAAATACTTTTCTGCTTGCAATGTGCATTTGCGGCTTTTAGTTTCATATAATGCTTGTAGCTCATCGCCTCTTGCTTGATCTCACCTTCCTCTTCTGCTCGTGGTGCCTTTCTCTTCCGTGGTTCAAAGCGCCACAGGCTTCATAGCCCTCTCCTCTTAATAACGAGGAACCGAGTTGATCCATCTCTTCCTCGCTTTATCTCCTGTCTCATCTTCTCCCCTTCATCTCCTTGTTGTTCAATAGACATGAGATTACCAGGCATGTCTAAGTGAGTACTTGCTCTGTGGTGTCAAACAGACCCCATTTTGATTGAGGTGTTTTAATACTTAAAATGTTGACGCTCATTATTTTTTAAGGAAATGCAATTTGAAAAGAGCATCGATTATTAATCTCTGTTGGAAAGAAGTTTCTTAAATGTACAGGCAAAAATTAAGTTCTAGATTAATAAATCTTGTAAATGAAGAACAATTAATCCATGAAAAAGAGAGAAGATTCTAATACTTATTACTAGGAAGGTCCAGCGGCAATTATGAATTGTCATTAGCTTGGGAGATATTACAATATGTAATATAGACACTTCAGTGATGACTTCTTTTCTTAACGTTTCAAGTAAAAGATACATGTGCGAATTGCTTTTCCAACATTTGATTTTTTCATACCAAAATCTATTTTTCTATTTTGTTACTGATGGTAATCTGTTCTTGATGTTAAATCTTGGATTAATGGTTTAAAAGTTTTGTACTGATCAATTGATTGAATGCCTTTTGTTTATTTTATTTTATTTTAACTTACCTTGCGTCTTCAAAGGAATCCACTAGTTCTGAGTTTTTTCTTTTATTGAATTCCTTTAGCTTTTCGTTATTGTAGATTTCCAAAACGTAACAAATTAAAGTCCAATTAGTTTCTTCTCGTTCAATAAACTATTTGATTGAAGAATAATTTTGTGAACATGAAATTCATTAGTATATTGTTAATAAGCAGTGCTTTTTTTTTTCAGCGTGTATCTGATGATGATATCGAAGCGCTGATTTCAAATGAAATCTTCCAACCTAAAGTCATTTGGTCGCTTAGTGATCTTCAGGTAGTCTCTAGATGAGCTAATATATTTGTTCATTCTTTTTTCATGTACAATCCCCCCTTCTGCAAACAGGTTACATCTGGAACACTAGGCCTTTCTACCGCAACTGTTAAGCTTATTGATTCGGAAGGGGTAGAGAGGATTGCTTGCTCAGTTGGAACTGGCCCTGTACATGCTGCTTACGAAGCAATTAATAGTATTGTCCAGGTGATGCTTAGAGCTGCAAGCTTTTTGCATTTTTTGTCCCTAATTTCCGGTCATGTATATCAATTTTTTATGCTTGAAACATGTAAGAAATAAAGTTTTATAGAAGTTTGATCTGAATTTTACCTATTTACTCTGAAAATTTGCCTTCCACTCTCTTAAGAGAGTTTTGTGTGGCTTCAAGTCAATTGTAGAAAAGAAATTAAATATTTTAGAAAAAATATATCTAAGATTTCTCCTTCATTTTCTTAAGACTATATGATCTAATTTTAGGTTTTTTATTTTCATATGACCCTTTGAATAATTATCTTTTTAATACTAAGAAAAAACTTGAAATTAAAATTAGTTGGTAGATGCTAAGTGCTTAGCGTACATTAGCAATAATTTTGTTTTGGGATAGAAATGGTGGGGGTAATTATGACGAGCCCATTTAAGGTTCCAATAATTTTATTCTGAGGCTATCTTGGACCATGGTTTGCCTACTCAAAAATGGTTGTCATCGCAACCTGAAGAAAAATGTGGAATGAAATTCAGGCTTCTCTTTCATTGAGCACACTAACTAATATATATATATATATATATAGAACTGGGGCTTCTCTCTGGCTGAGCTAGCTTGGAACAACTGAACAGGTTCAGCTTGGAAGAAAGGGTCCCAATCGGCCCTAGTGAACTAGGCTTACCGCCCATTAGGAGTGGGGTTGCCCCTTCTTAATTACCTAGTATTATTTATGTGTTATTTTATGTTTTAGATTAGTTTTTATAGTGTTTTTGCCAGGACAGCAGTCGATGTCACCTGTTTTCCCTCTTAGGACTGTATCCGAGGTTGAGTGGTGCTCCGACTCTATCTTACTCTGAAGTGGTGATTTTCCTCTACTTTCTTCTCCCACAACCTCCTTGCTACCACCCTCAGCCCTCCTACCCATAGCCGTCTAGTAACCCGCTGGGTGGTTCTCCCTTCAGCTGCAATTCTCCCATTTGTCACCCACTGTTGTGTTGTTCGTGCCTTCATCCTACCCTACTACCTATTGAATGTCTTGTGGTAGTTGCCGTCGTCGCCAACCATCCTCCAGCCTTCATCCCTTCCCTGCTACTATCTAACTGGCAAGCATCCTCCAGCCTCAATCCATTACCCTATCCCCTACCTGTTGTCTTGCCCTTATCTATCCATCACTACCCCTACTTCCCCTCAAACCATAGCAATACCTCCCTCAACTTAAGCCCTAATTCGAGTGTGTTGTGTCTTGTTATTTCCTAATTCAAAGTGTCTTTGATGGTAACCCCTATTTGCTTTTGAGTAATAAATGTGTTTTCACTATTGTGGTTTGGGTTAACTCATATATCATTTGGTATCAGAGATAGTCTGATTTTTTTACCCCCCCAAACACACACACAAGTTCTTTTTGTTTCCCATTTCAATACCCTCTTCCACTCCCTCCAATCCAAACCATAACCATGATTCCAAGGTGAGACATGTCAGAGTTAGCTCTGATATCATATATGCATTGTAGAATCAATATATACAAAAATCGGGAAAAAGGAAATAATAAACTTAAATATTATATTCCTAAATTTGATTCCCTTATCAAGGGATTTATTATATTCTTGAATCTGTATTTCAACACTCCCCCTTAAGTTGGTGAATATATATTTTATCCTTTTCTAGCTTGGATAAAAATTTTGAGAAGTCGTAAATATTATGTCCCTTTGTAAACAAAGGGATTTATTATATTCCTAAATCTGTATTTCAACACTCCCCCTGAAGTTGGTGAATATATATTTTATCCTTTTATAGCTTGGATAAAAAATTTGAGAAGTCGTAAATATTATGTCCCTTTGTAAACACATCCGCAAGTTGTTCATTTATAGACACGTAGGGAGTACAAATCAATTTATTGTCTAACTTCTCCTTTATAAAGTGTTTATCAATCTTGATATGCTTTTTCCTATCGTGTTGCATTAGATTATTAACAATATTGATGCAAACTTGTCACATTATAGTCTCATTGGTTTCTCTCATTTTATATTGAGTTCTTCAAGGATTATCTTCAACCATAGTAGCTCACACACACTGTTGCGGGAGCGCCTCGCGCACTGTCGTGGGCGTGAACGACATTGCATCTCGAATGCGAGAAGTCCTGTGCAAGCAGCGACTGACTGCTTTGACTGGATTGAACCTCTCGAGGTTTTTTCCCTTCTGAGGGGTTGACCAGTCCTCGTGGGCCACTCTTAATTATAATTTTATTATACATTTATTTTTGTATTAGTCTTAGGTTAGTTTTTCATGTGCTTTGTTTAGGACAACCATTGACGTCTGTTTTTCTCCCTTCAAATATTGTATCCACGGATTAAGTGGTGCTCTGGCCGTACCTCTCTCTCTCGAGGCGTTGAATGTCTTCCTGGTCTGTTTCACCATCTTACCACAATGCTCTTGACCGCCCTCAACCGCTGCAGCCGCCCCTGAGCAACACTCATTTGTTGTTTTTCTTTGCAGTTTCTCAATTCCAGCCCTTCTTGCTCACTGGACAGCCACCTCTTATTGTCCTCTACTCCACAACCCTTCTGTTACACTGTCTCAAGCCTTTGCTTCACTGCCAAAGAAATTCTAGCCACTTCTTTCGCTGTCCCAAGCATCTACAACTCATTTCAACTATCTATCTCTGCTCACCAACCACCTAGTTGACCTTTGCTTCACTGCCAAAGAAATTCTAGCCACTCCTTTCGCTGTCCTAAGCATCCACAACTCATTTCAGCTATCTATCTCTGCTCACCAACCACCTAGTTGACCTCCACCACTCATGTTTCAAGCCCTAGTGCGAGTTTGTGTCATGTTTCTTGTAATTTCCCTTTCAATCGTGTTTGCTTCTAACTGACGATTTGCTTTCAGTTATTTGTGGTTTGAGTTAACTTTGGTAACATACATCCTAAGTCGTAGCCTTGAACTCTGCTTTTCACTTGATTGAGCTATCATATTTTATTTCTTACTCTACGTGGTTAGATTACCACCTAAAAACGTGCAATAACCTGTTGTGTAATGTCTACCAACCAGAGATTCTGCATAGTATGCGTCAATGAATGCTTCAAAAATCAACCTCTCACTTCTCTTGAATAAAATTTTTGGCTTTATGTAGAATTGTGCATGAAGTAACATACTACATTTACAACATAGGCAAGGTGGAGTTGAGCGTATGCCAAATATTTTAACTTCCCAACTAATTTCTGGAATAGAAACCCTTTTTTATCAACTGCCTTATCATTATTCCTTTGTTGAAGTTTGTAATTGGGATCAATCGGAATTGAAGTGGGCTTTCACGCTAATTTAGTAGTTCCCTTCAAGAGGTTAACCACATACTTTTATTGGGAAATAAAGTTGTCTAGTCGAGATCGAGTTGCTACTATCTCATGAAAGTATTTCAAGCTTCCCAAGTATTTGATTTCAAACTCTTTTCCCAAGCAGTTTTTTATGATTTCATTTTCTTTGTCATCGTTCTTAGTAATATTTATTCATCAACATCACCAGAAGAGCACTAACTCCCCCTAAACTCATGTGTTGATGAATGGCTTATGATCACCTTGACTTTGCTTATATCCGGTATTAAGAATCACCTTTGTACCCTTGTCGAACTAAGCCCTTGAAGACTATTGAGTCCATATGTTTTTTTCAGCTTGCAAGCCTTGTTCCCTTTTATCTCTTCTCCAAAAGCATGGATGAATTTCCAATATATATGTCTCTTCGTCTAAATCACCATGAAGAAAGACATTTTTCACATCAAATCAATGTAAATCTCAATTGAAATTTGTAGCTAAGGATAAAATAACCTTTACTGTATTCATTTTAGCCGCTGATGCAAATGTCTCTTGATAACTTGTTCCATATGTTTGTGTGAAGCTTTTAACAACCAAACATTCTTCATATCATTATAGAGACCCGTCTGATTTGAGTTTTAAGGCAAATATCCATTTGCTTTTTTATTTTTTGGTAGCTCAACTATTTTCCATATTTTATTCTTCTCAACTTCATCTCTATTCTCATAGTTTCTCTCCACATTTCATTGGATAATGCCTCATACAAGGTGTTTGGAGTTGCGATGGAGTTTAAATTGGCTAAGAAATTTTTGTGATAAAGAGAATATCTGTGAAAAAACATTGATTTGGCCTATGGATATCTTGGATGTTCAGTGGATTCTTTTGTCCCTTTTCCTAAGGCAATGTAAGGCATAATCAAATGAAATAGGAGAGTAAATTGAATTTATTCATACCTCACTTTCACGATTAGAACTCGAGTTTTGGACTTGCATAAGATCAAGTTCCAGATTTCTCTTTCTCAAATACACTTGTGCATGCCTCCTAGTGTCAAGCTTGTCATTGGTAGGGACTATTTCAACTGTTTCAGCGTTTGATTCTTGTGGGAATAATTCGGACTATAGGATGGCTATTGTGAAAGTGATTTGGACTCCTTTGAAGAGTAAAGATTATAATGTGGGTAGGTCAAGAAAGAGTTAATCTTTTACCTTATCTTCCTCGGTAAAACTAGACTCCCCCTGCATCTAAGGTTGATTGATCTTTCTCATTTATAGAGATATAAAATTGTAGTGTAGGTGGGCGTACACTTACAACCTTTTTGTGTTGGAGAATACTCGACAAACACACACTTGATTGCTCTTGGTTCTATTTATCTTTGTTATGTTTAGACACATGAACAAAAGTAGGACAACCAAAAACTCGAGGAGTAAGATCATTTGTCGTTTGAATGTAAAGATAAAATATAGAGATGAGTTGCATAGGCGTTTGATTACTTAATATTTTGAAGGACAATCGATTTATAATGTGGGTTGTAGTGAGGAAAGCTTCCCTCTGTCTGGTTTTTTAACCATATTTTGGAAGAGTAAAGCACAAGTTGTGGCAAGTGACCATTTTTTCTTTGCAATCCCATTCTACTAAAGATATTTATGCAGGATGACTCGTGAACTATCCCTTGTCAAAAATATGATGAAATAAATTGATTAAAATAGCCTCTAGCATTATCATACCAAATCCTTTTCACTTTGTTGGTTATGTATCATGGCAATGAAGTTTGGAACGATAGTCATTACATTAGACTTATGTTTAAGGAGGAAAATCCATGAGACAAGTGCAATCTTCAATGAAAGAAATAAACAACCTAGCTCTTGTAACATTAGGAATTCTAGAGGGGAGCCATATATATCATTGTGAATCAAATAAAAAGAAAAGGAACTTCTATTGTTGCTAATTGAATATGAAAACTTTTATGTTTGGCAAATTAACATACATCACACTGAAATTCTCAACATTAACTTATTTAAATAAAGAGCAGAACATTATTTTTGAAATGGTAATTGAAGATGACTAAAACGAAGGCGTTGATGTCAAATGACATCTTTATTTGAAATAAAATAGCAAGACACTGAAAAGACATGCTTGATAGTTGGTGAGTATGTGGTTGATATATCAAGATAATAGAGGCCACCATTTTTCTTAGCAAGTCTAATCCTCTTCCCAGAAACCTTATCCTGAAGTACACAATAAGATGGATAAAATAAGATATTACAGTTTGAATCATTGGTTAGTTTATGAATTGACAAAAGAATGGATAATTTAGGAACATCTAGTACATATTTTAATTATAAGGTCAGCCTCAATTTAATGTGACCAACATTGGCCATTGTGCTAATATAACCATGAACAACAACAGTGTTTTTATTTCTTGGACAAGGTGAATATGTTGTGACGGGAAAGCTCCCCCACCCCCTCCTTTTTTTTATATTCCTTTATTCCCAATTGAAAAAGTGCACAGTCCCAACTCTCTATATTAGGAATAACTCTAATATAGAAAAGTTCCTCTAATTAGATCTCCTCTAAATAGGTTGCCTAATATCAAGTTTCCTAATATACATGGTTTAGATTTATTACTTTCCATAGCATTTCCCGTCATGTTAGAGTATAAATAATTATCATGCATGACTTGTTAGAAATATAAGTGATCCCCTAGCTCCATTAAGGGCTTTTATGAAGTTATCACCTAGTTTTTCCTTATTCTTCACAAACCTGTAGAAATTAGATTATGTTGAATCTTTTCGTGAACAAAATGATAATCTATCTCAATGTGTTTAGTTTGTTCATGAAAGATAGGGTTTGAGGTCACATGAATTGTAGCTTAGTTCACACCACAACTTTGTTTGAACTGCCATCTTAAATTAATTTTGGTCAAGAGTTGCTCGATACTCATATTCAACACTGGTTCATGGCATTTTGTTTCTTACACTTCCATGAGACCAAATTACCACCAATAAAAATGCAATATCCAATAAAGGATTTGATCAATCTTGGAACTTGCTCAATCTGCATTAGAAAAACATTTAATATTTTTATGACCATGATCTTGATATTAACTACCTTGTACAGGAGATCTCTTGAGGTAACATAGTATTTGTTCTAAAGCTAATCAATGATGGATTGTGGGGGATGACAAAGTCTTATAATGCTGACCATGTAATGTCATGATGAGTTACTGTGTAGTTTAATTTTCCCACTAACTTTATATGATGTTCAAGATCCTTAAAAGGCTCTCCATCTTTGGTAAGTTGTTGATTAGGAAGCATCAAAATATTGCATGGTTTGACCCCTAAGTTTTCAAATTTTGTTAATAAATTCAACACATTTTCGTTGAGATAAAAAGATGCTCTTCTTGCTCCTTGATACCTCGATCACCAAGAAGTGCTAGAAGAAATTCAAATCTTTAGTGTTGAACCAATTTTGAAGAAATGATTTCAGTGATAAGGTGATGTGCATATAACTTCCGGTATCAATAATATCATAAACATAAATCATCAATAGAATGATTCCTAAAGTAGATTGTTGATAGAGTACATTATAATCTCTTTGATTTTTCTGCATGCCAAACCTTCTACTACTTGTCTAAAATTTCCAAACCATTGTCGAGGATTTCTATACTTCTAAACCATATAAGGACTTTCGAAGATGATATACTTTTCAATCCATATAAGGACTTCCGAAGATGATATAATTTTCCAGACTCCCCTGAGCAACGAACCAAGGAAATTGCTCCCTGGATACCTCTTTTAAAAGTTCACCATGCAGAAAAGCATTCTTCATACCGAGCTAGTGTTGGGGCCAAGTATTTATAATAGCCAATGACAAACGTAGGTGAATTAGTGTTAATTTAGCTACCATAGAGAATGTGCCCCAAAAGTCGATCTCATAAGTTTGAGCATATCCCTTAACGACTAATCGAGCTTTGAGACAAGCTATAAATGCATCAAAATAAAACTTAATTGTAAAAACTCGCTTACAACCAACAATCTTCTTGACAAAAAGTAGTCCAACTAGTTTCCAAGTTCTATTTTTAGCAAAGACACTCATCTCATCAAGCATCAATGTCTGCCATTTAGAATGGGATAGGGCTTGTTGAACAGATCATGGAACCTCAACAACATAAGTAACAAACGAGCAAGATCAACTAGTTTCCAAGTTCTATTTTTAGCAAAAACACTCGTCTCACCAAGCATCAATGTCTGCCATCTAGAATGGGATAGGGCTTGTTGAACAGATCGTGGAACCTCAACAACATAAGTAACAAACGAGCAAGAATAGAAGATAATTGATTATAGTTAACACAAGAGGAAATGAGATAAGTACATTGATGTTTTCCTCTTTGAAGAGCAATAGGTAAATCAAGGTCATTGGAAGATCCACTTGGGAAGATGATATCAATGTCGGACTAGGATTCGGGGGACAAGGTCTTCTTGAGTAAATATTTGTGATAGGTGGTTTAGGTTGAAACACTGAAGGCAGAGCTGGAACATGATCTCAACTTATGATGTGGCATAGTAACAACTCATTAGAATCTTGTGAGAATTTAGGTATTGACGAGTCACTAAAAAAAGGGATTGTTAATGAAATGTGACATTAGTAAAAATCATATATGTATTCAAGATGGGAGAAACTTTGATACCCTATTTGCAAACAATAATATCCTAGAAAAACACTTAATGACTTAGATTCCAATTTAGAAATTTATAGACAAGTATCACGAATAAAATAAGTACACCCAAATATGTGTAGTTTAATAGGAAAGAGAAAGTTGGAAACAAAACTTGGTATGATATTTGATGTTGTAGAACGATAAAAAACATCTAATTAAAAAATATACAGTAGAGTCTGTATCAACCTAGAACTGTCTAGGCACATTCGCTTGAAACAAAAAGTTTTTAGCAATCTCGATATGTCTTTTATTCAGCCACTACATTTTAGGATAGAGTATCGACACAGGATGACTGGTGAAACATCCTGTTTTGTGTCATGTACATCTGAAAGTGTGCAGAAAAAATATTATTTGGCATTTTATTTCTCAAATTTTTAAAAGAATAATGGATTTAATTTTAATTTCAGTATAAAAAGATTGAAAATATGACAGTAGCTTAGTATGAGATTTCATAAAGTTGAGCCATGCCATATGAGAAAAATCTTTATCAAAAGTGGTAAAATATCAAAATGCATTAAATAAAATTGGACAAGGTTCCCAAACATCAGATTAAATCTAAAACTATGGCTTATTTTTTTTTTAACTCTAAGAACATAATACAAACATTGCTATGGCTTTTTTTTTTAACTCTAAGAACATAATACAAACATTATGTTTAGCAAATCGACATGATTTGTAATCTAAAAATAATAATTGTTGAAACTGAGGGTCAAATTTTTTAGCATTGATAGTGATGAATATTCTAATCAATGATGGATCTCAACAGGAGATAAGGTGTCGGAATAGGCTACAGGTCGAGGTACCTCCTTATCCACAATGTATAGTTTCCTTGGTTCTCGTCCTTTACCAATAATCTTCTTCTTAAGAAGATCCTGAAATAAAGAATGATCAGGAAAGAATAAGATACAACAATTAACAACACGTGTAATTTTGATGAAGAAAGAAGATTAAAAGCGAATTATGGTAAACTGAGAAAGGAAATTAGAGGCAATGTGGGTGTAACATTGATGGTTTCAAAATTAAGAATATTAGAGGTAAATCCATCTGCTGAAGTGATGGAAGAAATTGCTTATGAAAAATAGAAGAGTTTTAGATTACATGTTTAGTGATTTGTAGCACCAGAATTAATGACATTTTGTGTGGAAGAGGAAAGAAGACGAGTATCGCTATTATCTGACTCAACAAGGGCATTAATAACGAGGGATTTTTTGGATGCTTTCTAAAATTGATGAGCTTAGCCTATTCATTTACATAGATTGAGAGTGTCTGACTCTGAGAGGCTTCATTAGTAGAACCCTTATGATTCCTTTTGATAACATGCTGTGAATCTTGATTTTTTGAATTCAAAATTTCACTTTTTTTAATTAACCAGTGACTGGGGTTTACTGGTGTATGTATTCTTCTGATTAGCTGTAGATTTTTTTACGGATGAGGCTTGAGAACTCATAATCGTACACAGTACTCTAGTATATGTTTCCCTCAGAATAGTACATTCAGGGTCCGATAAGATGTGTTATTTGACACTTTTTTACTCAGAGTTGAGGCCAGCCACAAAACTCATAATAGTCATTTATTTTCTTTGAACCTGCTGAATCTGGACATCGATATAAAGGGCAATAGTGTGTTCAATTCTTCATGCACATATTTAAAGTGCATGTGATATGTGTTAAGTTATTGTTTCTGTTGTTTAGCTTGATATAACTCCTTACATGCTTTCAAATATTTGAGAAATATTTTCTCTCCCAAAAAACATAAACTCAGTTTCGGATAAGCTGGCAAAACGCGCGAACCAAACGGTACGGCGGCGTTTTGAAAACGTCGTCCGCACTTATAAGCTGCCCTAACTCTTCCATTCAGAATAATTTCTCTGTCTTAACTAGGGATTATCAATGAGATGACTCTATTGAGAAATACCTTTTTAATAGTATTTTTATTCCAGTAAAAAAAAAATGATGTCATTTAACTTTTTATATTTAATCTTCGCCACTGATGTAACCAAATCCGTCATGAGATATTTCTGTTTGCAAGCCATAAATGATGTCATTCAGTGTTGTCTTCCATTCAGAATAATTTCTCTGTCTTAGCTAGGGATTATCAATGAAATGACTCTATTGAGAAATACCTTTTTAATAGTCTAACATTTTTATTCCAGTAAAAAAAAATGATGTCATTTAACTTTTTATATTTAATCTTCGCCACTGATGTAACCAAATCCGTCATGAGATATTTCTGTTTGCAAGCCATAAATGATGTCATTCAGTGTTGAAGGACGAACCAAAGGAGCGAGCAAAGCACTAAGAGACAAATAACTCGACAACTAAAGAAAAAGAAGAAAAAAATTGACCTACAAAGCCAAAGAAGTCGTATGCAGCAACAGACCTAAGCAGACGAATCTTGGTGAAGCATACATAGCGACCAAAACAAAAGTTGGCTTCATTGATGCCCAAATCTTGTCGATGCAGAGAGGTGGACGAAGCGTCCGAAGACTTCTAGAGATGTTGACGACGAAGCTGAAGGTATTGTCTGTTTCGAAGCAGGTGTCATCATCTATATCAATTGAACAAAGTAGCCATATACAAAATTATCTGACGATGTTTTGATACCATGTGATGTGAAAGCTTAGTCTTTTCTCTTATTCTGAATTGAAAACATATATTAAATATTTATACAAACTCTCAACTCTCTAGATTAGGAATAACTCTAATATTGAAAGATCATCTAATTTGATCTTCTCTAATTAGTTTGCCTAATATAAAGTTACCCAATATACAAGGCTCATAATTATTACTTTCCATAATAGTTGTAAAATGTACTAAAGATGTCATTTGATTTGTGACTCTAGAGTCAATGACCCAAGAGTCTTGCATAAACACGTCCAAGGCATGTAATCTATAAGAGAGGGACTTAACAGAGAATGCTAATGAATAGGAGCCAATGGGATACTCTAATTATTCCCAATAAACTTCGAAGCTTCTCAATATTGGTCTAATTAAGGTGGGTGGGAGTAGACTCTAGGTATGGGGGATTGAATTTTGTAAGTTAGGTTTTGTGGTGGAAATTTGATAAACTTGCTGCTGAATTTTTTCTCTTTGTTGGTCCCATTTTGAGCTTGAAGTAGTAGATTTTTCATGCAACTTCCAACAATGATCATTGGTATGTATTTGCTTCTTATAGTAGGTGCACTAAAGATTATCTCGATGGTCATTTGGGGATGTCCCCTTGATTTTATTTTGATGGGTATTTTATTGTGCAACCATGGAAGATCCTTCAGTTGTCACTAGTTCAAGCATAATGCCTATTCAACTCTTCTCAACCTCAATAAAGATGATAACCTCATTTAGTAAAAGGGCTTTTTTTTCCTTGCCAAGAATTTGAATCCTGGCTTGATCAAATTGTGCATTCAAGCCAACAAAAAATATCTCACACACTTGATCTTTCTCAATAAATCTCTTCAAGACCTTGGCATCCTCAGGGCACTTGGTCGCAAGAACCCTGGTCAGGTTATTGTCACAGACTTTGCAGCATATTCACATATTTTGTTATTGTTTTGTTACCCTGTTTTGAAATAAAGGTCTTTACTTTTGACTTATTACACACAGGCATCATCTTTTGTTATTGAGTATGTTTGGTAAAGAGCATCCCAAATATCTTCTGCAGAGGTGATAAATATACATGTATCACTGATTTTTTTTGTCATTGAACTCTATAACCAAGACATTATCGTGGGGTCATCTTCATCACAGGCATCAAATTTTGGATCACCCTATTTTGATCATGTGCCGAGAAGATGTTGAATTTTTCATGTCCTTTAGATAAGTGCGGACTAGCTGGGACCATTTTAAGTAGTATTGACGGTTGAGAAGAGATGTGTATATTTTGCAGTTCGCCATGAGAAAAATGGGTGTTTGGTGCTGCTTTATTAGATTGAAAAGAATTGTTTGTTTTAGCAATGCAAACATTGTAGATTAATGAAAAATAATAGCCGCAAAGGCTGTCACAACGTGAAGATAAAAAAACAAGTATGTCCGCAATGCAGGCCAACAATAATTTGGCAATGTAGGTTTGAAGAAATCCCAGAGGTGTGAAACCCTAGGTCTGTTACCATGACAATAAACGCGGAATGAAATTCAGACTTCTCTTTCACTAAGCACACTAAGTAATATATATACACAATTTAAACGGCTTTTTTAAGCTAAATAATGGAAGCAAAATTTATTCTTGATCTTATGAAATTAAGGATCATATCAAAAAATAATCATTTCTCATATTATTATATCTTTAGCCTTGCCAAACATTCATTTTGACATTTCATTTCTGTGGTACTTTACTTAGCCATGAGCTTTTTTTTTCTCTTATAATCAAGTGTATTTAACATATTTAGTTTATTCTAATCTATAAAACCATTTTGACATTTCCATAGTGTTTTCTTTTTGTAGTACTCTTGTAGCTCCACATTTTTACTACCTAATTTAACTTTTGAATTTAAGCCAACAACAAGATGCTTTCTTTTCTTAGAGTAGATTTAAAATAGTACAACTTATAGCACCTAGGTAAATTTGATGTTTGAAATTTTTGATTGATAATTATTTATTTAGTTTTCACTAAATTATATGTATTCTTTTTTTCCTTTAAAAATTATCTTTTTTTTAAATCCTCACTTTTTAAGAAATCTAATTTATATGAATTATATTTGTAAATATCTTAGCATTCAAGGCATCTCACTTCAATTTCTTTTATGGCCTTCTTTTTATGATCAATATGGTGATTTATACTATGATATTGTATTTGAAGTAATTAATGATTACTATGTATTGATTTTGTTGAAGTTATGAGCAAAGAATTTGAGATGAGTTTCATTGGTAAGCTTGCATACTTTCTTGGATTAAAAGTCAAATAAAACAGTGATGGTATATTCTCGTCCCTAACAAAATAGATGAATGATTTACTTTCACATTTTGGTATAAAAGCTTTTTCCCTACTTATTGATTTTGTTGAAGTTGTGAGCAAAGAATTTGAGATGAGTTTAATCAGTGAGCTTGCATACTTTCTTGGATTACAAGTCAAATAAATCAGTGATGGTATATCCACATCCTTAACAAAGTAGATGAATGATTTACTTTCACATTTGGTATAAAGGTTGCAAATCTATTAGCTTTCAAGTTATCTCACTTCAATTTCTTTTGTGGCCTTCTTTTTACAATCAATATGATGATTTATATCGATGATATTTTATTTGAAGTAATTAATGATCACTATGTATTGATTTTGCTGAAGTTATGAGCAAGAATTTGAGATGAGTTTAATTGGCGAGCTTACACTTTATTGGATTACAAGTCAAATAAAACAGTGATGGTACATCCACATCCCTAACAATGTAGATGAATGATTTACTTTCACATTTTGGTATGAAGGTGGCAAATCTATTAGCACCCCCATGAGTCCGATAACAAATTTATTCTAGGATGAAAGGGAAAAACCTGTGGATCATAAACTTATAGAAGTAAAATAGGATCACTTCAATACCTGACTACTAACAGACCAATTATTGTGTTATTTATACTTGATATAATCTTATTGTTATCAGAACCTTGTTGGCAATTATTACTTACTTTTGTTATTAATTACTATTGGGTCATATTTATGCAATAACATCAATATAACATCTGTATAACTTTTTTCTTTTCTTATTACCCATCAAATATATTATTGTGTTTGTTGATCATATACCATTCAAGATCCTTTTATTGCTATTTGTATTTTTCAATCAAGTATTTTAGGACAAATTTCAGGCTGACTTATCATAAACATAATTAATTCTTCCACATTTCTTGGGCAAACATAGCTTTATTGTTTGACCAATAACTTCGATTCCTCTATAATCAACAACATTTAACAATTTGAAATTGACTTTATGAATTATGTCTTATCCATTCAATTGTTGCATGAGGCATTATCTTTATATTGCTTAGAATCCTCAAAGCCAGTGAATACTCGTACTCATAAACTACAGTAATACATGAGAAAAAATATTATTATGCTTGTTAGTTAAATTTTTAGTAAATATATAAACATTTGACAATATTCAATGAATCTTACCATATCAATAGTATATTTATATCATTCTATATATGTACAACTATCAAAAAAACACCATTTAAAAATTTTTTTATCATTTAAGATACTTCAATATCAATATCATTTTTCATTTACTTGCATGAGTACTTTAGCGTTACACCGTTAGTATCATAAATGGGTTATTTCATCATAGTCAGTCATGCACATATAAATATTTTATAAAACTCACTATTTATTAAAAATATATTTCATTCTCATTTATGTAGCAGATAATATATTTATTAATCATTCAATATACTATGTAATAATTTAAATAATATTGTGCACGTATATCACACATATCATTCTTACAATATGAAAAAAAATCACTAGAATTAAAAATTTTTAGTTTGCAGTAATTTCAATATAACTAATTATAGTACTAGAAAATGCATTTGGTCTAGAAGTAAAATATTATCATAGTACAAGAACATGGGTACTCACCTTGATGACGATTAATTTGTTATTTGATTTGTCTTGACTTCAACCTAACATAAACATGTTATAAAATTTAACTAATTTATTAGTATAACAACTATTAGTTTTTTATTATTTAAGTATTAAATTATTTTATGTAATCTCGCTTAATTTTCTATTCAATATATATATATATATATATATATATATATATATATAACGCGCAAGAGATAATTTTATTGAAATAGAAAAGATATTTTACTATTAAATCAATTCAATAAATATTATTTACCTTCCTCATTTGAGCCCTAAACCACGTGATTTCTCACGCCTGCTCGAGAGCTCCTCTGCAACGTTTTCCTCGCCTGCTCGACAGCGCACGAGAGCTCTTCCCCAGATGTCGTCGCCCTCCCTTTTCGACTCCTTCAATCGCGGCTCTCTTTGTCTCTTTCCTCGCGTCCTTTTATAGAGCGAAAGTAACCTTCGTTTTTCTAAATTCTCGCTTCACCTCTCCTTCTTGGGCTTTCCGACTGTTCAATTCATCTTCTTCGGTTTCCTCGTTTCCTCTCCCTCAGTTAATTAAAACGGGATGTTACATAAATTTCCCCTAAATGCAAATATAAAAACTTTGCATCACAAATACAGGACACTTCTAGTACAATCACTCGAAACAATCCCTAGATAGTTTTGTAAAATAACATTTTAAATCTTCCATGATGTCTTAATTTTTGTCTTGCATCCTCTCTTAGTGGATTTGATATGCTTCTATTATATTTTTGATATTTCATTTTTCCTTATGCTGCTCGTTTTCTCCTTTAAATCCAAGCCTATGAGAATCATTGACATCTATAGCTGTCAGTTTATCTAACTATCATCTTGAAGAAACTTCACGGAAATCAATATTATTAATCCTATGCCCTAGTGAGAATGATTGATGGATGGCGTTAGGATTACACAAGCAATCCTAAAACCATTGCTAAAATTCGTGGAAACATAAAAAAGATAAAACTTGGGAACGCTCATTGATATTTCCAGAAATGGAAGGCAGGCTTTTTGATGTATTGATTCCTCCACATTTTAGACTTTTCCTATCAGCTGTTCTTCGAATGATTTATTTTTGCAGTCAAGAGAACTTCAATAATTTGTTGAAAAATCTTTTTCCTATTCCTTAATTTCAATCTTTAGATTTTAAAACGCATGCAACTTTAGTCTTGAAGATTTTCGTTAGAGAAGCTGAACACCCAAGTTGTACCAGGTTCTATATTTTTGATAAATAAAATTGAGAAGATAGTCTACCTAAGTACATCTTCTAAAAGGATCAGATTAGCGTAGTAATGATTTTTCTGGCTACATAAACTTCTCCTAATTTAACCCTGTGGCTTAAGTAAGGTAAGAAACAATCTGATTTGATAATGAATTCTTTGATCTGTTGTTCGGACTGGCCACAACGTTTAGAAAACTCTTAAAAGAAAAGAGCTGTGGTTCCTTCTAATTTTAATTTACGCATAGCATCAATTTTCTCTTTATTCCTTTATCATCATAATCACCATTGCTGTATTGGCTATCATGGCTGTGCTTGTCGTCGTATTTCTAAATTATTTTACAGGAATCTATTCATGCTCAAAAATTTGGTGGACTGACTACACTCTTTGCACTGTAACTTGCCATGTTTATTTCATTTCTCAAAACCTTTATTTTCTGCATTCCTTTGTTCACACTGTGTTTGAATTGTTCTTCCTTTTATTTATTGCTGAGAATGTGAAACATATATATCATTTGTGCTCGAGTACTTCATTTTGTGCATTTTTCTCAAAATCATAACTTAAATTGTTACTTGACCCGGCCCTATTAATTCGGGGCTATTTGGGATTTTGTTTTTTCCTCTCTTTTTTTTCTTTCTGTTTGTTTATCATATTTTTCACTTTTTTTTTTAATAAATCAACTTTTTTTCTGAAAAATAATGAAAGCGAGTGTTTTTAAAAACTAGTTGATTTATTTTCAACAAGTCAAATATATGTTATTTCAAATCAGAATATAACTAAACCAGAATAAAGACCAAGGATAAAAATAAAAATGAAATGTCCCCCCCTTGTATTATTGAAAAACTCATTATTCACTCTTAACAGGTACCAGTAACTCTAATGGAATACTCCCTTACCTCTGTAACGGAAGGGATTGATGCAGTTGCCACCACCAGAGTGCTCATTCGGCCAGACCACAATGGCCATACAGCCACACATGCCTTAACAGGGGAGTCTCTGCGCAGAAACTTCAGGTATTTCTCTCATCTACCCTCAGCCACATTCATTTTCATTGTTCCCAATCATTTATAATTCATTTTTGAAGGTTTATTCTATAAATATTAATTACAATGATCTTAAATTGTTAGGTAGCTATCAATTGAGATTGATAGAAATTTAATAAGGAATTTGAGAACATAACAAAGATAGAATAAAGTAGAATAGATAGTTTTGTCATGTAAAACTTATTGAGAAATAAGGTGCGGTTGAAGGATTAAGATTAACATTGGATGATTTTTTGAAGAAAATATAAATTTGTACAAAATAGCTAATGATGATGAGGATAGGCGATAATTGTTTTTTCATGTAATTAATTTGACTGGTTTGCTGTGACTATATTTTAAGAAGCGCTTTTCCTATATACTGCAGTGGAAGTGGAGCAGACATGGATGTTGTGGTTTCCAGTGTTAGGGCTTATATTAGTGCACTGAACAAGATGCTGGGTCTGGGGAAAAGACCTCTAAACGAGATTCCGAATTCCGAAACGGTTGTTGTTTAGGTTGAAAGCATTCAGGACAGACTATTCAGTGTGATCCCTTTCTATAATTTTAATTTATGATCTGTAAATTTGCAGTTTTTGCATGTGATTTTGTTTGTTGTTGTTAAATTTTGGCTTGTAATTTCATTAGTGACAGGACATGGAATTGATGTTTTTTGGGCCATACATAACCATAGTTCTCATGTTACTTAGCATTCTAACACTTAAACTTTGGGAAGATTTGCATACATACCACTCATTATTATGTATTTAGATATCTAACACCTACACTTCAATATTGACGCACATACCATCATTGTACCTATGCAAGAAAAGGTGTATTAAATGGTGGTATTTTTGATGTGATATGGAAGATTTGGGTATTAGATATGTAAATACATAGGAATTAGGTGGTTTGTATGTAAATGCTCCTAAATATTAATGTTTTTCAACATTAAAAATCATTAGTATTGACCTTTTTAAAGAGTTTAAATATTTTGATGTGATTAGAGCAATAAAGCGTTGTATATGTAAATATTAAATTTTAGTTGTTAGAAA
The DNA here is from genome assembly GCF_001263595.1 of Phalaenopsis equestris. NCBI lineage: Eukaryota > Viridiplantae > Streptophyta > Magnoliopsida > Asparagales > Orchidaceae > Phalaenopsis > Phalaenopsis equestris. The sequence continues at coordinate 79,852,971 of NW_018164444.1, forward strand.
TGTAAATCTGTAAGATTTTGTGGTATGTATGTAAATTCCCCCTTTAATATAATTATATTTTTATTGTGCTAGATGAAACATGTTCATCATCCACCTAAAAATTCATGATGCTTCATCATTAATTTTTAGCATATTTGTATAGAAATAAAGTGTCTCAAAAATATTAGAACAGAGGAAAAGTTCAATAGCATGAAAACATTGCTTGTTAATTATCAAATTGCCCAATTTTATTAGAAAGAATATGATGAATTGTCTTTAATTAAATTGTTGTGGTATTTGTATACAAAAGATTAAATTTATGCAAAAACAAAAATAAAAAAAAATAAAAGTTAATTTAAAAAATGAGAAATTATCAAATGAAAAAATATTTTTTTTTTGTGATATTTTAATTTCTATGTGATAATATGTATATTTAGGTTGAATTGGAGAATGTATTATGCATAATAAATTCTAACATTTTCAATCCTATGTAATTAAATAGCAAGGATAAACTCTCATTTAGATTTATAAAAACAAAGCGAAAATGTCATAATAAAAATATAATAATTTTAAGCGTATATATTAGATTATTAAATACCATTTTCAGCTCCTTATTTTAGATATATATATATATATATATGTAAATTGATAATAAGAAAAAGATAAATCGATGAGTGAAGGCATCAGAATGAGAAAAAATTATTTCGTCTGGACATCCGTATGTTCGAACAGCCAACCACCGACGGTCACGTTGCTTGTAGATGACGTGTATGACGACGTGATCACCGGTGGTTGGCTGTCCGGACATAATATTTTTCTCTAAAACGAGAGGCACGAGTGGATCATTCTCTTATCCACTGATGTGGCTATCATGACTTGCGACTAAATGGAGTTGGGAAAATCATAATAAAATGGATGTAAGCAACATTGAAGGACAGTATAAAAGGGGAACCTAAAGGAAATTAGTTCACAATAAAACATCAAAATAGGGCAATTTAGGGGTTTAAACAAATTGAGTCGGTTCAAGCAACCTTCAGCTTGAGCTTGAATTAGAACTTGATTAATTGATCGAATTTGAGATTGAGCATAAGCTTACCTTCTTATGTTCAAGTTGGCTCATGAGCAGGTTTATTATTTTTAAAAAGAAAAAATAATTTTGATTAAAACAACTATTTTACAAAAATAATAAAAAGTATGAGTAATTAGTGGGCATGGTCATGTCGCTCGAGGGACCTGGGCACATCTTTAGATTTGGGCATGGACATGCCTGAGACCTGGTGTAATTACGTCGGATCTTCTGTTTGGTCGGCGTGGTCACGCCGCTTTCAGATGTAAGCACGTCAACATCAAACAAATTAGGCTATTTTTAAAGACCTTGGCATGGCCAAGCCCGGTTTAGGCGTGGTCAAGCCATGGGTTGAGTGTGGCTAGGCCTAAATCAAGCGTGATCATGCTGGACCCCAGAAAACTCAAGCTTCCAAAAAAGCTCACAAAGGGGGTTCCAAGCCTCCTGGGACCTCCGACGTCACAAATATGAGCAGCTATGATCTTTGGGCCTCCGTAAGGGTTGTGAGCGCATCTCAAAAGTGCCCAAGAAGGTGAACCATACACTTTTCGCTGAGCAGAACGGTTCCAATCGTGAAATTCATATGCCTAAATCTTAAGCTTAAGGCATGATCGCGTATGGAGCAACCTTGTAATTGTTTATGTCACGGGAATATCTATATCTGCCTTATATCACCCCATACGATAGGAATGAACGTCAATGCTGAGGATAACACAGGCAATGTTGGTGAACATGATTGACTTGGACCACAACTATGACTGCGAACCCAACTATAGTGACGTGTCTCCTAACGATGATGTTTTGCGTATGTTGCATCAAAAATGGATGCCAACAGCCATTAAGTCAATGCAGAAAATATATCTATGGATGAGAGTTTAGGCTATTACAAATAGTATCTAGGAATTACATCAGTTTGAAGATATAAATATTTGCTTGGTGGATGATTATGGGTTAAGAAAATTGACGATGAAATTAATTTATTAAGTAGTAAAGATTGTGAAATCTCTTAAGTAGAATGAAGCTAAGTTCTTAAACATCAAGGCTCATTTTGGTGTAATGGTTGAAATTTCTTTAGAAACTCCAAAGTTAAGCATGCTCTTGTGCGAGCATTTCTTGGATGAGTGACCTCCTGAGAAGTTACACTAATTGGACAAAATTATGAGGCCAATACAAATGTTATGCTCATATGCTACAAATGATCAAAAGAAAGGAAGCAAAAACTAAGCCAAAAAAATTTATGTGCTAAGCATAAATAAACAAATACAAAACTAGAAATAAAAATCATATTTACTAGAAAGAATAGAAGCCAACATAAAACTAAACATCAAACATAAATAAATAATCCAAAATATCAACCATCGCACTAGACTACAAGAAAATGATGACAAACTTATTGTAGAAAGATGTGCAAAGGTCAGCTAGCAATACCGCCAACAAGTAGAAACATGCCTGACAAACAAGATATGGGTAATTAGCAATCTCAAATAAAGATAAAAGTTAATGATAAATCCTTAAGAGATTAAGAAAATACATCGTATATAGAGCCAAAAATATAAGGCCTAACATAAAATTCAACATCAAATAAAAGAATAATACCATTTTTTATTCTCATAATGCCCAAAAAAATACTCATATGAGGATTCCCCTACATAATTGTTGAGTCTTTACACCTAAACCTAAATTAATAAAAAAAAATTGTGACTTAATTGGCTTACTCATTCTTTATTAGTATAGAAAAACCATAATTAAACTCATATTGGGTGTCTTTGATCTTACACTTCATACTAAAATATCCAATTTATAGATAACATCTTATGAATTGAGGTTAACATCAACTTTAGGTTTTATATAAGCTTGATACTTTAAAAAAATATTACCCTAGTATTTATAAAATAAGAATATCACATTACCCGTGTAATCTTTTGTATTGCCACAACATGCACATTCTTCTAAGAAGCCTTTAGAAAAAAACCATCATGTTTAACTTGAAGGATCCACCTATGGGATTAGTCCACTCAACAATTGCTTAATGGTAGAAAGAAAACCACCAATTTGAGAGGAAAAAATATAAACATTTTAAATAAGTTAATTTTAAATAACTATTGCTTTCATGATATGTATCTCTTTATAAATAATATTAACTATGTTTTTCTTATCAACTTTAGTGTTAATGTACTTGGTCATATTCTTAACATTTTAAAAGAACTAATAAGTCAAATAGGAAGTAATTCTAATAATATGAGGCTTATATGAAACACTAGGGAGGTTAAATTAATTTGAAGCTAGTAGTGCATGTCATATAACTAAAATAAATATTAAAAATAAAAATAAAAAGTAACTTTAAATTATCTAGCTCTTATCATCCTCAAAGAGAAAATGGAAACTAATCTTGATTTGGAAACAATAATGTTGTTTAGACATTAATGGTATACTTCTTAGTTGTATAACCAATTTCTTAAGTCTCCTCATGATGTTAAACAAATGAGCAAGCTTAACAAAATTCTAGACAAATTTGGAGAAAGATAGAAAAATTCCACATGTGTATGGGGATTAAAGTTGTAGTGGTGGACTTGAAGTATTCCATGTATTCTCAAAGAAAAAAATTAATGTTATCATTACTAAAAAAGTACCAGACATGTAAGAGTTGAATTGAGTATAAATGATTTTTTTCAATTATAGTTTGTGGCAAAATATTGAGTAACTAATTGGTGTTCCACTCTTTGCTGAGAAAAAAAAAGTAGCTTCAAACAAATGATCATGTATTGTGTTAAGATCAGTCAACCACAAGATGACCTTCCATTTACCAAGCTAAAACAAAAGAAAATTTGTCTCTCTCTAAACCCTAATAAATGAGAGCTCTAACATTCTTTCTAATGTACAAAGCTTTTTTCTTGGATGAAATCATCTATCTTTTTGTTAACCAAATATTTTGTATAGAGGAACAAGACATCATTTGCATAAAACTTGCCTAAATGCAATTATTTTTTTTCTTGAATTTTTACAACAGCTTGAGAGATTTATATTTGATAAAATCAACTGAAAGATCGAAGACCAAACCACCCTATACGGTACGAAGATAGATTTTACCAACTAATCTAATAAGCTATATTACAAGGCTCCTTATCTACCCATAAGAATTTATTAAAAATTTTATAGATGAGTTCAATGAATGTCCTATAAGTTTGCATGATCTAAAGGAGATATGAAAAAATGACATTAAGGACATGATTAATAAAATTTGATCCACCCTATGAAAATAAAAAGGAATGCAGTTAACTTATATTCTTTTTTAAATCTTCTTTGGAATATAATCAAAGATGAGGAACTTTTTGTGACCTTTGAATATTTGAATGATATAAATATTGATTGGATCTTGATGGTGAAGGTAGGAACTTGTTAAATGGAACTTAGTGGGAAGAAGTTAATTTGGGTTATAGGTTTCAACTTAAATTGAATTGAAGAATAATTAATTAATGAAACATTTAAATTGGTCAAATATTATAGTATTTAATAAACCTAATCAATTAATAATCAAATTAGAAATCAAATTTTAGCTAATTGACATTAATTAATTATAAATTTTAATGAAAGCTTTATTATTTCAATTAAAATTTTAATTAAACTCCTAATCAATTTAAAAATTTCAAATTTAATAAATTAGCAAATTATTAAAATTCAACTAATTTGATTACAAACTTGTGATTAAGCATAAAATTATATAACAAATTGATGTAGTGCATCATATAAAATCAAGTGAAATGTTCAACTACAAGAGCTAATGTTAAAGTCCAATCAATAGACTAAAGAGTATGTTTACCTACAAGAGTTTAATAATAAAGTCATAATTTAAACATTTCAAATAAAACATTTTTTTTTCTCACCTTAGTACATATATGGCCAACCCTGACGTACATAAAGCCTTAAAATGACTAGTTAGAACTCTCATTGACTAGTGGCCACTCTTATTGATTAGTGGCTACCAACCCCTCTTTTCCCTCCCCCTTTTTCCTTCATTTTTTTCCTCCAAAAAATTTTAGCCCGACAAACTTTTAATGCCCATTAAATATACTAACATTTTGTATAATGTGAGTTATTAAATAATTTTTTTTAGCAATAGGTTGTTCATCTCATTTGCTTGTTCCTTGGTGGTTCACATTTTACCTTTTTCTTGATTAGATAAGATAATTATATGTATTCCTTTTATGTTTGATCTATTATCATAAAATCCTTCACCTAACTCTTGTCTCACCTTCAATCACATTCTTATCAATCTCCAAGACCAGTCTCCTTCCAAACTCAATCCTAACATCCACCCCAAAATCCCACCTAAAGCTTTTAACCAATCTTGACAAGACTTGTGCTCTACTCTGTGACACAAACATAAACATCGCTAATCCTAACAATCTACTCTAAATCACAAGTGCATATTTTAAAATAATTATCTCGGTTATAGCCATTTACCCCTCTTTAAATACATGCTCTAAAGTGCATTCAAGATCATCCCAAATTAATTTATTCTAGACTAATCTTGGCTTTCTTGCTACTATACCATATTTAGCCCTTAACAAATCACCAAAAACTATGGAACCCATGTTTAAATATTAAACTAAAGATCCATAGCAATTTGTAGCCCTTAATCTCGCCAAAAAGGTCAAACACTACCATCATCAAAACTTAATCAATTTAATTAAATCAAATTCAAATTTAAACTCAAATTCAAGTCATTATATCACATCACATCAAATCAAAAAATAAAAGCATATAACATGATTTTATGGGTTTTTTATCTGTCAAACCATCTAAAGTGAAACCTACATGTCATCTATCCTTATAACAAAACAGTGGATTATGCTCTTTTATTAAGTTTTAAATAACCTCTTTAAATTGAAACAAAGATAATACAAAATAAATAATCAAATCATAAATTTTGAAAAAATAAAATATTAAAATAAATCACTAATCAATATAATTCTTTTCATTTTGTTCTCATCAATTAATTAATCCATAAGTGGTTTAGTGATTTCATCTTATGGTCTCTATATGCCTAGGTCTTGGTTACTCTGCATCTCACCTTTATCTAGTTCACTCTAATTTGACTCTAATGGTCTTATGTGAGCTACTTTAGCTCACCATATGTGCTTAAACTTATTCATGCATATTAATTGTGTGAAAACCTCATTGACTCTTCTCTATTTTGCAAACAATATATTCTAACTTAATTAAAATTGGTCAAGCTTTATGTATCTTATTCAATTTCTTTTAAACTTGATATTTATGATAGTTATAAGATAATCTTAGTTATCTCGTGATTTAGATTCTTGATTGATTGTAGGTGTATCTTTAGGCATCCTCAATTACCTCTAAATTTGATTATACCCTTACGTAATGACCCATATCCCTTTTGTCTAATTTTGATTAAATTTTATTAGTGATCCAGTGTGTATCTTTGGTCATTTTTGTATATTTAGATCTAACTGACCCGATTTAGTAGCTTATTCTTGTGTTAATGGGCTTGTTAACCTTAGTGACCTTAGGTGTTACTTTGTTCTAACATGAATTATCTTATTGAACTTAGGTGGACTTAACATGCTTTCTACCTATAAGTGATCAACATATTTGTATTTCTTACAAAACCTTAAGCTAAATCTTAAAAACTATATAATACCCTTTGGCTCTTGGTGATCTTTCTAGACCAATTTTTCTACCATATTTATCTCCAATTAAAATCATATAAACCATATCATTACCCATGTTCTTATTGAATTTCATATACTTATTTATCTACCATAGTCATCTCTAGGCCAAATCAAATAAATCCTTCATATTTTTTATTGCAAGTTATCTTAAACATTATTTGCTACCTTATTTAGCTTTAGGTTATATCAGAAATGCTACATTAATAGTTCATATATGATATCATAATCTTTTAAGCTTTTAGATGATATGGCTAATGAACATATCTTATTAAACCACAACTAATTCAATGGACTTGTCCCTAATTTAATTTCTCTAGGTAGCCTTAAGAGATTTAATGGTCCAACTTTAGTTTGTTCTTGAATTTCATAGGAAAACTATCCTTCTATAAATTAATGGTTGATTTAATAGTCTAACTTGAACATTTTTATGTCATAGAGGAGCCCCTTCCCTTCAACTTATTATCATTCCTCCATCAACACTGAGAACTATAAATCATTCATAATTTTTCCATACAAAACTTTAGTTAAAAAAATGTCGTCAACAACTGCATAAATGTCAGGAAGTTAATAGTGCCATAAAACAACTCGTCATCTTTGCAGGTAGATTTTTAGCACCCATTCTACCAAATAATTACAATGGGTGATTGATTCGGTTACAAATAAATATAGTGGGCAATATCTTGACTTGACAAGCTATATCAATCTTTACCCTTGCTTAGACTATTGAAAAGCTACCAAAAACATGAACAAAAAAGTTGTGTTCACCATTTTTCACGTTTTTTATAATTATACTTAATTGATGTCCTAGAAACTATAACAACTTAGAACAATGTCATAAAATGGACTCAATAAATATTTTATTAATGCATAAAATTTCACATTCAAATGTAACATATTACAATAACTTATTACAAGTCAAATAAGTCCAAGCGATACAAGATTATTGTTTAAATAATATTATTAAAATTCATTAATCTACATACATTTCTTCATCTTATTCTTTCAATTATTCCTTCTCTATTTTTTATTCATCAACTTTTTCATTTTAGTTTGTGACATAGTGATCTATGGAATCATTCAAGATTTTATACTTCTGGTTAATACTACCATCCACTTATTGAGTAGCTCATCAATCATCTTGGATCCGTCTCTAAAAATAATGTCACTCATCATACAGTTTGCTTTATGCACTTAGTTCATTAATTCTACTTTTCTTCTATTTTTTCCCCACTAATTGCCTTCACAAGTCAAAACTTAACTACTCAAAATGTTTAATTGAAGAGCCTTTCTATGTATATGCTTGAATTCACATGTCCTTCAACCGCATAAATTCATCTTATTAAAAATCAAAATGTTATAAAAAAAAGCCTTTTTGAATAAATAAAATAAAATAAAATTTATTTTATCATAACTATTTTGGCTTATTGTGATCTAGTGTCGTTGGTCTCCCTTATGTGTAGCTTAGTAAGTGTATGAACTCTATTCATTATTTTATTTTATAGAATCCATTTTAAAGTTATTTAATTTTTTTTATCTTTATTCTATATTTAGTGTATGATACTAATATAATTATATGGAGGGAGCTGCCAATGCCCATATAATCAAATGATCAACTTTGCTTTGCTTGCTCCCATTTATAAGCATACCCAAGACTAGCCCAACCTTTGTACAACTCAACCAATATCTGCACTCCAATCTATAAAAGCTTTCTCCAAACTTATGAATGTCAGTGAACATGTCACATAGACAAGATGAGCTTTATTTCTCAAAATTTTTTCTTATTCTATCAAGATGTTGAGGCAACTATAAGTATATCCAAGCCCGGCGAGCATTTCCCTTCACCTCGACTGGCCGCCCCGGCCTGGCGAGTTTCTCACTCCACTCTAACCGGCCACCCGGGCCCGGCGAGCATTTCACTTTACCTCGACCGATCGCCCCGACCCGATGAGTTTCTCACTTAACTCTGATTGGCCGCCCCGACCCGACGATCATTTCACTTCACCTCGACCGGCCGCCTTGGCCCGACGAGCTTCACACTTCACTTGGACCGGCCGCCCCGGCCCGACGAGCATTTCACTTCCCCTCGACTGGTCGCCCCGACCCGACAAGCTCTTAGCTTCGCCTCGACCGGCCGTCCCGACCCAGTGAGCTTTTCACTTTACTTTAGTTGGCTCTCTCGAGCCGGTTGGCGTGACACTTTAGCTAAACCGGATGCCTTGATCCGGTTGACCGACTATTTGCACCATCATACTAGCTTGCATGCGTGTTTACATTTTTACATTTTGTAGTGCATATGTATGGTCGCATCACAACATCCTACTCTGCATTTGTCTGTCTGCATGGTTTTGGTCATATACTTAGGTTGCACATTCTCTTTGGGCCTCTGTCGTCATGGCACGCCTACCCTTTACAGGTCACTGCCCTATTGGCACACTTCTTGGAGCAACTGCCACCACGGCATGCTACCTTCATCGCGCCGCTGCCACCATGGCACGCCTACCTCATTGGGTCACTACCGCTTCGGTGTATCCCTTTGGGTCACCGCCGCTTCGGTATACCCCTTTGGTCCACTGCCACTACGGTACGCCCACCTCTGTTCGAGTCCCTCTGCCCCATGGTACACTGGTACACTCATCCCTTATATACTTTGATTGTTCATTTGCATTTGCATGTCCATATGGATAGTGAGCCAGACCTGTTAGGAGAGCGAATCCTGTGTTGGTCTCGATGCCTTAACGAGCATTGCTCGTCGGGTCGATTCCGAGGAGCAATGCGAGTTAAGTCATCGGGATCGACATGAGTATAACTGTGTTAAGAATCCAATGGATCTAACTTGTGCCACCTCCTTTCATGACACCTTTTAGATCTATTGGATCCTTAGGATGGGGCCGGTCAGATGACCCCATCGAAGTCATATCATACCCATACTCACCCCACACTGAGATATTAGGTTGACACACTTTTCGTTAGATGGTGTGCTAGGCTAGGGCTTAGAGTACTAGGTAGTATTTTTTGACACCTCTGGCTATTGTTGTGTGATGCATTGTTTTGTGCTAGCCATGTGTCACCTTCCAACTTTTTCAGTGTGTTTGAATGCTCTCTTGTATGTGATAGTATGTTAGGGCGATCTTCTGCAGGTGTCGTGTCTACTTATACACACTCACACAAAGCTATTATGGGGGAGCATGTAATGATTTCTAATCATTTGCTTGCAGGTGCTCTTTAGCTCCCCCAATTATAAGACACGGCTTGTTATTTTGCGATGCATGACATGTCTGCTAACATTTGTTTTCTGTAGGTCGAGTCTTTATTTTCCAAATGTATTTGATAGAGTCCTAGGAGAGTCTGTATCGGAAATAAGGTACGGGCACATGTTTTGAGGCGGATGACGCGTCGAACCATGTGACGAGGGCCAGGAGCAGCAGCTCGTGTCCCGTACCTTAAGTCTGAATTTTACATTATTGTATAGACTTAGGACCGGACATGTATATGAGGAGTCCGACCGCTTTTACTGCTTTCACTGGATTATGTTACCAGTCCAGCAGCATTTGACCTGTTATATATTCTTTTGGGGTGTTTTCTTTCTCTTTCTCTTCTCGTGTGCATTTGCATGTTGGAGCATTTTATATTGTTTCTTTCTGTGTATCTGGGATCTCATGATGCAACATAGGCTCATTAGGATTTAAATTCCTAATTTTTCTACTTTAAAAAATCCTAAATAAAATATTCAAGATAATTAAAATTTAGGATTAAAATATTCAGGATTTAAAAATTGCAACATTTACTTTCCTGCATATATTAATAGGGCCTCCACAGTGCTTAAGGACCGCTTTAGATAACTGCATTCATATTCGCATGTCCCGAGGAGGAGCCCCCGTGCTCCTTCAATCTGACTGGCCCAACATACCCTTTTATAGGTGGTTGTCTAGAGCGCTTAAGATGTTAGAAGGCTCCCCGACCCATACAGGGTATAAGTCCTTTTGTTGGGAGCGTTTCCAGCTTTGCAGCTGAACCTCCACTTTCTTTTCTTTCCTGAGGCATTATCGCCACTTCGGTAGGTACAAGTCCTACCTCTTGAAGTTTCAGCCGATAGTCATAGGATAGAGTTTTGTTCCTTTGACCTTAGGGCTATCGGAGTTCCCGTGGATGACGCAATTCACGGATTGCTGACCGGAGATCTCAGGTTGTGTTGGGTCGACGTGTTGGGTCCAGGTCGTGTTGGGTCGACAACCTTCACGACCAGGTAGACCTAGGGTCCTAGTTGCTTGGGATGACGGGTCCGTGGTACCCCGACCCAGTTACCTCTACCTCTTAGGACCACTCTTACTTACTTTTTGCCCACCTCCTTTGAGCATTGTCTCTTCTTTTGCCTTTGTTGGAATCATCCCAACGGCCTGACGACCGATGAGCTGCTGCCCGTTTCGGATACGACGATTTTTCCTCTGCCCTTACGGTTCGGATGTGCTTTGACGTATCGGGACTTCCCGTTGGGATGATATAGTTATTTTGTAGGTTTTGTATGCTCATGATTACGTTATCTATATGGGGACCATGAGAGACTCACTTCTCGCCCCATGGTTTAATGGTTTAGCAAGAGCTTTGAAGGCAAGAGCTTTGAAGCATCGGGACATTCCCCTGCGAGATAACTTCCCTTTACGACCCTGTGCTAGTTATCATTTTTCAGGTAAGTAAAACCCCTTTGGATCAAGAGTTTTCTTGGGAAACACCCAAGATTTAATTAACTAAGTGGGATGCGTCCCTTTAGGAGCACTCATGGCCCCAGAACAGGAACCTACACCTGAATCTCTGGTTATGGGTAGACTACGTAGGTATTCTTTCACAGATATCGGTTTAAGGTGCTTTTGTCTGATCCTGTTTGGGTGGGCACTCTTAACCTATCCTTGCAAGGTTCACCGTACGTAAGCTCTTCACATTTTGTGTTTTCTCTTGTCTGTCATTTTGTAGTATGTCCGTCTTTTTCGGTTTCCCTCTTCTTCAGGCCATCCACATGACCCGAAAGAGAGATTTATTCGGAAAAGGGAAGTATACGACGATCGACAGACTGACGACTCCTAAAATAAAAGAGAGAAAAACAAACGAAAATAAAATGATCTTAATTTATTAAAATTAAATGAAAACTCAATAGGACACAATGGAGAAAAATGATTCGTGTAGCCGACCCCACTTAGTGGGATAAAGACTTGTTATTTTTGTTATTGTTGTTGTATTATTGTCACTATTTTGTATACTATTTTATCCTCTTATTATTATAGACAATATATTTATTTTTATTTCACATATATGTTTTATGTCATATCTCCTTAAATTATTATTTATTATTTCATTTTATTTAATTTTTATTATTTATTATTTATTATTTTATCCTTCCAATAATTTATGTAAATGAGCTATATGCTTATATAATTTTCAATTAGGTATATTTAGTTCACATATTTATTTATTTGTTTATTTTAAACTAAGTTTGAGCATTTGTTCAAACTTGCCTATATCCTCTCTTAAAGTCATGGTCAAAACATTAGTTCAAATATGAAGCCACAACAATGTTTGAACTATATTCATACTTTATATTTGAACCTCCATTTCAAAGTTAATAGTCTAACCTTAGATTCAAATGCAATTTAAAACCTATGGGTTTAGAAGTGAAGTTTGAATCTCATATCATCGTTTGAAGTTCATTATTTAACCAAAGTTTCGAACTTAATGTTAAGATTTTTCGTTCAAACATAGCAATTAAACCTATCTATTTATTTTCATTATAAAGTATTTAAAAAAATCGTTGAATACATTCTAATTCAAGTAAAAAAAAAAGATTAAAAAGTTAGCTTTAAAGAGGAGATGCCTCTTAAGGCTTCAAAAGAGCATCACTAATGGTGGGAAGTGGCTTGAAAAATAAAATCCAAGGAAATATTTGAAGGTTCCTATTAATATGATCAACTATTTATCATAATATAATGATAAGCATAGAGAATATTGCTAAAAATTATACATATAATGAGCATATTTGTTCAAATAGACAAATTATAAGGAGTTTCCGATCAAATATATACTTTTTAAATAGTAAAAAATTATGAACAATAATATAAAATGAAATTATTTTTTGCTTTTTAAATAGTGAATTTTCAAACATTAATTTGATGTAAGCAGCATGAAAATTTAATTTAATTATATATATATATATATATATATAATTTTGATTTTGAAAATAGTATTTTCCGTTGGATCCCCATCAAACACAAACGCGCGAACAATCCCCTCACATTTCCTTAATAGCCGCCAATCTTTGGCCACACACCTTCGCGCCAAAATCCACCCACCTTCCCCGCAAGAACGCAACTTCGGGCGATCAGTTGATTTCAATCTAATGGCTTGCCCTGGTTATCACTCACCCCAGTTCTCAGAGGTTGGCCATCTTCCCTTCTTCATCTTTCTAGTATGCATAATCTCTGGCCGCTCATTGTTCTCTCCAGTTTTTTATCCCTCTTGGTTTCTATTTCCCTCCAAGCTTTCATCGCGAGATCATACTTCGCCAGCGTTTCGATTTATTCTAGATACTGTGGTTGGGGTGCTTTCTGAATGCGCTTCAGCTGCGGTTTTTATCTTCATTTTTTTTTATCAATTTGTATTTGGACGGTCGAATGCGATTTATTTGCAAGCGAATGCCTAATTTATGCTGCTAAGTCCTAATTCCGACCTGGTTTTGAAATTGATGTGGTTCAAGACCGTTGATTGTTTTGCTTGGTTGTTATCTGAATTCAGGTCTGGTATTGCTTTATTATTATTATTTACATTTTGTGCTTGGTTGATCGAATGTGGTATTTTTTTCGTTCAAGAAGGGGCGCATAGTTTCTTGTTGCAAGTTATGTTGCAAACTATTGAGTGCTTTTGTTTCTATTTTAATCCAGGACGCAGCTTGGCTCCCTATTTGGCTACAGCCATATGAGCATCCAAACAACGAATTTCACGCCAAAAGTCAAGAAAATGCAATTCCAGATATGGTCAAGGTGAGTATCTTGCTTTCATTCTGTGATTCTTGGTTATATAGATTGAGTTATTGGAACATTCATTGTGGAATGAATGTGCTTGTTCAGTACTTTTGTTTGGTTTCTGGTGAATGAAATGTAAGTTATGTTTTTTTTTTCACTTTTTACATGTGTGTGGCATCAGAAGACATGTTCTTATGTTTAGTAGCTTCTTCTTTTAATGGTATTTTCAATGATTCTTATGTTCAGTAGCTTCCACATTATCACTCTATCATGTTGTGCTTTGTCAGTCTTGGTCTTATGTAAAGTAAGTCTGCTCTCGCTAAGTCACGGAATTTCCAAGCTTTGCATCGTTATTTCCATCTTTCCTTATAATCATATGTTTTAAAAAATGATCATATCATGTTATTTTTCATCTTATCAAATTTCAAATTGTTATTTAATAGCCTTAGTTGGGAAACCACCATGATTAAGGAAACACTTTTTCTCCATTTGTGTTGTTTTTGGTTCTAGTTTGGAAACTTGTTCTTTCAGTTAAGCTGCTTTCTTTAGGTTATGATTTACAAGTATCTAACAAATTTCTTTAAAACATATTTAAAATTATATATTTTGAGCTACAACTTTGAAGACAAAAGAGTAAAAGCATTAACTATAATTCTTACAATTTATTCCATACAAAATGTATAAAAAATATATGTCAGTGCAAAAAATAAATGTAAATGTCTTTCAGATGACATCTTCACCACTATAACTGGCTTGAAATGAAACACAATATTTGTTTTCAGATTGAATCGGTTTGAGCAAAACTTTGTTGGAATCAGATTCCAATTTTCTCAACCCTGTTTAGAGTTGGCTCAATTCTTTCCTCTGCTAGAAGTGAACCGCATTGAGTCATGTTTAGCCTTATAATATAGTATCCAACCTGATTCTCCAATCCAGCCAAGGCAAAGCCTGTGAACATACTATTATTGGATTTTTTTTTTGATATAATGGTGTGAAAAAATTAGTTTGGCAACCAACAATGTAATGTCCAAAGTTGTCATATTTGTCCATGATTCATTTTTCTTAAAGAAGTTGTTCATGAGTACCAAATGGAAGAAGACTTGGTGGTAGTAGTGAAGTTGAAAAAAATCAGCCACAAAATTTTGAATCATTTTTGCAGTATGTTAGGTTGAGCCGAGTTATTTGGAATGGAACCTTATTTTGATGCTATTAGACCAATAACTCTAATGTTTGGAGTCATGCCTATTGAGATATGCTTCCGCTTTCTTCCTTCATTTTACTTATGTCAGCCTTGACAAGACATAGCATTGGCTGTGTACATATGTTGAATTAGCATTTGGCGACAGATGAATTGGAGTTAAAAGCAAATAAGATCATGGAGCATAAAGGAAGGTATTTTTGATGCAGCACCGCAGCAGAACCATACAGATATATGCAGTTTGCAACAAACTAAACGCAATAACTAATGGTTGTAAGGGCTGCAGATATGCGTCAGTGCCCTTGTGGTATTTTAGTGGATAGTTAGACTCAAGTAGATGGACGGCGACAACAACAACAACAAACCTTTGTCCCATTAGGTGGACATCAACTTTTTAAAAAGTGTAAGCAAGAAGAAAATTTGTTGACCACCTTGTATAAGAGAACTTAAATTTCATCATTTTAATCTTATATAGTTAACAATATTAAATATATTTTGCTATTATTAATTAAATAAATATTAAAAATAA
The DNA here is from genome assembly GCF_001263595.1 of Phalaenopsis equestris. Taxonomy (NCBI): domain Eukaryota; kingdom Viridiplantae; phylum Streptophyta; class Magnoliopsida; order Asparagales; family Orchidaceae; genus Phalaenopsis; species Phalaenopsis equestris. The sequence continues at coordinate 79,868,443 of NW_018164444.1, forward strand.
GAATTTTTCATACATAACAAAATGTATGCTCTTACAATTTGCAATTAGTATCATTAATTTAACACATCAAAACATATCACACTAAAATGAACTTAGTCATTTAATATTTATTATATTAAAATTATATTAACATAAAGTGGACTTAAGTTACAAATAAATAAATACATAATAAGTATATACAACTAAAATTATCAAATTATTGGAGTGGTTCGCTATTCAAATAAAACTGATCAAAATAGGCGTTGCACTTGTATGAACGTAGAAAATAATATGAGAAGCAATTCAAAGAAAACAGTAAATAGGTGGTAATGTGAAAGGTTGATGAGAATGTACATAACGTGAGGTTAAAGGCAAAATATTACAAAGGGACGATGTGAAAATGATATGAAGTTTTTTGGAATTGAACCTTTTAGAAGGGGAATCTTAGGCTATATTAGAAGCAATGATTTTTAAATTTGCTTTTTGAATCTTTTTTTTTTTTCATTTTTCTTACATTTGAAAAGCATACAATGTTGAATTAGGGTACCAGAATTTTTTAAAAAATAAAGCGTAAGTTTCCATCTTTCAAAGCACATAATGAAGCGTACACTTGATACTGGAATGCTTGGAATGCTTATGCATTATGTCACAAACACTTTGATATTGTGCTCTTGAGTAATTGGAACTGTTACAATTTGAAGTGGCCATTCCAGCGCTTTAAAGAATGTTTTTTTTTTTTGGTGATATATAACTATATTACAAACACTTTGATATAGTTAGGCTGTCAAATAAATAAATGAGCCGAACATGAATAGTTTTTTTGAACTTGGTTTATAAATGAGTTAAGTACAAAGAGAACTGTGTTTGATCGTGTTTCTTGTTATTGTTCAAATTAGAAAATTTAATTTAAAATAATTATATATAAAAAATTATAACTATATTCTAAAAGAAATTTTAAATTTACTATTTTAGAAAATATAAAAAAAAATTAAAATTAAATTATTTTATTAAATAATAAATATCTTAATTTAGAAACCTACCCTAATTCTAATTTACAATTCCTTTTAATAAATTATTAAAAAGCCCTGATACTAATAATTTCTATTCCTCTCCTCTCTATATTCTATATTCCTATTTCCCTAATCGCTTCGCGGTCGCATTTTCATTTCGAGTTGGCTCTTGGGTGAAACTTCGAGCAACGGGCTCTCATTCTTTGAGTTAGGATTTTTGTTTCGTCTCCGACGACGCGATTTCCTTTCCCTCTTTCTCCTGTAAAGGAGTAGTCATCTCTTACTCTCTCTCACTTGTGGCTTGCGAGTCGTGACTCGCCTCTGTGAGCTTTTTATACTATGAAATCTGAATCTCTCATCTCATTTAGTCATTCTTGTGACAGTTCTTTGGCTAGCCCCTCTCTTGTCTCTCGTTTTTCTTATTTAAGATTATATTATTGCCATTTTGGGCTAGAATGGGAGTATGATTCGTTTATTCTTTGGTTAAGATTTAGTACCTCGGTATATCGACTGCAATACTATTTGGTTTTAAGGCAGTGTTGCTTTTTTTTCTGAATAGTTGTTTTAATTTGATTCTTTAGATTGTTGCTTCGATTTTAGCCTCTCATATAAGTTAGTTTGATTTATGACAATGATGTTGCGTATCACAGTTTTTGGTCTTGCTTCAAGTACTTATATCTAGTTCGTTTGTGCTCAGAAGTCAGATCAGTTCACTTTTGATGTTGTTGGACTTGTTTTATTAAGATATTTAGTTCAGTTATACATTTATTGAAATTTCAGTTTGGGTAATTTTGTATTTGATGAGTTTGGGCATTTAGTTCAGCTCAGATTTGTTCACTTTTATATGCAGGCCATCAATGTTCATGTGTTGATAAGTTTTTTCCTTAATCTATTTTAAACTTAAGGAAGACTACATGATACATATAACATATTAACATACATTCATATAAATGTTGTCATGTTGGTGGATTTATCTCATTGAATTGTTTTATCATAGTTTGCATTTATATAAATTTTTTTTAATTATTTTCAAGAATGAGAAGACATTTTTATTATGTGTTTAATTATATGTGAATTTAAAGTTGCGTAAGTTTATGTGTTCTAATGTAAAGTTTATGCACTTGAAAATTGAGATTTTAGATTTGGAAGATATGAGCAAAATGAAGAATGTATTTTTCTTTCTATTTGTAATGTAATTATAAAATTTTAATTTATTTGTTATTTATTATATAATAATGATTTGTGGTGATCGAGAATTTAAGATTAGAGCTTCAAATTTATATTATATTTGTTATTATAATTTATAATAAGAATGTTGAAATAATTTTTTTTTAATAGAAGGATGCTTTTTTTTTTTGTAATTTTATAAGAAATAATTAAATTTTTTTTTTTAATAGAAGGATGCTTTTTTTTTTGTAATTTTATAAGAAATAATTAAATTTATTATTATTATTTATTTCTTCCATCTAATTTCGAACGAGTGCGAAGAAATTGAATTTAATTCGAACGGAACATAAACATCCTATTTAGGAAAATACAGTAGCTAAATTGCAACAGGTTCATTTATATTTCTGCTTGTTTACAGCACTGCCCATATGCGGGAAAAATTATTCCATGCTTGCGTGCGGACGCCGATCCGGACCGTAAATCATGAATCACATGATTTACGGTCCTGATGTATTTCGGTAGGCCCCACCTAAAATTTTTTAATATTTTATTTTTTAAAAAAACGGAAATAATCCTGACCGTAAATACGGAAATAATCCTGACCTTAAATCACCGACCAGGTTCACCGCACGGCAATCCCTTCCTCGGTACTCGTCGAAACCGCTCGAGCGACCAGGTTCTCCTCCCATTCGCACAGTACATGCGCGGCGACCTTGGCTCCCTTCAACTGCAATGGCGTGGAACCTTCCCGCACAAGCAAGCGTTGTCATCGTTCGCTTCCACACCTCGACACCCAGGGACGATTCCACTGCAAGCGTGAACTGAGCCCAAAAGCAGTGTCGTCTTCCCTTCTAGGTTTCAGAACCCTCACTCCTCATTCTCCTTGGTTTCTGCTCTCTCGACTTGGCTGCACTTAGAATTTAATTTAATCAGGATTAACTGATAAATCCGGATTTTTTAAATTCAGTGATGTTAAATCCGAAATTATGTTTGGTATGATTTCATTTAAGTCCACATAAATCTATATGGAATGTTTGACATTTTATTTCAGGATTTAACAAGTTAGGTGGCGATCCCCTTAAGTCCACGTCCCGATCGGATTTAATAACTCCCGGATTTACGTAAATCCATCTTAAAATAGGTTACCAAATAACGCCTTAGTCTCTATTTCTTCTCTGTTCGCTTCGAGTGGGGACTCTTGTTAACACAGAACCATGGAGGTAGGGCTGTCAAAAAAGCTCAATGTTCGCGAACAGCTTGTGTTCGGCTCGTTCGTTAAGTAAACGAGCCAAACACGAACAAATTTTTAAAGCTCGAATTATAAACGAGCCGAACACAAACATTTCTTTGTTTGCTCGTGTTCGGTTGTTCGCATTTGGCTCGTTTTAGCTCGAAATAAAAAAAAAATTATATAATTATTTATATGATAGTATATTACATATATTATTTATATAGTAATATATTATATATATTTATATCTAAGTTTAAATCATAACATCTCATATGATAATGTGGTTAATCCCTTTTTTTGTATATATTTGGTCCATGTTCGAATTTCACACTATAAATCTATTTTTTTCAATTTAATTTTAACGAGCCAATTTCGAGTCCAACACGAACACGAATATTTAAATCGAGCCGAACACGAACGCACTGTTCACGAGCCGATTTCGAACATGAGCCGATTTCGAACACGAGCTATTTCAAACGAGTCGAACACGAGCTCGCTCAAGCTCGGCTCGTTTACAGCCCTACATGGAGGCGGTTATATGTTCAAACCAACAATTTTTTTTAAAATACAGTTATTGCAAAATATGAATATGAAATTAAAACTCAAACTAAATCTAGAAATAACTCATAGAATGCGTTTAATTTTAACGAGCTAATTTTGAGCCGAACACGAACACAAATATTTAAATCGAGCCGAACACGAACGCACTGTTCACGAGCCAATTTCGATCACGAGCCGATTTCGAACACGAGCTATTTCAAACGAGTCGAACACGAGCTCGCTCAAGCTCGGCTCGTTTACAGCCCTACATGGAGGCGGTTATATGTTCAAACCAACAATTTTTTTTAAAATACAGTTATTGCAAAATATGAATTTGAAATTAAAACTCAAACTAAATCTAGAAATAACTCATAGAATGCGACTCTGTTTCTTAATTTTGTTGCATTATATTTTGCGCATTTGCATTAATCAAACATTGGCTTTTAAATGAATATTGTCGTATATATGGAAATGTATATGATTGTTATGTGAGTTCATTAGAATGTTTAGGAACTTCTAGAAATTGCTATGATTTAGTTTAAACTTTAAATATATTTTGCACATGATTTGCACTCCATCTATTTATTTTTACATATCTGACCCATAGATCCTTATTGAACTTATTGTTAGTAATAATTCAGTGTGTTTGTGCATGCTTTACCTTTTAGAATTAGCATTGATATACCTCTTAGTGGTGCAACTCAGCAAGTCTATCAAGAAGTTGAAGCACTATCATGCCCCTAATAATTGTTTTTGCTTCTACAAATGGAGTTTATATAGGTCAGGTGTATTTCTATACTTGCCACAGCACTTCTAATTGTAACATTTAGACAGTTTTTAAATATTATAAAAACATGGATATTGTTTGTTCTTGAGAGATTATAGGGTTCTTTTGATGGAATGTATTCCTTCTTCAACCTTTATGGGAGATTTCACCATTCTTACTTTTTAGAGGAGAGATTGTTGTCCAAGTAGTATTGATTGTTTTGGTTGTTTGTCATCTGATTGATGATCTATATAGAGATGATTTTCTTTATGCGTTTGCATTTTTGATTTATTAGGAATTGGTGGTTTTAACTTTAATTCTTATTTTCACGAGGATTGCCTTATGATCAGCCCTTAGAGTAAGTTTAGAATTCCAATTATTAGGCTGTTTAAAAGTAGTTTGTTACGCTTCATAGAACCTAGTTTCTTTTTTTGAACAAAATTTCAACCTATATTTTTGGCTATCTAGTTTCATTTTTTAGTATTGAACATCATTATATTGTGGATCCATTGTTTGGCATATATTGTTTCATTTCATTCAGTTTCTTACGTAGTATAAAATTTTGCTGCCTGTTTGGTTGCCTACCCTATTTCACCTTCTTACAAACAAATGAAAGAACTGCTTTCCAAGGCACAGTAATTTTCAAGACCTATTTTATGAATTTCTATTCATTTTACATATTCCACTTCTGCCTATCTTGTTAAGCAGAATCTTCTGCATTCACTATTTCAGTTTCCTTTTCTAATATATATGTATGCGTATGTGTGCATACACTACATGATAGTTTCATCATTCAATTATTGCATGTTCTCATGATTGCAGGCCTGATAAATTTTGCATGTTTCTAATATTTCTACCATTCGAAGGAATTACCAATGCTTATTAGTAAGTATAAATTGAATATTATTGCTGGATATTCCTATCTTTTGGCATTTGATTTGATGGCGGCAAAACTTTTTTTACCCACAAGGTTTCCATTATTTTTAATGAATCAATTAGTTTTTAAAATATGACACTCAATAGAACACAATGAAGAAAAAGGATTCATGTAGCCAACTCTACTTAGTGGGACAAAGGCTTGTTGTTGTTTTTGTAGTTTGTTTATAACTTATTGACCTTTCTAGTTTTGATCATGGTCAGGAATGTCAAACTTTACACGAAGGTTTATTCAAAGGGAGTAACACTCAATCAATTACAAGTGGAGCAGCCAAATATACTAGCTGTTTCTTACATTTATCTGGCGATGTTGAACAACAGGTTGGAAGTGCTTCTTGTTCAGATGTAAGGTTCAATACCTACTTAGTAAGCAACAAGTTGTGTACTGTTATCTTTTGGAATTATGCGTGTTTTTATTTATTTATCATGTTTATAGTCTTTTTCCATCAAGAGTAATTTCTTTTGAAAGTTGGCTCACCTTTTCAAATAATGTAGCTCTTTAAAGAATCCTTTCTTTCCACGTGTTAGACTTTGATGTTTATCCCCAGGTCATTCATTTTGATGCAACTGGGTTGCATTTCTTACCTTTTTTTTTCTGCATGTGTTAATTCAAATTTAACCTTTTCCAATTGCCAATGCCTCACAGTGTGCATCATTTCCCAATTTTGATACCAATGATTTTAATATTTATAGAGGAGGATCCTTGCTACTTGATTAGTACTACCAAAAAAAAAGGCTTAAAATTCCAGTTCTAGTCAGTTGATATGTTTCTTCCTCCACTTCAGTCCGACCTTTGCTTTTCCAGGCGTGCATTGAAGCTATTTTGCTTGTTTAGCTTGGCCTGATTTAGAGTGTAAATAGAACTATAAGAATAATCATCATATTTGTATCTTTGTAGACAATGACAATCCTATCATATTTTTTCTACATACCAGAAACCTCTAATGATTTGAAATTTTGCAAAATGTTTGTAAATTGGTATATCTAATGCATTATCCTTAAGAACTAAACATTAAAGCTTCGGTTCCAGAGTGTTACTTTGAAAGATCTCAATATGCTAAACACATCTCCTTATTCCCTTTTTGCATGTGCAAAGAGAAATCTTCACATTTTTTCTAGCTTCTACCTGCTAGCAATTTTCTAAGAGTAGTAAATGGAGCTTGCGCTAGGTTTCAAGTTTAGATGGATGGATGGATAGAAGCTCATCAAACAACTGCTAACTTCAAAGCGGACATAAAGATTACTTATCAAACTTGACACCTCCAAATAAATTGGTGAGATTATTAATAGATTTCTTACCACTTTTTAAGTTTGCTTAAAGTGATTGAACTTTTGGTAAAAAGGATTTTCAAATTATTTTGACTCAATGTTATCACCATTCCATGAATCAAAATGTTTTTTTAATAAAATTTCATAAAAAAAAAAGGAGAAAAACACAACCATTCACAGCAATAATTGATTGTGTCTGTTGCAATGAAGGATGAGACAAACTATTCTGCAGCTAATTGAAACTTATTTAAAATATCACTCATCTGTAAAACAAACTATGTTGATGTTCCTAAATCATCAAAATTATTGGGAGAATGGCCCTCACAATTTTTTTCGAATATTAAAATGACAGACAAAAGATGTAATATTGTGCTAGTCTAGTTTGAAATATCTCAATTGTATCAAAATTCACTCTAACAATCATTCATTTTGCAAAACAAATCGCACAAGAACTTCCACATTTCACAAATACCCATGGACATTCACGTCACTAAATCGTCTAACAATGAAAATGTTGAAAATTTTGCATTGTAGATGAAGATTTTCTTCAACGAGTGCAAAGTTGATATGCATAATAACTGAGAATTTTGCAAGAATAGATGGAATATTAAACCATGCATGTGTGACGATTAGGAGTGTAAAAAATTGACCGACACTCCACTCAACTAGAACTCAAGTTTCGGGTTAGGAATCCTAACCCATTTTAATATTTTGCGTCGGGTTAGGAATCCAAACCATTTAATTTTTTGAGTCGAGTTTGGGTTGATCTACTAACTCAAATTGACCCAAATTGACACAGCTGACACGCCTACCTAAAATTAATTAAAGATTGACTCAAAATTGACCCGAATTTGACTTGAATAAATGTTGTCATATGTTAACCAAGTTATATATGTTGGGTTGAGGTTAGTGGCTTAAAGGCAGATTGAGTTTGGGTTGGACTTTCTAATCTGTTTAATATTTGGGCCAGGTTCGTGTCAATTTCAGGCTAGATTATTGCCCAACCTACGAATTCGACACCCCTAGCGATGTCGAACACATATTTGATAAATGTGAATGATGAATGAATTTATGTGTGTGTGCAATAAAATTTTGCAGTAGATATATATATATATACTAGTATAATTGAACTTGCATTAAGTGGACATGAATAAAATTATAAAATCGAAATGTAATAAACAAACATTTTAATAAGGAAGAAACATAATACTTATTATCGAAGTTTAAAATCAAGTGAAATTTTAATAATAATGCAAAAATTAGTTAAAAATTTAATTATTAGGGTGTATTTTTAATGAAATATGAGAATATTATACCACAATTTTATTAGATACATTCATGATTTTATGTTGGAAAGAAATAATTCATTAGATATGATTGTGAAATAATAACCAAATCACATTTTATATGCATAAAAATATTTATTAATAATTTTGGTTATTCTTTTAAAATATGATCATAACAACTTTAATATATTTTAAATGCCAAATCATTGAACATTAATAATATACTTTTTTTTATCAAATTTTACATGTAAAATATCAAATGCTCATCAAAATGTATGAGAGATTAAAATTTTTTGTTGATAATTTTGAAGATGGATAAACAATTATATATATAGTTGATTATAAATTTTATGGCTTATGATGTTTGTAAACATAATTATTCATAATTTAATGACATTTGTATAAAAATAAATGATTTATTAGAAAAATAATTAATATTATAGATTGTAAAAATATAGAAATGTCAATTATAATGAATAATTTTGGAATGATCACATTGTCTCATAATTATCAACTTTCATTTAACGTTTAATTAAAATCTTCTCCTTTTTTATTTTTTTTAAGTTCTATGCATAATTCTATTGAAGTCCTTGATTGATTGGGCTGTTAGTGTACTTAAAGATTGATTCTTATAAATTTTTTTATTGATTCTGTGAATTTTAATAAAATTAATGAAATTAATGAGTAATTTTTTTTGTATTGCAAGATAATATTAGTGAAAGAAACTACTATATATATATTTTAAAACCCGATGACAATTATATTAAAGAGAAAGGGGTATAAATAAGTTATATGAGTGGACTTAATAGACACCCAACTCATACGGTACAACACACACAAAAAGAAAAAGAAGAAAATTAAAAAACCAAAAGTAGATGGTATATGAGTGGACCTAATAGGTCGATTCACTTTAGTTTTGCCTCTGATTCACTTTAGATGGAAATGAACCAGCTAACAAATTGATATATTATATAATAATAATAATAAAAAGCACCGCGTTCCTAGATCAGTTAGTAGAGCATAGGCTTTGTCCGGTATAAGTCTCCTTTGGTCTAGGGTTCGAATCCCCTCTTGCCTATGGGGTTGGTACTCGAGTGGTTAGGCGCATTAGGGCTCGTCGGGGCTCGTCTGATAGCCTCCGGTCATTCCTTAGACATATATATATATATATATATATGGCGTCGTCTTCCTCGCTCGAGTCTGTCTGCTAGGGTTCCTCGCTCGAGTCTGCTAGGGTTTTGCCCGATGGCGAATCCTAGCAACAATTACGGCTTCTGCTTCGCTGTTTCCTCTCAGATTCTTCGCGCTCGTTTCTGTTTCGTCCCCCCCGCTTCTTCCAGCTCTAAGACGAGGCTCGCCTGCTCGCGTGTTCTGCGCTCGATCACGTGTTGCCCACTCGCGTGTTCTGCGCTCACCCGCTCGCGTGCTCTGCGGCCCGTCTTGCTGTTTGCTGTTTTCTCTCTGCTAGGCTCGTCTCCCGCTCGTTTCTGCGTTCTCTGCGCTCGTCCTGTCTCACCCCGCCGTCCCTTTCTTAGCTTCGGCTATTTCGACGCGACTTTTTCCCAATCTGCTTTCTTCTCTAACATCGCAACTATCTTTGAAGATGACTTCGGACAAATCTTATGCAGTTGCCCTTGTCGGTGTCCATGTCTTAGACACACCAAAATCATCATCTTTCCCTCCTTTGTTTGAGTGGGCGGAGGACATCAAGAAACCTGGTAGGAAGAATGGGAAGCCTGTCATCTTTTTTACAGAAGCTGAAGGTTTTCAATTTGCTTCCTCCTGTTTTCTAAATTTGGTTGTGAAATTTCTATATGGTCATCCGAAAATGGAGCTCATTCGCAAAGAATTTGAACTTATACACCTTGTTGGAGAATGAAAAATCGGGTTATTAGATGAGAGACACATTCTTATTCAAATTAGTAATGAATAAGATTACATGCGCTTATTTGCTAGAAGGATAATATGGATTGATAACAGAGCAATGAAGATTCTGAAATGGTCTGTGGTTTTTTACCCACAGACAGAACCGCCAATCATTCCAGTTTGGATTCGTCTCCCTGGGTCTGAAATTTCATATTTTTCTCAAAAAGTATTTTACTCTATTGTCTCAGCTTATGGGAAGCCACTCAAGACCGACATTCCTACTTTTAATCTGCCCCGTCCTTCTGAAGCCAGAGTACTTGTTGAAAGAGACATCACTTCTTCTGAGGAAATTTGGTTGGGCACATAACATCATGGATATTGATAGAAGATAAAGATTGAACATTTTCAATCGTATTGTTCGAACTGTCGTATGTTCGGACACTCCAGTTCTCAATGTCATCATCTACTCCCCCACCTCAGACCAAAAAAGCAAACTGTTCCGCTAGAGGCTGTGATTCCATCTCCTTCTGATCAGGCAGACAATATGACAACTATTCAATCCCCAGTTGTAGCTCCCTCGTCTTTGGAACCTTCTATCAAGGGGGAGAGGGAATTTCTTCAGACCTCGCGTGCCCTAGAACCTAGCACTGATAATACAGGTGGAAATACTTCTACTGCTTCACAACCGCCTCATTAGGTCCAGAAAGATGTTAATATTACTCATGTTCATGGGGATCAAGACGTGCAACGACCTACATCTATCCGAACACAGCTGATCAGATGAGTCAATCATCGGATGAAGAATGACATGTTTACACATCTAGGAGGAGGAAGAAGAATGAAGATCTACTTGAGCTCAGAAATATGATGGATGATACTTTGGTTATTTCGGGCAATGGGACACACCTTACCAATTTGTTAGCCAACACACTTCCGAGAACTAGAGGAAGGAGGACTAAAATGGGTCGTCCCTAGCATTTTTGTGTCCTTTTGTAGTTTTCTGGTTTTTTACCTTTTGTATCTTTGCTTTATCTGAGTTTTTGTGTGTATTGTATTGTATGAGTTGGACTTTCTTTTAGGTCCTCTCATACAACTTTTTTGTATTTTTTTTGTATTAATATATTTGCCCTCGGGCTTTTTCTATATATATATATATATATATATGCAAAGAAAATCATCAATTACCAAAAAATTGAAATTTTTAATTCAAATGATATATTCTGAATATATATATTGTGTGTGTGTGTGTATGATTGTTACTTACATTTTATAAACTTTTATAACTTGTATATCAAATACTGTAAATATAGCAATTGAAATTGTATCTTTAATATCCAATTTAATAGGCTAATTATTAATGTTGAAGATGCAATTTTTTAAAAAATGTATTTTATCATATTAATTGTTGAATATACGACTTCAATTGAAATTTTAAAAAAAATCTAATTATAATCGAAGATTTTTTTTATTTGCACTTTTATAAATTTATTTGATCATTCTAATGGGTCATTGATCAAGATTAAAATTTATGTCTTTGGTATCGATTTTGTTATGATCTGATTTGGGTGTTTGGAATTATTAAGGAGGGAACAGATCATTCGACATTGGATTTATACCAGTTTAACATTTTTAACAATACAAAATATCATGCAACCGGTTAAGAGGTAGTGAACATCAATATTTTTTTAAATATCTTCTAGGCATGTACAAAAATGTTTAATTTACAATAATTTTTAATAAAAATCCTAAAACAAAATACAATATTGTCATACATATTTTCATTAGCTCATCTTCTTCTATAAACAAACTCTTTTCTACCAATCATTTAATTTGAAGTTGAGGTACTCGAGACTTGGTTTGCACAACATCACGTCACTCTTACCACAGCTCATCACCCACACATGTTTTTATCTCACTTTCTTTGTTTTACATGGGACAAGTATTGTTTGTCTCTTTGCTTGGGATGAATCCCGATCTTCTCCTCCTTCGTCCCATGTTAGTGGAGCTGGCTTGTTGGTTCCATTGAACCGGCGCAGCCAATTCAATTTTTTTTTTTTTTTTGGAAAAATTTACGTGCATGCACCTCAATTCTTATGTTTTTCTTATCTTACACCAAAAATTCAATTTTTACATGCATGCCACCTTACCTGTGCATAAAAAAATTGTATATGACTTTTTGATAGTTAAATTTGTGGTATTTTTTACTTGATATGAAAGATTTGGGTGGCATGATTTCATAAAGTTAAGTTTAGAAGTTAGATTTGTAAATAGATAGGCATTGAGTGGTATGTGTGTAAATGTCCCCTTTCTTTTTCAATGCTAGATTTTACAATTGATTTCTGTGTAATGGCAATTTTGTTGTGATTCCGATGAAGCTTTGACTAATTTTAAGATATTTTGTTTCCGGATGCATGTCTTTGGTTCACTGGATTCGCGTTCTTCCCAGGCTATGCATTTCTGCCTGCATCTTTCTTCAGAAAGTACTTCACAAGTTTCAACCGGTCAATATAATGAAATTACTCATTTGTGGAAGCATGAAATGGACAAACGTTTATCTCACAGAAGTTTCTCCAAGAATCCCGCGTTCATTCACGGTTTGGCCTGTCAGTATTCATGCAGGGACCCAACCCCAGGACTTGGTAATTCGCCATCAGTCTTTAAGAAAATTGTGTCGTCTGAACCAAACACAGATCAACTAATCAAAACTAACCAGAATATTGAGCATGAATTTCATGGAAAACTTGATGGCGGAGACCTCAAGAGTACTGTTACAGATGATGTTGTCGAGCTCTCCATTGCTGCCTCTGAAGCAGTGGTTATTTCCGAAATGTTGTTTAGTAGCATGCAATGTGAACCTCTTTCTGATGCAGCAATTATTGAAATTGCTCTTCGTTTGAAACATGCCCGAAATGAATGTCTGTTGGAAACAGCTCATACATTTTCAGTTGCCGATCCCGATGATACTGATCGCCTATCTGATTTGGATGAAAATTCTATGTCTGATGCATTTGAAGATGTAGGCTTAACGGTTGAGCAAGTTGCTGAAACGTCAATATGCCCATTTACTCATAGAAAATCCTCCAACAGCACTCAAGTTTCAGGTACCAAACAGCAGGAGATATTGAAGCCCGATTTATCGTATGCCTGCAATGTATTAGCTAAAGATCTTGTACATGAGCGGAAAGCACTTCCAGAAAATATTGGACATGAGTGGAAAGCACTTCCAGAAAATATTAAGGGTGTCTGTACTGGTAAAACAATTTCCCAAATACAAACAAAATCCTGGGATAATTTTCCTCTGAATTACTCTAGACCATCGTTAAAAGATCATACACCAGAGCAGGAGCAAAAGTTTCACAATAAAGATGCTTTGCCAGTAAACCAGATGGGCTTTATGAAGCATCACTGTATACAAAAGGTCAGGCAAATTTTGAGCAAGTGCAGTTTACTTTTGAGAAAAGTGTCAAAATAATTCCTTGACTTTTTAAGGGGTTCATTTTAGTTCCACAGTATATAATTGTCAATTTAATCTCTAAATTCTCTTAATAGGGGCTAAAATTGTTCCCACAGAGGACTATTTCATCTGCTATCAAAAGATTCTGAAAAATAATTTGGCACTTTTATAAAATCTGGAATGTCAGGGGACTATTTCACACTTTACTCGTTCACTTGTTCTTGTCAATTCAGTTCATAACAACTGCAGATATTTCTTTGTTTAGCTTGTTATATTCAATCATTCTTAACCTTTTTCTAACTAAAGACTATTTTTTGAAGGTGGGAAAGGTTCCGCAACCGAGCAATGCAAAGGTCAAAAAGCACTTAAAGTTCTTTAACTGGGAGACCAGCTTTCTTTCGGAATCCATAGATTCTTTGGAGCAAGATGTATCACAGTTAAAACAGTCAGTAGAACTTGCAGTAGTTTCTTCTTCAGACACCATATTGCGACTTTCATCTTCCAACTTTTGCTCCGAACAGGAACCTAAACATGGAGCACCACTTTCACAAGATTATTCTAGGACCGCATCACTTTTTGATCCTCTATGTTCTGTCGTTCCTTGTAGTATTTCTAGTGGAGTGTATGTTGGCTATGAAACCAAATGTGCAACAGATGGTGCTCAAAAGTCGAAGAATCCAATTACTACAATATACTCAAAATGTTTAGATGGAAATTCTCTCTTGCATAATAATGTTATGTTACAGAAACCATTCCTTGAGAGAATAGACCTCATTCTCTCTAATTCGAGTGAAAGGATTGTTGAATGTTCTAATAAAAACGATACTGAGCTGCCAGGAAAATGGTTGGATGAAGGTAGATCAAACAACGAACAAATTCTTGAACAGAATAAAATTAGAGTGTCAACTTTTGCGATTCAGAACACTGATAATAATGACACTCAATTAACTGTGCATGGAGATGCATGCTCATCTCCTATACTGGAAGGTTGCGATGTAACTATGGGTGGTGATATGCATGAGAGCATTAAAAGCTTGTCTGCATCAGCTTTAGGGAAATGCAGATCAGATGATTTAACTAAAAAAGCTAGCTACAGGAGTGAAACAATTAACAGATCTCATATACATGTACAATCAAATTTACAATCAACTCCTGGAGATGAAAGAACTAGGAAGAAGAGAGTTCGATTTCAGGAAGCCCCCTACGATATGGATGGGCCTAAGGTGTCTAAACTCCAGCCTAAATGTATAGCAATGCAACTTTTCATTTGAGTTTATTTGGATCTAATTTATTACTTGCTAGCTCCAATATTCTTAACGCTTCCACAGGTTCTTGTTCTGGAACTGCCACTAGATGCAAATCTGAATACAGATGGTATCATAAGTACGAACAATTGATCAGTAATAGGACAGTGAGGAACAAAGAAATAATATTTCAGGGTGTGGAATTTCTTTTGACTGGGTTCTCAAGTTGCAAATCAAAGGATCTTGAAGAATTAATTAGAAGACATGGTGGATATGTTCTTCCAAATATACCATCAAAATTTCCATGTTTAAGTGTGAAGCCTATTAGCTTAGCAAGCAGGAAACTTCCTGTTATCCTATGTCCAAAGAAGGTATATTTATGCAAGTGTTTCTCCTCAACAAAATAAATAAATAACAAAAAAACTATATATAATTTTGTCAAGCTATTTGCTTGGTAAAAAAAATATATATTCTGATATTTTATGTTCTTGCATTGTTAGCAGAAATCTATATAGTAAGTCTGATGGGTTGAATACTATTAAATAAAATTTTGGCTTGCATATTTTCTCCCTTTTTGATAGCTGTTACTCTTACATGGTTGGAAGATTTTGTGTCCAATTCTTCTATTAAGACATTTTGTTTTACAGCTTACAAGGTTATTCTTTGAACAGAGAAAGTTAAATAGGTTAAAAAGTAGTTAATCTGCATTAATTTTACAAAAAAATTTGGCTGTGGTTTATGTGTGACTTTCAATAATTTGTTGTGCTTGGGTTATTGTTCTATTCAGTGAAGCAGTGACTGTAATCATGTTCTATTTTTTGTTGTTGTTTTGTTCAGTTCCTTTGGTTTTCTGTGTGAAGGGAAGTTTGTTATCACCTTTTGAGATATTATAGCTATTAAATTATAGAATCATTAACATATTCATTATCATTAACTTTATCTAAAGTTTTTGGGCCTGGGTTTAGGAATTTCACATTCATTCTTATGAGTGCCTGCATGAGGTGCTAAAAACATTACCAAAGGTGTTACTTTTCCCTTTATTTGATTGAAAAATTGAAGTTTCCAATTTTTTATGATTTTTAGCATCTCAAATTGTCCAGTTTTTTATACGCTCATACGATCTTTAATCTTATTGATTGTGGTCTACTATATGAGTTACACATGGATCCAGTTTTATTGCTTTTGTGATGATTTAAACATTTACCGAATATGCGATCCGATGGTATGCAGAATTTTAAAGCTGTAGTTTTACTGATTTATTTCACTAGCTAAAACAGTCATATTTCAACAAGATGCATTAAAATTTCATGTATTTGATTCTATCTTCTATTTCATTTGAATGCTACAATTTGAAAACAAAATTAACTTTTCATGCAATTCATTTATTGTGAAGCTCTTTACGCATCCGATTTGTATGTGTTTTATGTGCACATGTGTGATGAGTGCATGCGTGAAACCAGAGTTAACTCAAACCACAATAGAAATATGAATATTATTGCTAAAAATCCAACGAGTTACGAACGACAACTTGTGACTATAAAAAAGTAACATAAAAAATACAATAGGCACGGGACTAGGACGACGGTGGTGGGTTGTGGGTCACTGGAGTGGAGTTGAGTAGCTGAGGGGGAGGCTATGTGAAGGCTGCAGCACGGAGGGCTGCAGGACAAAAGACTGACTGGAAGAGGGTTGCCTATCGTTGGATGCTGTGGCAGGGAGAAAGGGAGGGATGAGTGCTGGACTGGTGTGGAGACTGCAGCAGGTAGGGTGACGGGAAGAAGGATATGGTTATAGCAGGAAGATAGCAGGTTGAGGGGGAGGGGATTATGGGGGAGTTACGGTAGAAGATTGGGAGGGAGGGAGTAGATAGAGTGCGGGTAGCAGGGTGAGATGTTAGCGAGATGGTGTGGCTGTAGGTTGGGAGGAAAGAGGGTTCACGACAGTAGATGGTGAGGGAGGAGGGGTGCGGCCAGCACGGGATTTCTGGTGGTGGGATGGGTAGGAGTTTAGCGGTTGGGAAACTGGGACTGTGGACTGCGGAGGGAATCTTGGGGAAGATAAATATCTCTGCGGAATCGAGTGACAGCAGGAGCACCCTTCAAATCTTTGGAGAAGATCACCACCTCGGGCAAGTTATAGTTGGAGCCCCTCTTCGCCTTCGAATACAACCCTAAAAGGGAAAACAGTCCCTACTGCTGCTTGGACAGAAGTTTAAAATCTAGAAGAAAAAAACTGAACCCTAATAGTAAACAACATATTTATAATATTTACTAGCAGTTAGAATAGGAAGGGATTAGAATGTAAAGGTAATAGATTTAGGAATGAAATAGAAAAAGGTGAGAAATCAAATAGGAAAAAATGATGGAGGACTGTAGCAGCTACAATACCATGCCCTAATAAGCTCCTGCATCAATTTGGGTTGAGTTTTCACTATTGAACAAACAAATTTAGCAATTGAATCATTATTTTGAGTACGCTAAAGTGATATGAGTTGGTTTAACTCTTTTAACAGAATTGATTTGCTTTTAATTATGTGCAGGTTGAAACTACTAAATTCCTATATGGCTGTGCAGTTAATGCCTTCATCATAAATGTTCGCTGGCTTGTGGATTCAATACAAGCTGGCACTGCATTACCACCGGGGAAGTAAGTTCTGTTTTTCTTTCTCAGAAATCTTCTGAATTTTTTCTATTTTGGAAAGCACTTTTTTTTGTTGTTATAACCCTTATTTATCTCTCACAATCAAAGCAATTTGTACCATTTGAAAAATATAGAGTGAAGTATGATTCATTGATATACTACGATGTGATCAACAATGAAACAAACAGTTTGATTCTCATATTTCAGCGAAGGTAACCGAATATCAATTTCTACAAATATTTAATTTGTGAAAGAGAAGGATATTATGCATTCCAAATACAAATGTTAAAGAAGGCCTGATTTTTCTTCTTGAAAAAAAAAAAAAAACGGCTTATCATTTTGTTTTGATTTGATTGGCCGTGCAGAATATGTCCTTCAAATTTGGTATGAAGGTTTCTTAAATTTCCTATTATAGAAAAATAAGCAGCGAGGATGATTTGTGAAATACTAAATTAATTGCTATTTTAAAACTATTAATTAGTGCACTAAATTATTGTTATTTTTGTCATTCAGCAATTCTCAAATTGAGATAGCTAGGGAATTATAATAACTTGCCATATTGGAAGAGGAGTTCAAATTTTTGTCAAAAGGATTTTATATTTCTTTTGTTTATCTTTGAATCTTAGTTCGAGTAGCACTTTAGCATTAGTATTAAGTCGCTTGTTCTTCTCAGTGTCTTGTAAAAAAGGGATACATGATTAGAGCAATATATGGGAATAATTAGTATTAACTGTATAGAAAAATTTGAAATTGCGGCAAGGGTTCGATTAACCATCGATTTATGTTTCTTCTATTATGAGAAAAGGGGCAAGTTTTAATTCAGTAAGCAAATGTCGTAGGAGAACGAGAGACAAAAGGAAGTGAGATTGAGAAGAAGGAAGAAAAGGAAAAATGTTGTGTGCATGTCATGGTAAAGAAGTTTGACACACTAGAGATGATGCCACCGGTGTGAGCAAGTGGTGTGAGCAAGTGGGGATGATGACTCTCTCGAGTGCGACGCTATCCAACACAGGAAGAATTGTGCTGGGAGGCGAACCTAAAGTCAAGCGGACCTTCTACTTCAAATGCGGGCAGTGATTTCGTGAGTGGGAAGGAGCCTCACATGTGATAGGGAGAAGAGTAGGAAGACTCGTGTGTGAAGGCAAATCGAGTGGGTGAGCAAGGTAAATCATGCTGGTAAGGTAGCCAAAATGATTTGAATCAAAGAAAGGAAGGTGGTTTTGTTTGTGGGTCTTGTAGCTGATCGGGTTAGGTTTTTTTAGTAGATTTCCTTAATATATTAAATGAAATTTATAATTAAGTCTTAATATATGTTCCTATGCTAATTAAAAAATAAAATCAGAGACAGTTAAAAGTTTGATTTGGAGGAGAAAGAAGAAAATTTGCTACATCAATAAAGTGAAATTATAATTGAGTTTGATTTTTTATTTTATTTTAGAATTATGGATGATTAAGAGCATAAAATTATGCAGAATAATATAAGAGTTGATATGCCTTAGAATATTGCAGTTAGAGCTATTTTCTTTTTGATATGATGAATATTGTGTCTTAATTGATTAAGAATTCTCAATCTCAGGCTAATAATAATGGGGGAGCACAAATATATAAGTACTTGAAACTCTTTCAGGATATGAGGCAACTGCTATTTTCAAGAGCTTGAGGGCTACTGGAAGCTGAAAATTGACTTATGAGAGGAGAAATTATATATGGTATTACATGTCCACTAGAGAGGAGAGTTACTCTTGTTACATTTGCTTTTGAGGGAGAAATTGAGAGACGATGGTAATAGCGGTTACAAGAGAAATTTGGTGGTCGACCTAGTCACTTGGTGCAGTTGGAGTTGTGAACACATATAGAGATTGATTTGTACCACTGTCAATCCAGATATAGATGCATGATAAATTTAGTTAGTGTAAGTAAATTGATCGATCTTGCAGTATGAAGCGGAGTTTACTATGTTGTCGAGGTCTACACCATAACTTATTCCAAATGCAAATGAGAAATGCCACGGGTTCTTTTTTGGATTGAATGATTCAATTCGACAACCAATAGTGTCAGATGAGATTGAAGACTATTCAATGCTAGTAGAGAGGGCTAGACTAATAAAAATTGATTTTTAGCAGACCCAAGAGTAAGGATTTGCAAAAGAGGAAAAGCTTGGAAGAAGTGACACCAATAGTTACTCTAGAGGAGATAATGGGAAGAAAATAAAGTTATATGTTGATGAAGTTAATAGTCAGGCTTGCAACAACTCTATAGAGCTTCATTAAGTGTGGGAAGCTAAACGATGGTGAATATTTATTTGGTCTTAAGGGATGTTATTTATGCTGACAACCTAGACATTAGATGAGAAACTATCACGACTCAACCTAGGAAATTGGAATTTTCTAGATGGGAAATGGCGATTGAATGGTTGTCTAATTGTTTCATTTTACAACAAAATGAAATCCAAGCCACAAAAGAGCCATTTTATTTCATTAAAACTTATATTGACAATATTATATTTATATTTATAATTTTACATCTAACAAAAAATAAAACAAAATTATAATACCTATCAATCAAGCGCTCCTCAGCGCCTATACACGTATTCTATGATTTATCTATCATATAGCCAATTTTTCTATAAAATGTTAGCAGCTGAAGGTGCAAGTTAGATAACTCGACGGACAAATTTTTTAAATTACAATAATTCTCATTTTTAAAATATTTGGTAAAAGTACCGTAAACAGTAAAAAAACTGAACAATAAAAAGAAAACTATTTTTTGTTTATTTTCATTCATTTATGTTACACTTTGTTATTGAGAGTTAACGTCTAAACGTATACTTTTAAGTAATATATGTTTACTTTTCAAAACTCACAAAAAGGGTAGATATTCATTTTAATTTCTATTTTTATTTTTAGTTTCATTTCATTTCGTGCATAGGTACAACGCTTCCTTTGTCAATACCATATGTGTGTGACTCCATATGCATTCTATATATCATATGTTATTTATTTTCTTGCATTTAACATTTTAAAAAAATGAACTTTAACATTTTAAAACGAATGTTAGAAACAACAAAAACATGTGTAGTTGCTTTAAAAAATAGACAGAATTAGTATAAAATAAAAATATATTTACCCACCCATCTCTACTTATACAGTTTGAAGCCAGCTGTCTATTTCTCAGGTGAAACTAGTTCTTAAATGCTTCTATAATAACAAGTTAGCCTATATTAACCTCTATTAGTTTTATTTTTCTTTCGCATGAATTATAACCTAATTATTTAGACATTTTCATTTGCATTTTATATCAAGTGACTTTCCTGCAATGCATGTAATATGTTTGTAATCAGAGAAACTTAATTAGATCTTAAAATTTTAATTTATCATAAAATTTTAATTTATCATTAGATTTTAAACTATTCATTATATATATATATATATATATATACAAGGAAATGCACTCCTTTCTGTTTTGATTTCACCTTTTTCTGGATTACCCTAAACTGATATTTAACTAAAATCTTAATTATTAATTGAATTACATAAATGATTTCTGAAATTTCAATTTATATTATTTAAAATTATTTACTAAAAAATTCTTACCTTAAAAGCTGCAACGCCCTTTTTCCTTACTACCTTGTTCAAATTTCGAGCACGAAGTAGAAAAAACTCATTTGAACTCTCACGGCCGTCTCTTGCTCCCAACCTCAAAAATGCTAGGGATTTGGCAATTCTGCATGAAGGAAAAGCTCCAGTGATGTGTTCCTTCTCTCCGAGCTCTCTGTCGAGCTTCTCACATGTGAAAACTTGCGTAAATGGGGGAAAGTCACTCGACTTTTCCTCTCCTTCCTCCATTTGCTGCTCGCAGTAGTCAATAGAGTTGCTTGAGCCTAAAGGTGCTCGATTAAGCATCTCTCGATCCCAAAAAAGCCCCACACAACTACGGAAGAGACGTGCGATCACTCCTCTTTTATTTTGCTTCAACTCCTCGTTTCTCCTTCCTTTCTACTTATGGTTCTTCTGCTTGGGGACAACTTCTTCCTCTTCTTTTTCTCTCTGCCTCTCACGCTCTCTCTTGCTCGCTTTCACTTGATCTTACCTGGAATGGATAAAACAAGACTCCAATCCCTCTAGAATAACCTTCGAAGGCGGCAATGCCAACGATCATAGGTGTCAGAAGCATAAACTTTCATTTTCAATTTTTTTATTTTTCTTTTAATAACTAAGTTAATAAAAATTTTATAGGTTATTATTACAATCTCCCTTCATAAAAAATTCATCATTGAAATTTAAAGTACAAGAATATATTTTATACCTTAATTGAAAAAATGTGGAGTCTTTCTCTCATCTTAGATTCCTTCTCCTAAGCGACATCTTTGTCTAATGCTTCCAAATACATGAGCAAAAGGATTCTCCAACTTCTTTTATTTTAACATCATAATCTATAATTTTTACTGGCTCATCCATAAATCTCAGGCCAAGGTGAATATCTATGGGGTTTATAACAATCTTGCTAGCCTCATCGATAATATATTTTCATAGTAATGAGATAAGAAACACATTATGTACCCCATAAATGTGTTGCTATGACAAGCTTATAAGCGACTTTCTATACCTTTTGCACGATCTTATATGGGCCAACATACCATGGGCTTAGCTCTCTGAACTTTTTCAAAACGTTTAACTACTTTCATAAGGCTAAACTTCATAAAAACAAATTCTTTTATCTCAAATTCAACTGATATGTGTTTGGCATCATAATAACTTCTCTGCCTATCCTAAATTGCTCTCAGTTTATCACAAATCAGTCTAATCTTCTCAATAGTTTCATCAGCCTGATCTTCTCAATAGTTTCATCAACTAACTCAACATTAATTATTTTATTTTCATCAGTATTTGTCCAACAAAGAGGTTCATGCATTTCTTTCGATAAAAGGCTTCATAAGGAGTCATACCAATACTAATCTGGGAGCTAATATCGTAGGCAAATTCTATCAGAGCGATGTATATTTCCTAGTTTCCACCAAAATCAAGCATACAAAGTCTAAGTAGGTCTTTTTAAGATTTGGTTCATTTCTTCTTATTGACTGTCTGTCTTAGGATGAAAAATTGTACTGAACGTCAGTTGAGTATCTAAAGCCTCTTAAACTTTCCTTCACAATATGGAAATAAATCTATTGTCTCTATTTAAAGTAATAGACTTTGGGAGTCCATATATTCGTACAATTATATCAACATAAGTTCTACTCGGCTTATCCACATAATTCATTTGTATGATATGCATGAAATGTGCGTAATTGGTCAGACGATCAATAATCACCCATGTAGCATCACGACCTTGCCTTGATCTTGGTAGCCCAATTACGAAATTCATAGCATGCCCTCCCATTTCCCTTATCCTACTTCTATGGATGTTCCCCCTATTGTTCTTGTCATTGAGGAGTCTCTTGTTCTAGTGAGGGCACCATTCGGTGAGTGCACGATTCGGTGAGCCCCATGATTCGGTGAGTGCACCATCTCTTCCTCCCACTATCTGTGTTTACACTCGGCGTGCTCGTTCCAATACTCCTACTATGGAACCCGCTACCTCCTTACATGACTCTGACTCCACTCCGGGCGACATTCTCAGCACGACCCCTCCTCCGAATGAGGAGGTAAGTTCTTTGAGTAAGATATGCAATCAGGCATTCTCTCTTTATTCGATGGTAAACTATGTCTCTTTTCGTTGTTTAAGTCTGACCTACAGAGCATTTGCTACTACCCTGATGGACCGTCAGATCCCAACTATTATTGAGAATGCTCTTATTGATCTAGCCTGAAAAACAATAGTAATGGAGGAGATGAATACCCTTCAACAAAACCATACATGTGACGTTGTTGATCTTACTCAGGGTAAGAAAGTTGTGGGATGCCGATGAATTTTCAGCACCAAGTTCAACTCTGATGTGTTCAATGCAACAAGGCAAGATTGGTCGCCAAAGGGTACTCACAGACTTAGAGTTGATTATGAGGATACATTTTCTCCAGTGGCTAAGTTAAACATCATTTGGGTCTTGTTGTCTCTTGTGGTGAATTTGGATTGACATTTATTTCAACCAGATGTCAAGAATGTGCTCTTGAATGGAGAGCTTACAGAAGTGGTATACATTTCTCTCTCTCTCCTGACTTTAACTCTACTGCCTCCAAAGGGCAAGAGTGCAGGCTGCGAATGCTTTTCTATGAGCTAAGGCAGTTTCCGAGGCCTGGTTCGATAAATTCACAAAAGTGGTTGTGGGTTATGTTTTTACTCAGGCTTAATCAGACACACTCTCTTTGTCTGGTATTCCTCCGTTGGTCAAATAGCTATCATTATTGTCTATGTTGGCGATATTGTTGTTACAAGTAATGATCTCCTAGCATTGGAGTCCTTGAAAGACATTATTATTAAATCATTTGAAATGAAGGACTCGGGGTCATTTTGATACTTACTAGGCATGGAAGTAGCTCGATCATCTCAGGACATTTTTCTTTCTCAACGCAAATATGTGGTCGATCTTTTGACAGAGAATAATCTTCTTTTATGCAAACCCATGACTATTTCTATTCATCTCAATGAAGAATTAACTGACATTCTCAATGTCGTGTCTGTCAACAAGACTCACTACTAGCATCTTGTGGGGAAACTCATCTACCTCGCTCATACTCGTCCCAACATATGTCACACAGTTGGTATAATGAGTTAATTCAAGCACGATCCCTATGAGCACCATCTCCAAGTTGTTCACCGGATTTTCCACTATTTAAAAGGTACACTGGGCTCAGGTTTACTCTCTCATCACACCTCTCAGTCTATTGCTATTTATACAAATGTTGATTGTGTCGGGTCGGTTCATGATCGAAATTCTACATCGGGGTGTTGCTCATTTGTATGGAGAAATTTTGTCACGTGGAAAGACCAAATACAAATTGTGGTTGCCCGGAGCGGTGTTGAAACTGAATTTTAGTCTGTCCCTGGGAATTTTTTAATCTCTCTGGTTATGCATCATACTCTGTGAACTTCGCATGTCAATCTCCATCCCACTACAACTATTCTGTGATAATAAGTCTGCCATAAGATTACTCACAATTCAATCCAACTTGATTGTACCAAATATGTGGAGATTGATGAACACTTCATTAAGGAAAAGATTAAGTCCAGAGAAATTTGTGTTATGTTTGTGCCCTTTAGTGGTCAACTAGCAGATATCCTCATCAAAAATCTTCATCGTCCTTTGTTTGATGACTTCAAAACCAAGTTGAACATGATTGACATCTATGCTTCAACTTGAGGGAGAGTATTAGATTTATAACGATAATGTGTAGCTATTATTACATATTATTAGTTTTTATTTTTTCATCATGTATTTCCTATTTGTTTTATTCTATTTTATTTATTTTCTTTGTTGTGTCTATTGTAATTTGGTTTAAATACTCTTCTTCTATCAATAAAATTATGCTGCTCCATTCCAAATCTCAATAGTTATCCTTATTTTTCCCCAATCAATCCCCGTGCTCACATTTCTTGATTTCAAGCCTAGCCAAGGCCTACTCATGCTCGATGCTCACTTGCTAATTCAAACTCATATCCTGTAATTGAACCTATATACAAATATGTATTAACTCATTACTCGCACTAAATCCATGAATCGCCTGATCCATCATCACCCTGCATGCACCACTTAGACCCAGTGTCCAACACTTTGAAGTGATATATTCATATATATACAAATTTGATGTTCAACTGATGTTTGTGCCCCACATTTCAAAAATTATTGTTTCCTGCATTCTAATCATGTTCATTTTTCTTTGTGTCCGTACCATATTGTGATTTTTGCTTTATTTCTTTTCAATGATATGGGAAATTGACTGATTTTCCGTCACCAGGTATATGTCTTGGCCTATTCCTGGCTCAAAGGGAAATAGGATGATCATTGGGGAGCCATTTTGGCGCAATAATGGCATGCCCATATTTCATAAAGTAGGGATAATGCTACATGGAAAAGTCAAATTTTGTACCAAATTCATGAAAATTGTAAAGGTAATTCATTATTAAAGCATGATCGTTTGATCTTTCATTCAGTGGTGCCTTGCTGCTGCTTCTATCGAGTTAACTCTGTATTTTTTCAAATTCTTTGGTTACCATCTCAGTGGACATCAGCCATGCTAACGACTATATTATATTCCTTTTGGAATATTTCCATATTAGTTAATTTGTCAAATCATGTTCAGTGGGCTTGGCCATCTGATGATTGAATGCTTTTCTAATTGGTTCTTTTATGTTTGGAGACTTAATGCAAAATGGTTGCTGTTATTTCACATCATTCATGTCAAGTATGCTAAAGCTATTTGAGTGCTCGCATGTTTATGGAAATTTCTAGCTGATTATAACTAGTTTACTTCCATTTGCAGCATGGTGGTGGACATGTGTTCAAGTCTTTGCAGCGACTGGTGCAGAGCTTGAAAAATGGAACCAAGACATTAGGAGTTGTTCTTGTTAAGAATGAAAGCTGTGTTTCACGTCACTTGAAGCATTGTGCACTGGAACATGACATACCAACAATGGTTAGTGTTATTACTTATTCCGCGAGCAAAATTTTTCATGTGTAGGCTTAGCCCCTCAGGGTTTTTATTTTTGGGTCATTAATGATTTATTCTCAAGCCTATCTGAAATTGGCTCAAGATTGATTTAGTTTATTTTTTGAATCAAAAGAAATTTGTTTATAGTTGGGCTTGATCTAATCTTGATTCAAGTAAAAAATCAAATTTATTTTTATCTATTTTTAATACTAAATAATTAATCAAACATTTTTATACATTCATACATAAGTTTATATATATATATATATATATGCATGTGTGTATAAAATTACTGTAAGATTTTATAGCATTCATAAAAATTTGTTTTCTTTAATTATGTAAGTCAAAAAAATGTATAAAAACATAAACTCGAGAATTTGAACAAATTAAATATTTGTAAGATTTTAATCATACAATAAACATAAATTGATTCATGGTGATCTTCTTAGAAACTTTGTGAAAATTATGTCCTTTCATTTGATGTGCATTCTTGTAATGAAAAGAAATCAAGCCTTATAAAGTAGGGACAGGACCACAAGTTACTCAGGCGTTATTTGACAAAATGGTCCATAAACATTTGATTAAGTAACTATATTTTGACCAATAAATTCAAACTCACCATTAATTATTAAATTATGAATTGTTGATAAATATTATATGTGCCATTAATAAAATAACTTTTAATAAATTATTATTATTATTAATAAAATTATATAGCATTCTTTATGTTATTTGAAATAACATAAATAACATTATTTTAACGTTATTGATAATATTCTCCTACTTGGGTGCCCGTATGATATTATTCAATGTAACAAACATGATATGCAATATGAGTTAAACATTTTCTTAATTTGTTCAAATCATAAATTTATCATTAACCAAAAACTTACAAGGATCATGATGGTTATACATCATCATTATATTTTCTTTCATATATCATAATAATGAGTTTCATACTTAACATAATTTATAATGAGATACAATCATAATTGTTCAATGATAATGTCTTTGCTAAAAACAAATCATAGCTTTCCTATGATTTTTTTGTTTATGTACATGTTAATTCAATATAACAAGATGCATTATTGTATTAAAACAATATTAAATGAGCTCAGAGTGTCAAATACATAAAGTCAATGATAATTTTCAGTAATGCACATTTTTTTGATATGTTCATTAAATATTTATGGTGACAATCTTTTGGTTAACGGATCCACAACCACGAGATTGGTGTTAATATGTTCAATTGATAAATTGTTTCTGAACTTTTTTTTTAATGGTAAGTATTTTAATTTCATATGTTTTTCTTCCTTTGAATATTTGTCGTTCTTAGAGAAGAAAATGACTGCAATATTATCATAATAAATTTTCAATAGCTTGACAATATTGTTGTCTACTCCAAGCCTCGAAATAAGATTTCTCAGCTTCCATGATGGATACAACAATGAGAGACTGCTTCGCACTCTTTCAAGAAATTACTTGTCTAACTAGAAAGAAAAAATAACTAAATGTGGGTTTTTTAATATCTATGCATTCAACAAAATTTGAATCTAAACATTATCTCATCTCAAGGTAATTAGATCCCCTATAAGCGACCAAGTGTTTTTTTTTGTTCCTTATAGCTATTTTAGAATTTTCTTTGTAGCCTTTTAATAATTAATTTTTGAATTGCTTTGATATCTACCCAACATTCTAACAACAAAATTAATAAGTAATTTGCTCCATTTATTTTCGTTCCAATTCATTTTTTGGACATTGCATAAGTCTTAATTTTTCTCCTTTTTATTTAGAATAATAAAACCAAGGCATTTTTTCATCTTAAATCTCTCTAAAACTTTATTAATGGCTTTTGAGACCATCCTGTCAATTCTTTTGATATGTCCTGCAATATTTCAGTCCCTATCACATAAGCTTCCTCTCCCATATATTTCATTTAAAAGTTCTTTGAAATAAATTTCTCGGTTTTATATAATAAATCAAGATCATTAGTTGCAAACAAGATACATCAATATATAAAATCAGAAAGATAAACTTGTTCCAACTGATCTTTAAATATATACATCAGTCAACAATGTTTTTCTTAATTCTATAAGAAATCATAGTTATTGAATTTAGGATATCATTGTCGGGAAATTTATGTTTGATTTTTTTAAGTTTACATACTATGTATTCTTTTCCTTCAACGGAAAAGCCCTCGGGTTGCTTCATATAAACTTCCTTTAAATTTTCATTTAGAAAAATAATTTTCACGTATATTTGATATAATTCTAAATCATAATGATCTATTAAGACCATAATAATTCTTATGTGGTACTTTTTCGAGACAAAATAAAATGTCTCTTTGTACTCAACACCATGATTTTTAGTAAAATATTTAGCAATAATTCTAGCCTTGTATTGTTCGATATTATCATTTGAGTCATGTTTGGTCTTAAAGACCTACTTACACTCAACTTGTTTTAAACATACAGACAATTCAACAAGGTCCCAAATTTTATTTTGATCCATTGATTTCAACTTTTCATTCATAGTGTCTAAGCACTTAACATAATTATTACTTTCCATGGATTGTAAAAATGAAATTGAATCTTTATCAATTCCTAGTCAAATTCCGACTCTTGTAAATAATTCACAATCATTCGAAATAATAGATTTTCTTTTTCTTTGAGAATGTCTTAAAGCTACTTTTTGTTGTTCATCAATCACATATTTATTTGTGATAACTTCATTATGAGATGTTTGATCATTAATCTGTTTTCCTTGTAAGTTATTAAATTATTTAACAGTAGTAGGAACAACTTTAGAATAGGTAATGAGTAAAGAAATTTTCATTTTAATGTTTTCAATTTCCATGTTACGTGGTTCTATATTCCCATTAATTTCATCATTTTCAGTGAAATACTTGCTACGATGATAAATCTTTATCATTTTGATTTTTCTGGATAACCTATAAAAGGTTCACTAATCATTCTTGAATATGTTTCTTTTCATGTGGATTATAAATTGTTACTTTTTCTAGGCAACTCCAAATATGTAGGTGCTTTAAATTAGGATTTCTTCATGTCCAGAGTTCAAAATGAGTCTTTGGAATTGTCTTATCAGGAAACACATTTAACATATACGTAGCGGTTTTTAAAGCATGTGTCTACCATGATAAGAGTAAAGAAGAATAGCTCAACATACTCTTAACTATATCCATTAACATATTATTTTGATTTTCAGCTACTCAATTTTGTTGTTGTGTGCCCCAGATTGTGTATTGAGCACATATGTAGTGTTTTTTTTTTAATTTACAAAATAGACAATAGCATTATCTAAATTCATCATATTTTTTATAATATTTCTCCACCTCTATCAGACCTAACAATTTTTATTTTTTTGTCTAATTTTCTTTCAAGCTCATTAATAAATATCTCTAAAGCATCTATTGATTGACATTTTTCATGCAACTAATAGACATACTCATAACATAAACAATTATCAATAAAGATAATGAAAATTTTTTCTCCACCAAAAGGTAGAACATCAAAAGATCAACATATATCAGTATGTATAATTTTCAAAAAATTGTGTGCTTCTTATAACTGATTTATTAATTGTATTTTATGTATTACACTTAATATAATCTACACACATTAAGATCAATAAAATCTAAATTAGGAAGAATTTCATTTATTACTAATCTTTGTATTTTCTTTTTAGATGTATGATCAAACGTTTATGCCACAAACAAGATCTTTCAGTTATTACACCTTTCATTCTCATACTATGTTGTAAGTCAATAGAGTCGGAAGAAATAATTTATCAAGCTATATTTTATATAAACCATCTCAAAGAAAACATGAACTATTAAAATGATTTGTAAACAAAGTGAAACTTTCATTTTCAAACTTAAAATAATATATGTTTGTATCAAGTCTAGACAAAGAAACTAAAATTCTAAAAACAGAAGAAACATAAAGAGCTTGAAAAAATCGCTAAATGATATCAAGTGTCTAAGATCAAATGATACGTTCCAATGGCTTTGTTTGATTTGATTTGATTTCCCATGAAGACGAACTTTTCATTTGACTATATGGTTTGAGTCATAAATAATCCATGCGTCACATTTGAAACATAGGTTATACAATCAGAATCAATCCACCGAGTATTATAAAAGAATTTAGCTAAATTTAATACAAAAGATATAAAAGCATTAGGTTCATCTTTATTTTTGAATCTAGTTTTTATTTTTATTGCATTGTTTCTAGTAGTGTATATGTTTGTGAAAGAAATGACATCTATCATCATTTTGTTACTTTTTTTAGATGAGGACAGATCACACTTTAGCTTTTACGTGTCCTGTATTGCTCTCCACATTTTTTTCCTGGTTTCTTTTTAGCTTCAGGCTATCCCATGAGATTAATTGAGTGAATTTATTATTTTTTAAAAGCCTTACTTCCTATTGAATAAACATATTTTATAATTCAGTTACATTTCATTTATCTTCTATAGTATTGTAGTTTATTTGGAATGAATCATATTTATGAGGCAAAAAAATTTTAATGAACTATGCAAGGAAAATTTCACTCTCGTCCATTCTCATTGTGACTAATCTTACTGCACTATTTGACTTTGTTGTAATATGTTCATGCAGAGTATGTGAAGCATCAAACTTAATAGTGGTCAAAATACCCATTAAACTCTGGACAATTGACTTATTTGCACTCATATTGAGACGAATTTTTCACAAACTTTATAGATCTTTTAGCATCCTCAGTTTTTTGAATTGTTGTTTAATGATGTCTGCTACAATCATTCCCATAAATATTAAGTTAAGTATGTTCGAACTTTCCCAAGCATTATAGAGAAATTGTTGTTCAAAGCTACTAGTATCGATAATAGCAATAAATTTATCATTTAAGTAGAACCAAATTAATATCCAAAACACTGAAATAGAATTAAATTTGTTTACTCCATTCAATAAAATTAAGCTCATTAAACTTCGTAATAGACGAAGCTTATTAGATGCCGAAAAATAAATATATAATACTCATGCATGCATATACTGAATGATAAATTCAAACACATTAGATATATTCATATGATATTTAAAAATTTATTCAAATTGATATTAAAATTCTTCTTTGAGTGATGCTACAATATACGATAATAAAACATTATTGATGCTAACTTTATTTTTCTTACAATTATTAATTATGTTTACTCCAATTAAATATGTTTGCTATGTTTTTTTATACTAAGCATATCCAATCAAGTATATTATTCAACCACAATCACGTTCATGGTCACAAAATTGACTGATCAACATTTGGGTTGTCAAATAATCAATAAACTTCAAGTTATTAATACAACAACAACAACAACAAAGCCTTAATCCCACTACGTGGGGTCGGCTACATGAATCCTTTTTCTCCATTGCGTCCTATTTAGTGTCATATTTTCATTTAGTTCTAGTAAATTAAGATCATTTTTAATACAATAAGCCCAAGTCTTCCTAGGTCTACCTCTGCCTTTCTTAACACAAGTCGAATCTAAAACATCTACTCTCCTAATCGGATCATCTAATGGTCGACGTTTAATATGACCAAACCATCTAAGACGACTTTCTCTAATTTTGTCTGTCACAGGAGCTACACCAACCCTATCACGAATATATTCATTCCGCATTTTGTCTCTAAGTGTAAAGCCACTCATCCACCTAATCATTCTCATCTCGGCAACACTTAACTTATTATTATGCTTCTCTTTTAAAGGCCAACATTCAGCGCCATAGAGCATTGCAGGTCTCACCACCATCTTATAAAATTTTCCTTTCAGTCTTAGCG
>NW_018164444.1:79902380-79971064 GCF_001263595.1 Phalaenopsis equestris
TAGTGCGACTCTTACCAGAATACCAACGTTTAAAACCTAAATTATCAATCTCCTTAGCCTTTTCTCCCACCCACTTAGTTTCTTGAATACATAAGATATTAATTTTCCTATGAATCATAATATCAACTAATTCCATTAATTTACCATTGAGAGTGCCTATATTCCAAGATCCTATCCTAATATTAGTTTCATTAGTTTCATGGACTAACTTCTTTACCCGCATTCGCCCGTAATGTGGGAACCCTTGCTTATTTAACACTACACCCGGGCGCCGGTGTAGCGGCCCTTGCACACTTTTCACTGTATTCAGGCTATACAGCGCGTCGCTTCCAGGGGACGCCCTAGCACTTACACAATGATCAAAAGGATTCATGTCATGATTTTTTCGACAAGTTTTACGCTGGCTGTCGACTACCTAACGCAACCCTCCACTTTTCTCATCCGGGCTTGGGACCGGCAACGGCAGTGTTAAACTTCAAGTCACTAATGATAATAATTATTTCATTTTGTCAAATCATTTCATTGATAGCATCGCATATTCATTGGTAATTGAGTAATATTTAATTTGATACATATAAGTTTTTTAATTCGATCACTTGGTGATTAATGAATCTTGCTTGATATAAATATCAAATTAGATAATAGAAATAATAATTATTTCATGTAAATGAAATACACAAAATAAATTCACTGTGTTGTGTATAAAATTTCATATGTAATTGATCTAAATGTAATAATCCTTCTCTTAAAACATTTATATACATAAAATGATAATTAATCAAAATAATATTCGCAATATACAATAACAGTTATCGTATTTATTTTGATTAGAGGGTGTTGTCATGGTTATTGGTATGCTCAACACCCTAGAAATTTAATTGTAATCACGAAATTATCATCATTTCTTACCAAAAGAATAAATTATACATATAATTACAAAATGTCAAATAAGTCCTTTGATTTGGAATAACATAACTAAATTATTGATTAGCATAAACCAACAAATTTAAAATATCATCTTGGCTCAAGTGTCAATGCGAGCCAAACGACAATCCATTTTTCAAGTTATGCTCAATCTTCAAACCAATTCACAACCTTAAAATAGTGCGCCGCATTTATTTAAGTAAATTTTCATCACTTTGGGAAGTCCTCTTTTCTTGCATTATACCAAGTAAATTTCCATTGCTGAACTTTCCTTTCAACAGCCAGCCAGCTGGATCATAAATAGCTTATTATGTGGGAAACTTCTTTCTCCTAAGAGGGATCGTTGTGCACCCCTACATCGGATTAAGATGCCATCATTTCCTGAAACACAAGCTGGTGTTGATATGAGTCAGGAAATCTGAATTTTATGACAACGCAGACAATCACAATTTCTGCAATTTTGTTAAGGGTGCGATTCTTTTTTCCCCTTTTTTATCTGCATTTTTTCTATGGTTGCAATTATTAAGCTGGGATTATCTGAATTGTGTTTGCAGATCAGAAATAAAACCTGTAAAATAAAAGGCAAAAGGAAGCCATAACCGACATAGCACGCTGATGCTATAGATTAATCAAGGAAATAGTAACGAGGAAAGTGTCAAAATGGCCCAGAGTCTATAAAAGTATCAATTTAGTCCCCAAATTTTTTTAATGGGGATTAAACTGTGAGGATTATTTTAGTAACTATTTTAGCCCATATTAAAAGTGTCTGGATTAATTTGACACTTTTATAAACTCAGGGTCTAAGATGACTCCCTTGGCGCTTAACACAACTAATAGCCTTGCAGATCTTGGTAACTGTCTGGTGACAAATTTCTCTCATGCTCCATTATAGCTTTTCCATCATAGCATGAGAATGTTATATTCGTTGAGTTTATTTTAAAATATTGATCGTATGGTGGTTCCAAGCTTCCAATCAAATTGGAACATAACACACAGATAATGCTCAGTTTCTATTCCACATCATGTCGGAAGAGTCAGTTCTTTTTACATCTTTTATCTGTGATGATGATGAAACATCATGATGATTCATTCTATCTGCCACTGATTTATGTGTATTTCATTAACAATTTGATGATATTAATATTTATTTTTCTATCTAACTTTTCCTTAAACTCATTTGTTTCAAGTTGATTATTTTCTAGGAACTAGAACATAGAAACTAGAACAATGTTGATGTTTTCAGCAGCTTAAGCTAGCATGAGGAATGATTACTTGGAGGCTGAGCTCAAAGGTAGGTGTGTGTTATAGTAGCTTTCATTGTAAATTGATTCAGTTTTTTATTCAATCTTCTTAGAATTAACTCAAAATTTATTATCTTTTATCTTGATGTTTTCAAAACATAGCTAAATATTATTGAGAATTTAATTAGCCCAGCTTTCCAATTTAATTGATTGATTACATGCTTACTGCTATAAGAAAACTCATTGACCAACTGTTTTTCTTAACACATTTGGTGCATTGGCAGAAAACCCATCTATTTGGTTCTAAATTTTTACTCATTTCATTAAATTTTGTTTGATTGTGTTAACTATGGTTAAGCAATATATATAGAGTGATGGTTTAAGGTTAGTTTAGCTCACTGTTTGTTCTGGCTAATTATATAATGATTTGATGGAAAAACCTTTTAAAAAATATCTAAAAAATGAACATAATTAAAATTTAGAATATTTAAATTTAACAAATTTATTCAAAATTTGTTATAGTGCTCAAAACTTTCTTTTTATTATTTAGAATTTAATTAGCTTAATACTCTATCAGATCCATATTTATTGATATTGTAATATTTTTTTAATTAATGTTTTTTAGTATTTATTTGCTTGATTTTCTCATCACGTGATTATTCAACACCTGGTGTCCTAACAAATTTATGTGATTCTATGATTTTCAAGGCATTCATTAAATTTATTAATTTACATTTAGTTATATAAAGCATATTATTAATTTAAATTACAAAAATAAACTTAATGGTTATTTTTTTAATAGTACTTGATAAGGCAATTTTTTTAATGTTGGCCAGTTTATGTGCTTGTTCGCGAACAACTCGTTCGCTAAATTAACGTGTCGAACACGAACAAAGATTTGTTCTGGCTTGTTTTGGCTCGAAATAATACTCATCAATTATATTATATATATTAAAAATTTAATTGACTACAAGGCTACAAGAATTTATAATTAATTTAAAGTATTAATTAAGAAAATAGAATAAAAATTATTAAATTAGATTCAAATGGTGTTTTAATATAAAAAATAGCTTTTACATCTTGTCCCAACCATTAACACCTTATGGCTACGTGATTAGGATTGTTAAAATGACTCTTTGTTCGTGAACAACTCGTATTCAGGTCGTTAAACAAACGAGCAGAACACGAGCATATTTTTTGAGCTCGAAATATACATGGGCCGAACACGAGCGTTTACACCCTAAATTGTACTCGTTTTATGCATTTCATTGAAGTTGTCTAATTTTATAATGTAGTTAATCAAGTGTTAATTAGGATTAATTGTATGATTATACTACTTGATGAATTTAGTCTTTATGGCATTTATGAGAAAACCATCATATTTATCAAGTCCAAAGTTGCCTAAACTCGTGGCTTTGAGAATACCATAGTTGCTCTAATGTTATCCCACGAGGGTCTTAGAGTGAACTGTAAAATTTGGGAGTTCAAGTAAGAGGAAAAGAGGCAAATAAAATAAAATGGCATCGAAATAAGAATGGTGTTTAATGGTAATTGAGTCCATAGGCCTACGCCCATTTTTAGGGAACATCTTGAATTCTCTATATGAAGTATGAGATCACCAATGTTGGACAACATCTTGAATTCTCTATATGAAGTATGAAAGGTGACTCCTTAGATAAGATTGTAATGGCTTCAACAAAAGTAGTTTGGAGTGAGCATATATGAGTCCATGATTACTAACCCTTTAGTCATCACAATAATAAGGTATTTATAGTTTAGTGGATTGATGTTATTTATAGGTTAGTAGTGAGGAAGCGATAATGAGGGTCAAATAACAATAGCAACTAGATTGTGTGGACGCCTAACAAAGAAAAAATGAGTAATGTAGGAATGTTGATGCATGTAATGTGACACTATGATTTAGTATGTAAGAGACTGATGGAAAAGATGATATGGAGCCAAGTCAATATAGAAATAATGAATGGGCATTTGATATATTGAACTTTTGGAGTTTTAAGCTTGTGTCGCGAGGGGGTCTGTTTTATATTGCAATAATAATTATAGAGGTGTTAATTTGTGTTCACATTTGGGTTAGGTTAGGCCCAAAAATGACTTCGCTAATACAACTCAAATTCGATGATTTTTTTAAAAATGTCAAAAATCTCACGCGGATTTTAAATTGACTAAACTCTAATTTGATCCAACACGACACAAAAAAATATTTGAGCTATAGTGTTTAGTTTCAACCGAACTAAAATAAAAATAATAATCCAAATAAAAAAATGACATATAAGAAAAAACATAGTTTTATATGATTTTTTATTTAAACAAATCATATAATTGTATATTTTAAATCAACTCAGACCCACTTATCACGTCCCTAACATATTTTAGTTTTTATTACTTGAACCAATGCAAACATAACCCAATGTTTATATTGGATGGCTCAAGTCTAAAATTTTCACATCTCATGTTAGAATCATATTTTTATGTATTAGTTAAAATATTTATACTCTGACTAAAATATATGTTCTTGAATAAGCCAGGGTGATAATGCTTTGCATTAAATGTGTATGCTTTTAAAAAAATGGCATGTGTCTAATTTTATGGGCTTCTTCTAACTATTTTCAAAACTTGTATTAAAGGAATGGTGGGGAATATTT
This sequence comes from Phalaenopsis equestris, assembly GCF_001263595.1. Lineage (NCBI taxonomy): Eukaryota > Viridiplantae > Streptophyta > Magnoliopsida > Asparagales > Orchidaceae > Phalaenopsis > Phalaenopsis equestris. The sequence continues at coordinate 79,907,209 of NW_018164444.1, forward strand.
AGCACTTAAGAAGAGCATTGGGTAAAAGTAAAGAAGCATCAAGTCTACTCATAGAACTTGCCATAATTCTCCAGATGCATTTCCTATATGGTTCATGACAAAAATTTCCTAGAGACATTTTTGAGTGGTATTCTCAGAAAAGCCCTCATATATATGATTTTATAAAAAGGTGATTTGACTAGCATAACATTGTTACACCAATATCGGGTCTCATCGATCATAACTGCGATCAACACATTCATAACAAAGGTTATATCAAATTCACATGCTATCATTTGTATTTGCAAATTTTCCTCTTTAGCGCATAAGGACTTGAAATGTAATATTCACCTTCAAGCCCGTGCATCTATAGTTGTTGTTGAAGCATCCTTTTCAAGTCACCATAAAGTTTTTAAGACAATCTAACTTTTAATACCTCCATAATAGTTTTAAAACAAGTAATTTTGCTTATCATCATGCTCCCGGCATATATGTGGGTCGTACAATAATATGAGTTAACACAAAAGCAAAACAAGTAAAGATTACATAGAATGAAGGAGATGCAAAAACCAATAAGATGGCACTTGAAAAGAAAATTTCAAAGGTTTCTAGCATGGAGAATATCACATTGTTGGATGTATAATAACAACAATCATTGTCATCAACATCAACAAGATGACGATACTCCATTTAGGGAAGACAAGTGTAAGAAGGAGAATGCTAGTGCAGAAGCACGAGAATGGTATGAGTTTTATAAGAGAGGTAAAGAGGATATGACCATCCAAAAAATTTTTGTGAGCATGGATCAAGTATCTTGGAGTTGATGGAAGTTTTCATAAGCTAAAAAAGATGGTGGTGTTGTGGGTAATGGAGGTTTTCACAAGCTAAGTAGGCAAATGTTTACAATAGGTGAAGAATGCATAAGACAAAATGATTGGTAAGAAGATGTTCACAACTTTTGTTTATAGTGAGGTTATTGATCTCATACAAAAATTGTTAATTGTAAGTGCACACCTATGAGTAGAAATGCTCGATTAATGAAGTTTGGCGACTAGTGATGACGATTGGCAGTTGTGAGGATGATAGGTGGGTGAATGCGAGTAATAATGAAAAACAGTGTATGTATGTAGCAATGAGCAACTATAATGGCTTAAGTCATGAGTGTGTAACACCTAAGCTAGGAATTGCTTAGTGTTGGAAATTTATAGATACATACAAAGAGAGATTTTAGAGTACTAAACACTGATAAATTAAAAATTACAAGATCATTAATTAATAAATCTAATGGGGAGTCAAATTTAGCATATCACATGAAATTTTGCTTGGACAACTTGCTTTCTAACTCCATAATTAGTATTATCTTTTTTGGTAATCCTCAAGCTCCTCATTTATTGGTCTACCATAATTGTTTTTGCACAACCTGCCTCTACTACCAAGAGTGAAGATGAGATCACCATCCTCTTAGGATGAATGCCTCTCACACATGATCTTTTTTACTCTTTCACTCAAAGGAAACTCCATTGTTGATAACGTGCGAATGACAGAGTAATTAATCAGGGTAATATTTGTATGTTGCATCTTGTGGAAGCGAGCTAAAATCATGGATGGGTCTTAGGATGAAAATAATTATTTTTAAAATAAATTTTCATCATTTGATTTAATAATCATTAAAAAAAATGCTATCATACAAAAATTTTAAAAAAATTTGTTGAAAAGATATGATTATTTATCCACTTAAGTTGCTCTACTCATTTTGTTTAATTTTGATTATTTATTATGGAAAACATAAAGCCATGTCACAACTTAACTAATTTTTAATTAATTTAATAAAAAAATTAATATCTTAATAAGCATTATTCGATATTCATTTGTGGTTCATTTGTTATAATTTCGCTTTACATACATTTTTCATTGTTATGCTTAGATGCAACCTTTTTAGCATTGTTTATAATTTTAGTGATGATAAATATTTGTTGTAATCAAGTTTATAAAAATGTGGTAGTTATAAGAAAATTATTATTTTAAATTTCTCGTAAAAAATAACCTAATATTACCCATATTTGTTTTCAAAAATATAAATCTCCATGTAATAGTTCTAAAATAGATTTTAGAAACATTTATGACTGCCACAAATGAACCCTAAATTAAATTGTATAATATAGTTATATCAAATATTATTTTTATTAATTTTTTTTTACAATAAAAATAAGAGGGTTTTATGCACATACCACTCAAGTCATCCTTATTAACATATTTAGCACCCAAAAAGATTAATATTATATACATACCAACCTAAAATACCTAATACCTCTATTTTATCTCCTCAGTCTTAATTTCACCACCATTATCTCCCTCAATAGCTCCTCTTCACCACAGTGAACCAATCATTCAGCTTGAGCCTCCCATCTTTCACAAGAAAGTCGATCCTCACTATAGCCAGCTAGCCAATCAGGTCAAAGTACCCATTTGGAAGTCAAGCCTCCTTCTCCCTCCTCACACAAAATTAATTGCTAGGTTGAGCATTTAATATCGCCACCCAAGCTTCCATCTCTTCCCTCCAAAACGAGAAATTATTTCATACAGAGTACTTACGCAGCTTTACGTGCGAACTCCAGTAATATGTCGTCAATGTGAAGGTTATTGTGAGGTTATTGACGTGAAATTACAGAGGTTATTGAGAATTTATTGGGGGGGGGGGGGGGGGTTATTGTGGGGTCAATGCAGGGGTTATTAAAATAAAACCGCGAAAATTATTGGGAGGTTATTGGAGCAGAACCGTAAAAATTATTGAGGGGTTATTGAGACGTTATTGGAGTTAATGCCGAAATAACCCTCCAATAATCCGTAAAAATAACCTACACAGTTTAACTCCAATAATCTCGGCTATACCGCTTTAATTTCTTTTAGGTGAGCAACTAGAATCTGCATGTACAAGTACTCCGTATGAAATAATTTATCCTCTAAAGAGGCTGATTAGGGCCGGATAATGAGCTAAAATTTGAATGGATCGGAAAAGTTACCGATGACGAAATTTAATTGGACCGGTCTGACTCGATTCCGGACGCAATATGCATTCCCGGCCTTTTTATCTTTTGTTAGGCCCCTCTTGCAGCAAAGCCCACCACCTTTCCTTTTGTTAGGTCCCTCAGTCCCATACAAGTATACAACAGCCATCACCATCGTCGTAGAACTTCCGAGCAGTCGCTGGACCTTAGGGTTTCTGCCACCCGGACAATGGCAGCGGCGATTGGGTGGTATGGCCCTCTCATCGATCTCTCAAGGGCGTCTTCACACGTTGGCGACATGGTACAGCTTCTCGTCTTTGTCCAACGCTCGCAACCGATCGAGGTAATGAATTAGTATTCTTCGTCTCGTTCTATTTACCGGTCAAAGTTTTCTTACAGCTTCGTGCTGCACTGATTTTCATTGGGACTTAAATTGGTCGAAAAACTAACAAAAAAAAAAGTTAGAGAAACCGAACTGTTGTTTATCAGGACTTAGACATTTGATTCTATCGGTTTAACATGGATGGTTTTCCCTTTTCAGCGCTTATAACAGAAATGTTGGAGCTACTGTTCTGCATTTTGAGAACTAACATTGTTGAATACCTTATTTTGAATTTCTTAACTTAATTAAGTGAGAGTAAACACTATGTTGAAAATTTTTGCATTTTCGATCTTAAAATAGCATATCCCTCATGGACCTCTTTTTGTTGTAGTATGGTAGTAAAGAACTAATTGATGCGCGTCTTTGGTTGCTTGTAGAGGTTTGTTGCGCTCATTGATGAATCCTGGAACCACCTCCACCTTCAATTTTTTGATATTTGGGTTTGATTGCCATTTTCATACCAAAATATGACATTGCAGTCCTTTGCTATTCTAACTTGGAGGGTGTAACTTTTGGAGGGCCATTGGAACCCTCCCTGAAACTAAATATGATGTAACCACTATTGGGGAATTTGGGTTGCTAACGTGAGATGAAAGAAGAAAGAGAGAAGAGAAGTCTCTCAATCTCTGTGGATAAGATCAATCTCAAATTCTTTAAAAAAAAAGGTGCTGCCTCCAATATGTAATATAGTATTTATTGCATGCCAATGCTCCTTACATGACTGGTGAGGTTAAGTGGGGAGATCATACTTGTTGGGCTATGTTAACGAAAAATGGTTAATGCTGTCTTTATTAGGATTAGCTTTCGCATCGTTGGAAGTTTGGAGGTGCTTAGAGGCAACTTTTAGAGATTGGTTCAACTTGGGTTTTTGAAGTATTTACTTTTGTAACTTGTTAAATATTCCTGTAGATATTGCATGCTAGCTTGTGCCTTGGTTGAATTAAGACAGATTTTGTCGGCTTTCCACATTTAAGGCAAACATCAGGAAATTCTAGCCCAAGTCCTTTAAATCTGTCTGCTTTTTTTTATGTTTTCAGTTTTTTTTCCGTGCTTTTTGATCCACTGAGTAGTGATTGGGCGTGTGCTTGTAAAATTAGATTCACACACATTCAACTGGTTTCTCATTTTGACTTCTAAACTAGAAAGAGTGCAAAGATGCACTCTCCATCAAGGTCCACTTTTTGGCTCTTTCTTTATGAATGTGTGGATGCTAAAGCTGTTATTCCTCTATACTCATGCCCATAGTTTTGATACTATGTTAACTTGCTGAGCACAAACACTTTAGTAATTATGGAATAAGACTCTTTTAAGTGAATTAGATTTGTTTCTCCTTTTGCTCACCAAATGTTTCAGAATCAAAACTATCACATATGCTTGTGGAGAATATGTTGAACACACAATCTGCATATTGGAAGATAAAATTCATGGATGTCTAAGCTTATATCATAATTTTAATTTTTTTTTTTTTTCAATTTTTTAAGGCATTATTGAATATCGCTTCACTAAGTTGAACAAGTGAACATGCTTAAAACACCATTAAAAGGTTACTTGCTTTATAGATTCAGAGAGAATTTGGGAGGAGAGATGTTTTCAATTTCCTAGATTTTCACAAAGACTTTTATGACATTTGACTCCCCTTCACATTCTTTGACCACAAATCTTACCTAGAGCTTAAATTGTTCAGTTAAAGAATCAAACATAAACTATTTTAGTTCGTCATTTTTCACGCCTATAAATGGCTGCTCAAAAATCATGTCAACTTGTACAAAAATGAGAATAATTTATTGAATGAATTCTTCAATGATTATAGGGTACAAGTTAGGTACGAACACATTAGGTGATTCATGAGTTTCCCATGGACACCAAAATTTACTCCTTGAAACTAAATAACTATAGAGGAAAAATGATGCAACTAGGTCTGGATATTTCAATTTAGATCTTTACATTTAATGACACAGAAAGAAAGAATGATTTGATCTATGAGTTGGATTGAGAAAATTTGAAAACTTGTTGGATAAGTGTAGGCGAATGAACTACATTAGGTGTAAATCAGGAAGATCCATTGACTCTTTAGGATTTGTGGGCATTGGCCGCATCCAATATTCCCTTTAAGCTGGTTATTAGAGATAAACCATACCTAACTTGCAGTTTAAACTCTTGAAATTATTGCAGTCCATGACCTTAGGAAGAATATCAATTATTTGAAGTTTTGAAGGTGTGTAAATTAACATGATAAATTCTCATCTATCTTTTCCTTGATGAAATGGAGATCAATGTCTATATGCTTGGCCCCATTATGAAAAATCAGTTTTTTTGTAATGTTGATAGTAGCTTTATTATTAAATTATAATTTCTTTGGATTATTTGATGGTTTCTTCAATTCTTGTAGTGTTCCCTCCAACCAAATTCCTTCATAGATTTTGTGTTCTCTCCAGCCAGGCTCTACCCAAAATGTCTTTTCGGACACTTCTCATAGATTGACTTCTCTAATTGAATCTGCTTCTACTTGCTGTCAAATTTAAACTTCTTGCTCTAAACATCTGCTCTATTATCCAACCTTTTATGCTTTCTTGTCTATGGTTCCCACTGCTGTATGAAGAAATTCACAACTCTTCTCAATCCTTTTGACTCTTTCAATTGACATTGAGAAATTTAAAACGAGCCAATACTAATCTTAACCGTTCTCTAAGGCCACACAAAAATTTATGACATTTTTCCAGTTGAGTGTTGACATAATGAAGAGCATGCCTAAAGAGAGAAGTGAATTTTGTTGCACAATACATAACTATTTTGAATCCTTAAGTCAAATTGAAAAACTTATCCTGGAGTGTAATATGGCCGAAGGTGAAGTAAATCAATTCGTAAAAATTCTTATAAAATCATCTCATTGAATCTGTAACATACGTCAATCTAAATTTTTTTCTGTGTTGTGCCTGCCACTACCTCTCTGCCTCACCTTTTAACATGAAAGTGGCTAGCACCACTTTTTTATTTTTTTGGACCAATCATGCCATAAAAAATGATCTTTAACCAATCTTCAGTAGCTGTATGATCACTGATACCTCTTAATGCATGTGACTTGAATGTATGAAAAATCCTCAAATGTTGACCAACTATGATACCATATTCAAATTTTGGCCTAATGTAGGTAGAAGATCTTTCAATAACGATCATTTATCAACTTCTTGAGATATTAACTTGACAATTCCCTATAACTTAGTGCTTTTGGTCTTCACATTTGCCCTATTTTGAGTATCACTTTTGTCAAAATTATCCTTAACTTCATTTCCTATTTTTTAATTTTCCTAAAAGTCTGATTCTCAATTCTTTCTAATAATTCTGAAAATATATTTATGTAGATTACTCAATTGATTATGCAAGATAATTTATCATATAATAATTATACGCTGCATGTATTGCTTCTCAAGTATTATGAATTATATACCTCAGATCCAATTAGTCTCTAGCTCTGTATTGATCAATTCATATTTTTCTTATTTCATTTTCTTCAAAATCTAAATATGCTGCCATTAATTTCATCCAATGTTTCTCTAATACCACTTTATCACACTCTTGCTGACCCCCCTAAGGTTAAGCAGTGGTGTAGCAAATATGGACGACTCAGTCAGACACAATTCCTACAAAATTTTATTGGCAATTTTGTTATTATTCATGACATCACCTTTTTATTTGACACCTTAAATGTCTAGAACTTAATGGTTGGTTTCATTTTGCACGAACCACTTCTTAAGATAATCTGGGGGACAAAAGTAAATGATATGGCGGTCATATTAATTATGACATATATACCAAGCCTAGATGGTAACTCGGAGTATGTGTTTCCTTTCCTTCCACTATGTGTAGGTGGTCATATTGATTATGATATATATACCAATACTAGATAGTAACTCGGAGTACATGTTTCCTTTGTTGCCAGCCATGATGAGGGATCAACAGGATGGATTGGACAATTGGGACCAGGAACGTGCTCTAAATGTGCGGAAGTCTTAGTTAATTCAATTCTTTTAAAGGATTTAGAGTACATGTTAGGTATAAATAAGGATGATTCACGGGCTATGCATAGTCACAAAATTTCCTAAATTTAAAAAAAATGAAAAGCATAGTACGACATGATTTGAATTTTGAATTCAAATTTTTATTACATTTATTGATACACAATGAAGAAAAGGCCAATGCCATGAATGAATGAGGGGGGCGAAGCAATATTAGAAATTTCTAGATTGGTGCATGCAACTGGACAACATTTGATGGAAATCAAGATGTAAAGTTCTTTTAGGATCCATGGACATCATAAGCATCTAATACAGCTGATCCATATTACATAGTTGTTGATTGCTTAAGATCAAATTTCTTAACCTTCCCTTTTCTTTTTTGGAGACACTATGTTAGATGATTAAGGGAATTCCAATTGCTATTGATGTATGATGCACTTGTATAGCTTTTTATTGTGAAGAACTAATTATCCTTTTGTCACATTGACAAATAGGTTAAGAAACAATATTCCAAAAATTTCTATGCTTGTGATTTGGTTGAAAATGTATAATGCAGATTTACAAACTTGATTATGAGGAATTTCTTTTGAAATGAGTACGAGCTCTTGTGATTATTGTGATATTATGCCTTTGTATTGCAACTAAGGTTGATTTTGGCACTGCTAGTAATTCCATGCCGCCATGCTACACTATAGCTTGGACCATGGCCGCAAGCCACTGCTTATTTTGGTAAGAGGGTGGTAGGAACACCTCACAACCACATGTGGAAGGTAGGAATGTGATACTAGGGTGTTGATTTAAATTCAACCTAAATCTTTTAATTTACTTGTTAAAGAGATAATTTAATAATTTTTACATCTCTAGAGTTTAACTTTGATTTCGACATTTTTTATTATGAACATCTCTTAGATTCTTCATTTCGATTCATGAATTTACAGAAAATTATTGCTTCTAGTAGAAGGCCGATCTTGATGACAAACATTCAGGTTGGTGATGATACAATGCCATATTTTGTTGTGTCGGTTTGGCATAAATATATAGGAACTATGATTGTTCCTGGAGTTGTCATCTTACTACAAAGTAAGAACCCTTTATTTGCAAAGTCTTTCTTAATTATTTGTATTTGTTTTCATCAGGCTTCCTCTACAAAATTTTTACACATTGATGCATGTACATTGTACACGTTTTCATGATAACTAAATCATACTGTGTTTTGTAATTTTTTTCCTCTTTGAAATTAACCTGTGGAAAGATAGGGTATTGTTCAATTGCATGTTTGAGAGGGCTTATTTTTCAAGCCCACAACGATCCCTCCCCAAAATTAACACATGTTGTAATGGAGGCCGGTATGATTCAGTTGACTGAATATACACCCAACACCCATTTCAAAATCCTACTCACCCGTGTAGAGCAGAATAAACTATATCTGAATTGTGAAAAATTGTCATACAATTGAACTGATTCAGCTCAGCATCAATCTTCTCATTTTCAATTTATGTAAATATATTTATAATAATCTAGTGAGCTACAGGGCTTAGTGATGTAGGAGAGGATCCCACGATCTCCAGTGCATGTGGGATCTGATTGGGACTAACTCTCATCTCATAGATTACAATTGCTTGACTTCTCACTTGTTGGCTGCCACCAACTTTCTGGGACCCCATTTTTTATATATTATTTTCGTTAGAGTTATGGTTTTAATTTATTTTTTAGTATAAGTGTGCCATCCGTTTCAATTTTCATCTACATGAACAAGTACATTCCTTTCTCAATCAGTATCGTAAGAGGACGACTGCAACATTTAACTGCACACGTGCAGTCATATTTAAATTTATAAATAATGTGTGTTTTCTTTCTTTTATTAAACATTTGCATTAAATAAATCATTTGCTATTGAGGTATTCATGTGAAATTTGAAAATTTTACAACTGTAGAAGAAAATATTTGTTAGAATTTAAAGCTTTTTAATGCACAAAAAGATTTAAATGTATCTATTTGCATTTAATGAAAGACTAAAAACAATTACAATAAATAGACACATAATTACCCACATTTAACAAACTTGTTTATCCACTTTCTTCAAAAATCAATCCTTCTGAAGTGGTACCTAAAACATAATTGCTTGTTATATCAACGAACATTTCCTAGTTAATTCAACAAGACTTCTCTTGATATTATATTTGTTTTTATTCTCATATTGATGGAATTTCAATTTTTTAATCTTGTTTTTCATATACTACGTTATTTTAAGGCATTCATCATGCATGCCTCAATCTTATTCTTCTTCGAATCCCTAAAGATTAATTACGATCACCATTTTAATCCTTATAATTACCCTTAACCAGTTCAAGGTAAAATTTTTGATGTAGTTATATTTTGGGTTCATAACCTTCGTTCGAAAATTAAAATAATAATTAAAAATAAAAACATATTGCTTATACCTATATTTTAGAAAAACTAAAAATTTCACATGTAATATTAATACCTTAATACTTCCTATTTCCCTTTATAATTTTTTAGATTGTCTCCTTACAAAACCTTTAAATTGTCTGGATTAGCTAAACACAATTCGGGTTCGTGCATAGAAATATTTTCATGTGTAATTATATAAGCTCTCAAATGGAAAATTTCATACAAATTTTTAAATTTGGCATGCACACTTAATTTTCTCCCTTTTCCTTCAAAATTAATTATTCTTTTTGCTGATTTCATTTCTCTTGCAATGATCCTAAGCAAATTTATTATTATTTGCCATAACATTAAACCCAAGGTTTTCAAAAATCAAACTTAATCGTAATAAAATAGAAAGTGAAAATTGTATGAATTAAATTTATTAACCAAAACACTTTTTCTTCCTTTAGATCTCGATTTTTTTGATCCCTACAAATAATTAAGAATGCAAATATTTGGGTTTTAGTACTTCAAAGGAAATCAACTAGAAATCATTTCTTTCATATAAGAAGGAAGGAAGAAAAAACCTTAAATTTGAGTTCAAAATTCTTACCTTATGTATCAATTCTGATTTTTTTCTCGTTGAGCCAGCCTCGCTTGGCTATGGTTCTCCAACCTTCGCCCGAGTGTCTTGGGCACATAATTTGCATGCACAAGTCACATGCTCACCGACTTTCTCCCACCCTCTCACTTGCTCACTTTATCTTGCTCCCACTTTGCTTACTCTCTCTCTCTCTCTCTCTCTCTCTCTCTCTCACATTTTGAACAAGGGCATCGAACCCTCGATTAAAATTCCATGGGTGGCATGCATGCTGCGGAAACAACACTTGTTTAACAAGTTTTGTTAGCGGCAATAAAATTATTATCTTTAACTTAAACTAAATATTAATTTATATTTTAATTAAAATTATTTTAGTTAAAATTTAGTTGTTATTAATTGCTTTATTTAATCTATTTTGATTTATTTCATTAATTAAATAAGTTAATTCTTTTAAATTAAATTTATTTATTTATTATTAAAAAAGTTATTATTATAGTGTGATCTCTTTTGGAGGTATTTCAAAATGCTTATGATTGACAAAATATCACTTGGATTATCAACCCTTTGAGGGGTTTAACATGCTATAGACTTTATTAGAACATTAGTGCTCCCCAATAAACCTACCCATTAGATACGACCAACAATGTATGGGAGTTGTGAAACCAGGTTGAGAATTTGATAGCTTTGGGACTAGTCCGTAACAAGACAAATAGCGTCTTACCAGTTTTGATCGTGTTTATGAAAGATTGATCATGACACATGCATTAATAATAAAAAGTGAATAAGATTACTATCAAATATTTGTTTTCCGTTCTGAGGTTGGACTACTTATTATATCAATTGTGTTGAGTAACATTCTTTTCTAAAATATATCTGCATAGCGAATATCATCAGATTTAAATGAGGCCCAAAGATGAGTGGAAGAATGCATTTAAGATGCGAGATGAACTTTATGAGTGGACGGTCATTCTGTTTGGCATGTCCGACTCCCCAAGTATCTTTTTGAAGGCGATGAATTAGATTTCTTGAGCTTCTATTGGGAAGTTTGTGGTTGGGGTTTTTGACGATATATTGGTGTGCACAAGTTTAGAGGAAGAGCGATGGGTGTTTGGAGTTCTTTGAAATGAATAGTTGTACGACTACCCGAAGAGTGTCGTTTACTGACACCGCAAACGTGTTTCCTAGGATATATAGTTTCAACGTTCAACATTAAGCCCATTGAAGGTTAAGGCTATTGTGGACTAGCTCTACTCATTGTATTTTAATAAGATATGTCCGTTTCATGGTGTTTTAACATGAGATTTATTATTAATTTTAGTTTCATAATGGCACCCTTGATGGAACTTTTCAACACAGATAGATTCACTTAGGCGGATAATGCACATGCTAGCTTTGAAGCTCTGAGAAAACAAGTTACTTAGGTTTTGGTCCTAGCTGTTCCATATTTTAATTAGGTGTTTGAGGTGGAGTGACATCTCTAATGTGGGGATTAAAGCTTTTCTGAATCAAGGAAGACACCATATTATTTTTTTTATTGAAAAGTTGAATAATTCAAAGAGTAAATGTTCTATCTATGATCAAGAGTTTTATGTTATTGTAAGGGCTCTTTTCACTATCTGCCGGCAAGTGAGTTCACTTTTTACACTTGTCATGAAGCCTTCAAATTTCTGAATAGTCAAAGTAAGCTAAATGAAAGACATGCCTCTTTGGTGGAGTTTTTGTCTTTATTTCATTTTGTGTTTAAGCACAAGATAGGAGCCAAAACAAACTAGTAGTTGTATTAAACCACCGTCACTTGCTTATTATTATTATTATGCAATTGAAGATAATTGGATTTGAAGTGTAAAGGTTACATGTCATTGACAAGATTTTTAGTAGATTTGGGCTCATTGTTAGGACAAGACTTATGAACAGTTCAACAGATCAGATGGTTACTTGTTCTATCAGAGCATACTGTGTATTCCTAGATTTTACTCGGAGAGTGTCTTATAGAAATGTCACAATGGGGGTCTAACAAGGAACTTTGGCAGGTACGATGCTCTTTCCTTAGCAAATGTGAATTTCTACTCGCTTGAATTGGTATGGAAAAAGGAATGGTACGTTGGACAATGCAGGATATGTTATTTTTAAAAGATCCAGGATAGAATATGAGTTTCTATATACTGCAATGAGTTGCAAAATTGCTTTGGGTGGATGTGAGCATGATCTTCATTGTGAGACTTCCACAGACTTAGCGAAGTAAGAGTTTGATTATGGTAGTAGTAGATGCTTCTTCAAGACGATACACTTTGTACTTACTACAAGTTGAGGGATCTTCACACATTTCTGAAGTTACTTTAGGGATATCGTTCATCTTAAAGGCATGCCTATGACCATCACTTTAGATAGGGATCTGAATCTTTTGAGTCACTTTTAAAGGATCTAATTGGATAAATTAGGTATAAGAGTTTCGGTGCAGCTCTATAGTGCACCCTCAGACATGCTGACAGACAAAGATGATGAATTGCAATTTGGGAAATTTTTTTAGGTGTTTTATGTAAGAATATTAGGCAGTGGGATTTGGTGTTTCCTCAGGTTGAGTTTGCCTACAACCAATCAACTAGTCTATCAACAGGTCACAACCTTTTTATAGTTTTTATAGAGAATATTAAGCATTGGGATTTGGTGTTTCCTCAGGTTGAGTATGCCTACAACCAATCAACTATACTATCAACAGGTCACAACCTTTTTATAGTTGTATATACACAAAATCCTTTCAGTTAGTGTCGATACTGTTAGCTATTAAAGTTGGCACAGATGCAAATGTTAGGGTCTGAGATATTGAGATTATACATGAGAATTTGAGGAGGGATATTAGAAAGCAAAATCAGAAGCAATCAACAAGTCCAGGAAAGGTCATTTATTCACTCTTATTCAAGAAGAGTGATTTAGTAAGAATTAAATTGAAGAATGTGAGGTTTATTACTGGTTCTTTCAGGAAGTTCAATCCTAGTAGATGGTCTATTTAGAATCACAAAAAAGATTAATAATAATACTCACTGATTGACCTGACAAGATATTATATTATTTTTGTTATATGTAACGTCGCTGACTTATCAACACACTATAAGGATCCATATGCTCCTAGAGAAGAATACAAGCTTTTTCTAGAGAACCTCCAAATCTCGTGCTGCGGGTTCGGATCAGGACATACTCGCTTTTTATGGAGTCCAATAGTGGGACTTTCCCGCCTGTTGGCTGTCACCATCCTCGTGGACCCTATTTTTATATATTATTTTAATTAAAATTACACTTTTAATTTATCATAAGTATGAGTATGACCTATTTTGGACACTTGCTTTGGTTTATATTATTTAGCGACATTTTTGTATGCTTTCTCCTGCATGAGTGTTGTAGTTTATTCTTCTTCAAGTTGTAAGCTGAATCTTGAAGATAAATGGTGGTGGAACCTACCGACATTTGTACATCGCCACATTATCCACCAGCTGCAGTTCTTCCTTATAACAACTTCCAACGTCAGTTTGCCCGTTCCAATCTCCACTGATTTCACATAATCTCTTCCTTTTGCCATACTCACTACATCTCCATACTAGATATGATCTTTAAAATCTTTTAGTAATCCTAGATGAGTATCACTTGGCAAGATAAATAAATCCAATACAAAATAAAAACATTATATTTCTTAAGCTCAATATATCGTTGTCATTGAACATTTAAATAAACATGGAAATCATTAAATATGTTGAAGAACTATGTATACATATGAGAATTTTAGTGATACTAGAATATTTAAATAAACACTGCCATTGCTAGGTCCCAAACCCTGAATTTGAAAAGTGGACAATTGCGTTAGGTAGTCGACAACCAGTATAAAATTTGTCAAAAAATCATGACATGAATCCTTTTGACATCGTGTAAATGCTAGGGCACCCCTGCAAGCAATGTGCTGTATGACTTGAATACAATGAAAAGTGTGCAAGGACCGCTACACCGACGCCCGTATATAGTGTCAAATAAGCAAGGATTTCCACGTTACGGATTAATGCGGGTAAAGAAGTTAATCCACAAAATTAATATTATGATAAAGTCTTGGAATATAGATATTCTCACAGGTAAATTAATAAAATTAGTTGATATTATAATTCATAAAAAGATAAATCTTATGTATTCAAGAAACTAAGGGTGCTGGAGGAAAAACTAAGAAGATTGATAACTTAAGTTTTAAACTTTGATACTCAAGTAAGAGTCACACTAGAAATGATATATGTGTAATTATAGATAAGATTTTGAATAGTAATGTTGTAAAAATTAATAGAATTGAAGATAGAATTATAACCCTTAAGATTATTGTTGATACTAAGAATTTTAATATTATAACTATTTATGCTCTTCAAGTAAGTTTAGATATAGGTTCTAAAAAAATTCTGGAATAACTTAGAAGACTTGATACAATGATACCTCTTGAAGAAAGATTTTTTATTGGAGGAGATTTAAATGGATATGTCGGTAAAGTGATAGAAGATTTTAGAAATATTCATGGTGATTACGATTTTGGAGTGATTAATGAAGAAGATAGAGCCATTAGATTTTGCTCTAACGGATGATTTTGTTATTGCTGATACTGTAAAAAGAGATGAGCATATTTTTACTTATAAGAATGTATCTAATAAAACACAAATTGATTATTTTCTTATGAGAATAATAGATTGTCTAGAATGTAAAGATTGCAAGGTCATTCCAAGTGAGGATTTAAGTACTCAACGTCGATTATTAGTTCTAGATTTTAAGATGAAGAGTTGTAAAATAAAGAATACTATGAATCATTATCGTAAAATTAGATGTGGGAACCTAAAAGACAAAATTATTTTTATGAGTAATTTTAAGATTTTAGGATTCAGGATGTTTATGAAAAAATAAATTCTATGTAGGATAAAATAACAAATACTATTAAACAAATGATAAAAGATGTATCTGAAGAATTAAAAGAAAAAATTTCTATGATAAAAATAGTTGGTGGTAGAATAATAATGTACAAGAAAAGATAAAATATAAGTTATGTTAGAAAAAATGGTTTAAATGTAAAAGCTTAGAGAATTGAGAAAATATAAAATGACCTGTAGAAAGTCTAAGAGAACAATTTGTGACGCTAAAAATTCTACTTTCAGTGATATTTATTATAGATTATATATAAAAGTGGGTGAAAAATATATTTATAAGCTAGCCAAACAAAGAGAAAAGAAAAATAAATATTTAACTCAAGTAAAGTGTATTAAAGATGAAAATGAAAAAGTATTTTTCTTAGAAAAAGATATTCAAAATAGTTGGGTGAGCTATTTTGTATATTTTGATAAACTTTTTAATGGAGTTTATGAAAATACGTTCGACTTTAGTGATCTTAATATCGTTAATAATACTAAAATATTTTATTTTTACCATCGTATTAGGAAAAAATATGTTGAAGAGGTTTTAAAAATAACAAAGGGTGGAAAGTTTGTAGGACCTGATGATATTTTAATTGAAGTGTGGAAATATATAAGAGATTTGGGAGTTTCTTGTCTTACTAAACTCTTTAATATTATTTTAAAAACTATAAAGATGCCTTAGGAGTGGAGGAAGAATCTTTTGGTCCCTATTTTTAAAAATAAAGGGTATGCACAAAAGTGTGCAAATTTTAGAGGAATTAAGTTGATGTGTCATACTTTAAAATTATGTGAGAGGGTAATTGAACATAAGTTAAGACGTATAGTTAAGACGTATTACAATCAATTTGGTTAAGACGTATTACAAAGATTTCTCATAATCAATTTGAATTTATGCTATATGGAAGCTATACATGTATTGAACATGTATTGAGAGGTTTGGTGGAGAATTTCATAGAGAATAAGGAGGATCTGCTTATGATTTTTATTGATTTAGAAAAATTTTACGATAAGGATCCAATAGATATCCTTTAGAGAGTTCTAGAGAAGAAAGTTGTTGATATGACTTATATTCAAGTCATTAAAGATATGCATACTAGAACTGTTACTTGTGTTCGAATAAAAGGAAGATTGATCAAATATTTTACTATTTTAGTTGGATTACATCAGGGATCAGTTTTAAGCCCATATCTTTTTGCTCTTTTGCGTTATGGATGTTCTTACTTGACATTTACAGGAGGATGTACCTTGGTGGATACTTTTAGCTGATGATATCCTTATCTTGGATTAGACTGGAGAAAAAATACAGGAAAAACTTGAACTATGAAGGTCTAATCGTCTAAAGGCCTTCATTTGAATAGAACTAAAAATGAATACATGGAATGTAATTTTAGTAGTAGTAGCTCTAGTGACAGAGTTGTAACTATGGGTGATCAAATTATTTAAAGGCGTGAACGCTTTAGATATCTCGGGTTTGTTGTCAAAGTGATGGTGATATTGAGGGGATGCTATTGGTAGAATAGTAGAATTCAAGTTGGTTCGTTGAAGTGGTGGAATGCGTAAGGCCTATTGTGTGATATAGTAAAGTACCGCTTGAAAGAAGAATTTTATAAGATGGTGGTGAGACCTGCAAAGCAAAGCTCTATGACCTCAATGTTGGCCTTTAAAAGAGAAGCATAAAACTAAGTTAAAGTGTTGCCGAGATAAGAATGCTTAGGTGGATGAGTGGCTTTACACTTAGAGAGACAAAATGCAAAATGAATATATCTGTGATAACGTTGGTGTAGCTCCAGTGGCGGGCAAAATTAGAGAGATCCGTCTTAGATGGTTTGGTCACATTAAACGCGACCATCTGATGATCCGATTTGGACAGTAGATGTTTTAGATTCGACTTACGTTAAAAAAAGCAGAGGTAGACCTAGAAAGACTTGGGCATATTGTATACAAAATGATCTTAATTTATTAGAATTAAATGAAAATATGACACTCCAATAGGATGCAATGGAGAAAACGGATTCATGTAGCCGATCTCATTTAGTGGTATAAAGGTTTTTTTTTTGTTGTTGTTGTTGTTGTTGTTGTGGATACTTTCATTTAGCATTATCACAAACTAATGAAACATTTGTATTATTAAAATACAATTAATTACAAGCCTATTTTAACAAAATTTTCATGTGATTATTTATGTTTGAATAATAAGCTGTAAAAACGGGTTTCATAATATGAAAATTTCCACTGCATTGCAAGTATCAATCTAATTACGTATAAGTATACATATAAAAAGCTAAAGTAGATTTATTTTCTTTCTTAGAATTTGTGTATTTTAAACACCTTACGATCGAATTTGGCTAATTGAACTCTCCGAAACTTCCTTATTTTGTAAGCAATTTTAATAATATTTATCCTCACACGAACATATAAACCTACCAATCTGATTAATAGTTTGTCTGTTTGGAATAAATGAAAATCTAAATTTTAAATCAAAACACTGCTTAATCTACCTTTCTTTTCCTTCTTCTTTCTTCCTCTCCCTTTCATCTTCTTCTTCCTTTTTTTTGACCTGCTCCGATGTCCTACTCTCAGTTCGGCCTTCCTGATGCTCATGAAATGGTTAAATGAGGGTAGCAAGGGGCGGGTAATTGTAATTGTTATTTGTTATAGTTTTTAATTATTATTATATAAAGATATAAATCTATTATGTGTTTTTTAATTAACAATCCCAACCCTTTAAAACATCATCTACTGAATGCAAAATAACATGGAAAATTCTAAGTTTCACTGCTTAGTAAAATTAAAACAAAAATTTTGAGAAAAAAAAATATTGAAATGGAAACTAATTCCATAACTTCTTCATCGATGAGAATTAGCATATAATTTTACATATCAAAATGATCCCTTTAAAGTGTAGAATTGTAATAACACCCTTTAAATTTTTTATTAGCATAATTATTAAAAACATGAAAATATCTCTTTACAACACTGAAAGGCTGGTGTCGCTCACTTGAATTCTTGCTGCTCATTGGAAGGCTTATATGAAAGATTATTCTTTCGTACTTTCATTTCACACGAGAGAGAAAGAGAGCGAGAGAAAGTGAGCGTGAGAAATAGAGAAAGAAGAAGAAAGAAGAGATAAGGAAGAAGAAGAAGAAGCGGAAAAGAGGTAAGGAAGAAGAGGGAGAGGAAAGTTGCGTCTCATCTTTCGCGCGTCAGCTATGGTCCAAGCTTCAACGAGGAAAGAGGAAGGAAAGGAGGGAGATCTAGAGACAATCTCTCTAGTCGCTGGAGCCAGACGTGAGCGTGAGTGACTTTCATGGAAGGAATCGAGCCTTCCTCGTGTGTCTGTTTTTTGTGCGTGGGAGAAGGAAGATCAAAACTTCCTGTGCCCTACTCGAGTGACAGGAGGAGGGATTGTGTGGCTTGTAGTGTCATACGAACTAACCTTACATGCTTAATGCACATAAATAAGGCATGGTAGTGAGGATTGGGAAGAATTTTTAGCGTAGGTAAGTGAGATGCAAATTAATTTATGAAATATAATTCCAAATAATTTCAGTTAATTTAAGAAAATGTTTCAATCGAAATTGATTTAATATTACTAAAATTTATGTAGGAAGTTTGGCAAGGAAGCTAAGACAGGAAAAAAAGGAGAGGAAATTTAAGGTATGTAGTTCAGTCTTAATGTTTAATTTTTAATTTCCAAAAATTGAACAACCATAAGTTTAAAAATTTAATTAAATTACTTATATTGCAAGTATGTCATAAGAAATTTAGGAAAGGCAATTGGAAAGTTAAACAGTTAAATTGATTTAAATTTAATATATAATTATATATATATTATTAAAGAGCATATTTGAAAGATGATAATGTTGCAAAATATTAATTTAATTGGAGCCTATAATGAACTTTGAATATTCATATCGATATACTTATTATTGGAAATGATTAAAATGCATATAAACTAATTAAGTTTTAAATCATTCCTATAATTGCACCCAAAAGCCTAGACTAATTGAGAATTAAAGATTACACTGTATAGATGGGTAAGTATATTTTTACTTCACAATGTTTCTGTTTATGTTTGAAAACAATTATTCATGTTTTTACTCTTTCCATTATTTATTTTTAAAATATAAAACATAATATTTTTTTAAAATGTTTACTGCAAGAAATGAAATAAAATATAATGTCACATGCATATGAGAGTCACCTCTAGATGATACTACATGGGAATACAATCTACTCGTGCATGAAAATATAAATGAAAATGATTGCTTATCTTTATAGTGAGTTGGAAAAGATTAAACTTGTATTTTAGTGACTTGTAATAAAAAAAGGTGTAACATAAATAAATGAAAATAAACGAAACTGTTTTCATTACTTTTTTTTACTGATTATTGCACTTTTACAAATTATTTTAAAATGAGAATTATTGAAATTTCGAAACATTTGCTTATTGAATGGTTTAACTCAAACTTTCAGTTGCTAACTTTTTTACAGAAAATCAACTTTAGGCTAGATGGATCCTAGAGAGTAAGGGTCTGTTTAGGGCAGCTGCGGCTTATCCGGCTTATCCAGATAAACAGTTTATCCTGATAAACTGCTGATCAACAGTTTACCCTGATAAGCTGACTGTCTGTTTGGGCAGTTGCTTCAAAACAAATGATTTATAGCTGTTTGTAGATAAATGATCATTATGCTCTGTTAAGTAATGTTATTTGTAACAGAACTGTCTTGGCAATTTATTTGGTAATGCAGAAGGAGAAAACTAATACAAAACAGTAAAGACAAAAGATAGAACAATCCTCACTTAATAGTGAGTATCAAGATTGATAAAAAAAGAAAAAAATTATTAAAATTACAATTAAAATTACAATTAAAATTATGATAATATTAATATTGTAATCGAGACAGAGCATGCCACGAGATACATTGTCTTTCGAGGATGCCGTTGAACCCCGATCACTATCGGCAGTGGAGTTTGGCGGACTGTCTGCCCACCAGAAGAAAGCACACCTCTTCGGGACGCTCCGCGAGCAACCGTAGAGCCGTCTCCTATAATTGTGTGCCTGACCTGACGTCAGTAAGTAGAACTGTAGTCTAAATTGCAGAATACACGTCGGGAGGTCTTTGAAATCTTGGAGCTCATGTTCCTTGAAAGATGCAGAAGAGAAAACATTAGACAACTCAGAAAATTAAACTAAAGAAAAAAATGTACTAGAAAATGGAAATTACCGAAAATAGTATCGGATAAAAAAACATAAATTGGAAAAAAAATGTTGGTGTGAGGTATCAGAGAACTAACTACACCAACCAATGAGTCTTTCACTACATGAAGACAACGAATCTTGTAACAAAAATGAGTTCTTGGTTGCCTTCAAACCACGTGAAATCAACGTCCCGTGCTATGTGCATATCACAAAAAAAAGTCATCCATTAGGTCTTTCAAACGTGTGAATAATATAAAATCAAAAGTAGCAATGATACAGTAGAAATAAAAAAAAAGCATAAGTCTAGAAAGTAAAGATGAAACGACCAGTCAGCATTCGACGATAACATCTATAATCCTCTCTCTCAAAGTTGCAATTTCAGCTGCACCTTCGTCATATTGGGTGTCAAATTTCGGTGATTCCCTCTCTGCTAGTGGTATAGACTGTCAGACGTGAAAATCAAATGCTTCAGGTGGGACCTGCATCTGATCATCGCCAGCCATACTGAAGTCTGGATTCGACTAAGAGTAATATCGTCAAATATAGTTGTGGAGCGCCATCATGACCACCACAATAAGTAGTAATTGTTTGGAAAACGGGTATGTTGACACAAAATTCACTTCCATATAATATTCACTGTCTTGGTTGAGAGAAAAGCGCAAAATTCATTTCTAGATCAATGTCATTGATCAAACAAGGCCACCTCAACTTTGCAAACATCTATTGAAGCCACATCAGCCAGTTAAAGAAAAAAATGTATAAGAAAATGGAAATTACCAAAAATAGTATCAAATAAAAAAAACATAAATTGGAAAAAAATGTAGGTGTGAGGTATCAAAGAACTAACTACACCAACCAATGAGTCTTTCACTACATGAAGACAGCGGACTTTGTAAAAAAAAAGTTCTTGGTTGCCTTCAAACCACGTTAAATCGATGTCTTGTGCCATGTGCATATCATAAAAAAAAAGTCATCCAGTAGGTCTTTCAAACATGTGAATAATATAAAATCAAAAGTAACAATGATACAATAGAAATAAAAAAAAAACATAAGTCTAGAATGTAAAGATGAAACGACCAGTCAACATTGACGATAACATTTATAATCCTCTCTCAAAGTTGCCATTTCTGCTGCACCTTCATCATCTTGGGTGTCAGATTCCGATGACTCCCTCTCTGCTAGTGGTATAGACTGTCTAACGTGAAAATCAAATGCTCAGGTGGGACATGCATCTAATCATCATCAGCCATACTGAAGTTTGGATTCGACCAAGAGTAATATCGTGGAATATAGTTGTGGAGCGCCATCATGACCACCACAATAGTACTTTTTTAAAAAAAGGGTATGTTAGCACAAAATTCTCTTCCATACAATATTCACTGTCCCGGTTGAAAGAAAAGCGCAAAATTCATTTCTAGATCAATGTCATTGATCAAGCAAGGCCGCCTCAACTTTGCAAACAACTATTGAAGCCACATCAGCCAGTTAAACATTCACTTCCCCCAACCCCCCTTTTTAGTTTCACAGACTCAAATCTAAATTCGCAAAACAGCATAGCAGATAAATAGGAATTGATAAATCACATCACACCCAACCATCACAAGCTTCTCAATGCCGAATGGAAACGTGAAAGGAAAAAATCTCACAAAAAATCTATTGCGCCAAAAACCACTGTAAGAACAACTTACATATCACCACAACAAAGATCAAATGGAGGATGGAGGATGGAGGAGGATAAATGGAAAGATCGAGAGAGACCTCTGAGAGGGACACGATAGCGATCGAAGAAGAAGGGGATGAGAGCGAAGGAGGGCACGGGACGAAAGCATGAGACGAGTGCACGGGGCGTCAATTTGTTTCGCCAAACGCGGGCCATAGGGAGGAATCCGCTGCTGTGCTTAATATAGATTATTAAGAAAAATATTAGAAAACAAACTTCAAACACAATTCCAAATTCCCCTAATTGCATTTTCAAAATGCAACACAATCAATAAGCTGTCCCAAACGCACCCTAAGTGCACCGACACCGAGGAGTGCAGACTGAAACTACTAACAGCTTGTTTTTTTTTCTGTATGTTGTAAATATTTAAAAATATGTACGTTGTAACTAGAGTGACTCTTGTGTTTTGAATTTCATTTTACTTGTGAAATGAAAATATTAGATAGATTTTCTCTATCTGACCGATAGTTTTCGCCTTCGTAATTCTAAGCTTCCGGGCTAGGTCGTGACATGAGTGATATATTAGTGCCCGACAAAGAAAAGTAGAAAGGTGATCATAAAAGAGCAATTACAAAAATCATTAATAATCATTAAACAAATTAAAAATTAATTCTAATGTTTATGTTAATAATGTAAAATTTTGGTATATCTGGGCAATTAATATTGATTTAGAGGATATTAACGATAATAATAGAAGGCTGATCAACTGATCAGCAGAATCTTATGCTTCCAGTTTTTATTGATCCTTCATTCAGTAGTGCTAATGTTCCTGTGAAGACATTTGGTCAGATGATGGCCATAGTGACACAATTGATTTAGGGTTCTCAAAGCTAGGCTCCTGCTAGCAGAACAACACGGATGGATTATTTCTAAAGCTGTTCCAGGACACGAGATCACTATATTCAAGAACTGGAGGGCTGGCTTTTGCAGGGTGACCACCCCATTATGCAATACGAGGCTGCGATTACAATGCCTATCTTAATATGCACCTTAGTTAATTCTCAATGCCGAAGAAAAGTGCCACCATTTTCTTTTTGGATTGAAGTATGTCATACGACAACCTTTAATCCTTTTGGGCATTAAAGATTACTCAGGTATGGTGGATAGAGTGAGGATGATAGAGATTAATCTGCTGGTTACGCAGAGACATTCAGATTTTCAAAGGTGAAGTGGAGATTTTCAAAAGTAAAGAGATGATAGGTCCAGATCAAGGAAGTATGTCATACGGCAATCTTTAATCCTTTTGGGTATTAAAGATTACTCAGATATGGTGGATAGAACGAGGATGATAGAGATTGATTTGGTGGCTACGTAGAGGCGTTGAGATTTTCAAAAGAGAAGAGAAGATGATAGGTCTAGATCAAGAAAGGCCACCCTGTCAGTTCAATCTTGGTAGTCTAGTTTGAAGAAGCATAAAAATGAGCACCCGTGGTAGTGTTACTGGAAGCAGTCACAGTGCATGACTTGTGCTAAGTGTGGAAGGGCACATAGATAAGAATGTTTGTCAAGCGCCAATACATATTTTTACTATCATCAACTAGGACATGTGGTGAGATCATGTTCTACTTTTAGCCAGAGATCTTTTTGTATACCTAAGTTAGTGCTCCACCAGTTTAGAGGACTTTTGACATATAGAGACCAACTGAGTTGTTAGGATTAGCTTGAGCTCCGAGTCAGACCCTCAAGGGTATACAACCGAGAGTATATGCACTTGACTCAGTAGGAAGCAATGAATTCAATTGACTTCGTTATAAATATTTCTTTATTTAAGTAGATCTGTCAAATCTTTATTTATTATGAGATTTTTATATTCTTCTTATTATATATCATATTGGCCAAAAATCTGAGATACTGAGACATCACATTTATTTATATCTGAAGATTTATGAAATCTAAATGATTGGAATCATTTAAAATGAGTGATTCCTTTTCAATTCTTCTGCTTAATGAGTCTCTCATAATAGCTGATAGACGCTATTGTGTGAATCTAAATATATGTAATAGAAGCTTGAAGGCGAATTTGGTAGTGTTACCACAAATTGAATTCAATTCTAGGGATGAGCTGACTATGTAATCACTTTACAACCATTGATTGTTCTAAATAAGATAATCAAATTTAATATCTCTGGAGAAGAAGAATTCAAATTTGTGAGCAATAGAGGAGTTCTATCTATGATGATATCTAGTTTAAAGGAATTCAAATTGTTAGCAAAAAGGTACCTAGATTTTTCACCTCAAGACATTGATATTGTGAAAGAACCAAAGAAGTTAGAAAATATATCAGTAGTAAAGGATTACCTCAAATTATTTTTAGATGATTTGTTAGGTTTGCGTACAAGAAGAGAGGTAAATTTCTCTATCGATTTAATACTAGGTGCAGAGCTAGTGGCAAAAACACCTTATAGAATGACAATAAAAAAGTTGCAAGAATTAAGGAGTCAGCCGCAGGATTTATGGGAGAAATGATTTATAGTTCAAGCACTTCCTCTTGGGGAGCCCGTGTTTTTTGTTAAGAAGAAAGATGGGAGTTTAATGCCATGCATTGATACTCGAGAATCAAGCAAGCTCATAATTAAGAACAAATACTTACTGATAAGTATTGATGGTCTCTTTTATCAATTGAAATGGGTTATATATTTTCAAAGATTGATCTGTGATCATATTATCACTAGATAATAATTAAAGAAGATAACATAACAAAGATTGCTTTCAGTAACAAATATGAGCATTATGAGTTTGTCGTGAAGCATTTTGGGTTATCAAATGCTTGTGCTGTCTTTACGGACTTAATGAACATAATCTTTAAATTATTTCTGGATAGATTTGTAATTGTCTTTATTGATGATATTCTAATCTATTCCTGTGATGAAGCTCATCATGGAGATTATCCTTGCATTGTTCTATAGACACTAAAGGAGAACCAATTATATGTCAAGTTGTTAAAGTATAAATTCTGGTTGAGGAACATAACACTGATGGGGCATGTCATTAGCATTGAATGTTTCACAATTGACCAAAATTAATGTTGAAGTTATTGCTGGTTGACCTAGACCAACCACTTTTACAAAAGTTTGTAGTTTTTTAGGTTTGACAAGTTATTACAAGAGATGCATTGAGGGGTTTCCTCTGATTACAATGTCTTTGTCCAGATTTACTCAAATGGTAGGAATGGACAAATCGTTATGAGGAAATATTTGAGAAGTTGAAGATGTGTTTGATGATTGCTCCAATATTGACAATCTCCTCAGGGATGAAAGAGTTCTAGATTTATACTAATGCTTCTTTAAGAGGACTAAATGTGTTCTTATGCAACACAGAAAGGTAATTGCCCGTCTCTAGACAATTCAAGAATCATGAAAGAATTGTTCAACACATGACCTAGAGTTAACAATAGTGATATTTGCTTTGAAGATATGGAGACATTACACGTATGGTGTTAGTTGTGGAGTATCGCTAATGGCAAAAGCTTGTAGCATATTTTCATACTGAAGGAGCTGAATTTAAAGCAAAGGAGATGACGTTATCTCATTATACATTATTGCAGAAGGAAAACAAATATTGTGGCAGTTCCTTCATACTTTCATACAGAAGGAGCTCCATCATTTTAGTTTGCAAAAATCCTTTTTGAGGAAGTTCCTTCCTACTGCAACACAACATTTTGGTCAATATAGTTGAGTTCTCTATGGGGGTCTCCTTTAAAACTTTTGAATCTGCTATTCCCACTCTAAGAATTCTTTAGCTGCGTCTTGATCCCTTGACAATATTCTGAGTTCTGTGTTCTCTTACTCTGGCAAGTACTTTTCCCTTGATTTCCTTCTTGCTGTACCAAGCTGCCGTTGCTTGCCATATCTAGCTCTTTATCCTTTTACTATTATGATTGCTCTTAATCATTAGTTGCTGTAGTAAAAAAAAAAATTCTTTACTCACCCTATCCATCTTCCGCCTATGCACCCTTAAATCTTGACCATGCTGCTGAGAAGACAATTGCCAAAACTTGATAAGGACTTTATCGTGGGAGACATATAGCGAATGCTCCACCTAGTGCTAGAACTGCTCGAGGCCCTTGAGGAAGGGACCATGGGTGAGGTCACCGATTGTAACAGTGAGATTCGTGGAGGAGAGTCAGAAGAACAATTGAGCCGTTTTTGTAGCAACGACTTCAATGAAGAGGAAAATTGGCCCGAGCGTTTCAGAATTCGGTATCAGAGGAGCTGAGAGAGGAATTGCTTATTGGACTGCACAAAGATCTAGGTTTTAAGATGGATTTACTAGAATTCGATAGAGGATGAACTCGTATGATTTTCTCGAGTGGATGCAAACTGTTGAGTGGATCTTCGAATACAAGGATGTGCCCGATAACAGAAGTGATGCTAGCCACCATCAAACTGATGAAGAATGCCTTATTGTGATGAGAGCCTGGAGAGGGAATTACAGAGGAAAGGACGGGATAAAATCACTTCTTGGGACAAGATGAAGAAGACAATGTAGGGACATTACCTATCCCCCGCACTACTGCTAAGATATTTTTTTGAAACTCCACTACTTGCGGAATAATAAACTATCAGTGAAGGAGTGCACGGTAGAATTTATACAACTTAAGTTGAAACGTGAACTGAAAGAGAGAGGAGCGCTCCATAGCCAGGTATTTGGGAAGCTCGAATTTTGCAATCAGTATCGTGGTTCAACTGCAAACCTATTAGACACTGAGGGACGTGCAGACCTTAACGTTGAAAGTGGAGAACAACAGAAGCAGCAAGGGTACCCGCCTTAATTTGGAGAACACCCTACTGTTGGAGACCTTAGCATAAACACACCTAAAGTAGTGGAAAAGATTGGACAGTGAACTAACATGGTAGATCGGAGCTGGAAGAAACTTGAGAAGAGCAACATGACTAGCACAGTTCTCGCCTGGAAATGCTTCCAATGCCACATATATGACCACATCACCTTTAGCTGCCTGGTGAGCCGAGTGGTATCCTTCACTAGGCAGGGTGTCACAGAGGAAGCAAGTGATGAAGAAAATAGTTGAGGATCAAATTGAGGAATACCAACTCCAAGGAAATGAAGGGGAAATGCTAATTGTGAGAAGAGTTATGCAGATGGAACCATAGAGGGATCACTCGTGGTTGAGGCATAATATAACCCGCACCAAGTGTATGGTGAGTGTGAAAGTTTGCAGGCTTATTGTTGACAGAGGAAGCTGTGAGAACGTGGTCTTTGCTTTCATGTTGAAGAAGTTGGATCTGGCTACACAGAAACTCTCTTAATCTTATTATCTGACGTGTTTGAAGAAAGAAAACGAGATACGAGTGGATGAACAATGTTGGGTAGAGTTTTCTATTGGAGACCAACTGCAGGATCAGATGTTGTGTGACTTGGTGCTAATAGATATCTGCCACATCTTGTTGGTGAGATTGTGACAGTTCAATCGCAAGACATAACATGATGGGTTCATGAACAGTTACGTGTTCATGAAGGAGGTTCTCTTACCTATCAAGGATTCTAGAGGAGCAACTACATTTGTAGAGGAGAAGTCTGATGTTCGACATGCCACTTTTCTGCACTCAGTTTGTGAAGTCTCAATGACACTGACCTTATTCGTGTTAGAAGAAACTGAGGAGATGGATCCACCGATAATGGTCCAACAACTGTTACCCGAGTTTCAGGAGGTGATGACCGACAACCTACAAGAGGATTTACTACTGCTCAGGGATATCCATCATGCCACATCTTATCCCAGGATCAGGTTGTCATAAAGATCTGCATATAGATTGAGGTCAGCAAAGTACGAGGAATTACATCTACAAGTGCAGGATATCATTACTAGGAGATTGGTGAGAGAAAGTACTAGCACATTCGCTGTTCTCGCGCTGAAGTACCCAAGAAGGATGGCTCATGGACGACCTACTTGATTAGTTACATAGAGTCGTAGTTTTTTTCAAGATTGTTCTACGCAACATACTAGAGTTGTGGGATTGTAGGTGGTGAAGGAGTTATACGATGCAGATGAGGATTTCAGGGTAATGTGAGAGCAATGTAAGGACAAACCAACAAGACCATACCTCAAAGATAATGGTTATATATTCCACCAGAGCAAGTTGTGTGCGCCCAGATGTTCGTTGAGAGAAGCTATTTTTTTGGAGAGTCTCAATAGGGGACTAGAAAGTCATTTTTCTAGATAAAAGACCCTCGCACTGGTGAAAGAACACTTTTTCTGGCATAGACTGACAAGTGATGTGGAGCAGTACATCAGACAATACCTAATTTGCTACTAGCCTAGACTCGAGGGCGATACACAGGGCTATGCATGCCATTAGAGGTACCAAAGGCCCCTTAGGTAGATGTCAGCATGGATGCAACAGAACAAAGGTTTAGTGATGGCTGTGGTTGATTAATTTTAAAAAATGTCTCATTTCGTGTCGTATCATAGGATGTTGGACGCATCTCATTTTGCTGATTTTTACTTCAGGGAAATCACGCTGCTACATGGAATCCTTAGGACAATCACATTTGATAGGGACGTCAAGTTCCTTAGTCACTTATAGAGATACTTATGGGGAAAGCTTGGTACTAAGTTTCACTTCATCTTGGCAGCCCACCCACAAATGGATGAGTAGAAGAAAGCGGCGATCAGGAGCTTGGAAAGCCTCTTGAGGTGCTTAATTGGACAGAACATCAAATAATGGAATCTTCTCTAGCATATGTTGAATTTGCCTTCAATAGGTTCGTGAGCCATACTACGAGACACACACCTTTTTAGGTTGCATACAGATGCAATCCCTTCACTCCACTTGAGTTAGTACTAGTTCTTCTTATGTCAGCGATTAGTGAGTATGTTGAGGCAAGAGTAAAAAAATTTAGATGCTGCATGAGGAGGTTGGGAAAGAGATCATCAAACGAAATTACAAGTACTAGGCACAAGATAATAATTCCAGGAAGATGGTGAATTTCTAGGTGGGAGATCAAATGCGGATTAGACTGAGAAAGAGAGATTTGCCCAATGTAATTCGAGAAACTTGAGCCCATAATAGACAAACCTTTTATAATCCTTAAAAGGTTGAATGATAACTCCTACAAGATTGATTTATCAGGGGATTACAATATTTCTAATACGTCCAATGTGGTAGATTTGACTCCATACTATGGTGACAAGAAAGCTTCAAAGAATGAGGTCAAAGCTCTCCCATTTCCAGGAGACTGATCTGGATTTGAGGTTGGATCTGCTGGGACCTGCAACCAGTTGGATCAGTCTAGATGGGAAACAGGAGGCTCGTCCTACCTCTTGGGGGTCGGGAGTTGTCGACTAATAAGATTGGACCACTCCTTTATCGCTTATTAGTATTATATGTATTTTAAGTGTTCTTGGTTTTAGTTTTACACGTGTTTTTTGTCAGTTGAGCCATCGACGTCACCAATTCTTCCTCCTCGGGCTTTCTCTGAAGGCGAGAAGGTGCTCTGGCTGTAATTTTCCTTGAGGTGGCGTTTATCTACCGCTCCCTACTCCCCTCTCCCTTTTAGCCGCCTGAACTGCAACCGCAACACTGCTGGACTGCTATGTTGGCTGCTTGTTATTTCCCTGCCGCCAGCCTTCCCTGCTTGTTGCTCCTTTGCCTCCAACTCCACCCTGTCCTTGCTGCCGCCCTGCCTGCTACTCCCCTGCTGCTAACTCCTCCCATTTTCTTGCTTCCACCCTATTTGCAGCCTCCTTTTTCTTTGCCACACTCCAGTCGCCAGCCGCTTCGCATAACTTACTGCCGCCTCGCCCATCCTAGTCTCATATACCCCTTAACATAGCCGCCTTTCCACCACCTTCGATTCAAGCCCTACTTTGGTGTTAGTGTTGTGTGTCTTTTGTATTTCCTATTTCGATATGTATTTGCTGTAACCCCCTATTTGTTTTTCCATAATAAAAGTTTCATTTTCCTTGTTGTTTGGTCAACTCCAGTATCACCCAGAATCCTACAATGACTCTTTTTTGCTCTATCCTCTGCATGCACCTGTTCTTGCCCACCTGTATCTCTTTATGAATGGCTTCCAGTGCAAATTTTTAGTCACTTGAGCTTTGTAAGTTGCTATTACTTACATAACACAACTTTACCTCATATACTGATTGTTATAATTTGCATTGCACAAATGACAAATTAACACCTTCAATGCCAAATTGCAACCACCCATTGTTTTGTCTCTTCATCCAATAATGGATAAGATGCTCTTCCCCAATCAATCGTCCTGTCAGCTTCATAGAGCTGCCTAATCGAACTAATCAGAGCAGTCAAATGCTGCTATTTTTGCTGATTAAGTGCTAGCCTCATAAATCCCCATGATGGACCCGTCATACGTCTTGTTAGTCACTGCTTACAAATATAGAGCACCGCGGACCATCTATTTCGACTATCGTTGCTATCATCAATTCTCTTACCAGATCTTTTCCAAGAGTATTAGAGTTTTTCCATGATAAAGCTTAATGTCTTAATTTTACTATTTTAACATACCCTTCATAAATCTTATTACTTTCATGAAAATTGATTAGTTAATACTTACTGAAAATTAGCATTTCAAACTATCCTACCTAGTTATATTTTCATGCAGGTGAATTGAGTGCTTCATTAAGATTATCCGACTTATTTTATATAAATTTGAATTAAGTTATTCTTCTGCACATCTGAGGTCATTTAATTTAATATCATACTATTAGAAAATATAATATTTTGCTATAAATGATTCTTATAATTTTTTTGTTTTTGGCTTTCCATTTCAACATATTGCAAGGCTACTCTTTTCATACTATATTATTATTGCATGCAGCATGACATTGACTAGATGAATTTGTTGTCCTAAACAATAAATTTAAGCATTAGTTAAATAATAGCCTAATAGGTTTTGGTCAATGGGTCACAGGCCTAGAAAATGAAGTTAAGGAAGGAACCTCTAAATTAGTGTTATTAATAAACTGCAGGGCTATTAAATTAGTTAAGAAAATAATTTATAGTTGCTAATACACTATCATATATATATATATATATATATATGTACACTCTACATACACATTCATGTTGCTTTTATCTACTCACACAATAAACACTATATGCAAATGATTAAAAAAAAAGAAAATACAAAAAAATACACGAGAGCCAAAAAAAAAAACCCTAAATGTCAAAACATTTAATATCAGGTAGCTAGAGAGCGACCCAATTTTGCCTCTGCCTCTGCCTCTAGTTCTAGGAAATGAGTCAGCTGATAAATTGGTAAGATGAGTGTCATTGACAGTAGTAACCAATGTATCGTCCAATAAGTTTCTGAGCTCGAGTAGGCCTCCATTCTTCTTCCTCCTGGAATAGACCTGCCATTTATCATCTGAAGACTGACTCATCTGATCAGTAGATTGGTCTAAAGTGTGCCAGACATGTTGAAGATTAGAAACAACTATTTGTTGTATTAGCTGATCTTTTATTGGATCAAAGGAGCGCTCTCATGTGTCTTGGCATGTAAGTGAGCCTTCTTCAATAACAGTGAGTGGTATTAACACGTTTGGATCTGTACTTGTAGTATGTGGAGATGCTTCATGGGACTTCAACGTACCATGCTCCAAAGGAGCAGCTGGGATAGATTGTTCAAAAGCAGGAGCATCCGGAGCTAGAACAAGTTGGGTATGGTGTTCTTCATCAGGAATTGCGGTGTTGGAAGGACGGACGGGCTGCATCTTCTCAGCAGGGTTGGTAGGTGGCAAGATGTCAACCCTTAATTCAATATGGAAAGATTTTTGAACATGTTGATCTTTAGCAATATCCGACATTAGATGAGGATGCAAGCGATAGCAGATAGTAGAGCTGTGACCAAACATACTATAATGAGAGCAATAAGGAGGGTGTGATTTTATTTCAACATTTTGTCAGTACTCATTGTGAGTGGTTTAAATCCATATCTCATCCACAGCTGGTTGAGTGATATCTCTCTCAACTAATACACAAATCACAATGGTCTGGTGACATCTAGCGTAAGACTATCAACCTTGAGAGACTTACCGTAAACAGTTGCTAATGAGTAGAGAATTTTCAAGTTGTCAAGTTGAACAGATGTAGTTTACAGATGTAGTTTTAACCCCGAAAACTTTATTCAAACATGAATGATAAGAGAATCCGCTTTTGGATCAAAATTGACAGTCTACTTTAGAAATTTCATAAAATAATTATCGATCCTGATAACTTTATGAGAAAAAATACAAGTGTAATCTGCATCGTAAGATAACTG
Organism: Phalaenopsis equestris; assembly: GCF_001263595.1. Taxonomy (NCBI): domain Eukaryota; kingdom Viridiplantae; phylum Streptophyta; class Magnoliopsida; order Asparagales; family Orchidaceae; genus Phalaenopsis; species Phalaenopsis equestris. The sequence goes on from NW_018164444.1 coordinate 79,939,674, forward strand.
AATAAGTATATGTCTACCATCAAGTGAGCCAATATTCCAACTGCCCAATAGTTTCATAACATCAAAATCTTTCCGAATGATCTCAAGTTTTGAGTGATTATAAAGGAATTTCCTCACTAGAGCAAAACGTCAAGAAGACGCAAGAGTACTGGTTTCAACCTCAGTGAGAATAAGAGTAGACTTCCCATTTTTTCTATCAAGCTTTTTAATGAACATGTGATCACCATCACCTTCAAGAACCTCGTATAAGGATTGTGGAACATTGCAGGACTTACCGATAACAAAACAAAGCTCTGACCCTGAAAGAGGGGCACCAACAGGAATAGGAAAGTAGCCGGCAAGGGCAGTTGCATAGGAACATAGCGTCAAGGCCATATCCGCCAACAAGATGACCACGATCAGAAAAGAGCGGCTTTGGGGGGCGCAACGAGGATGCGAGCATACTTCGAGAAACTGTCTGTTGGAAATGAGAGCAACAATCACATCGATTGGAGCGAACGAGAAGACACTGCAAAGGAGAGAAGTGTCGTTGACTACAGGAGATGACTGCGAGAAGGAGATAGCATCGTCGTCTATGGGAGTCAAACGTCGTCGGCTAAAACAACCTTTATCGACTACGAGTGACGACTGCGAGCGATTTTCCTTGATGGGAGAGACGATAGCGAGCGAGAGTCGTCGACTGAGAGCTGCGCGCTCGTGAATGTGTCGTCGTGGGAGACAACGGAGAGAAGGAGAAGCCGATAGATTCACCGTTGAGAATCACCCTCGGGCAAAACACTAGAAGAACCCGTTGCCGCTACTGACATATATATATATATATATATATATATATATATATATATATACATAGATTCTAGGGCAGATTATACAAAAAGTTGCATGAGATGACCCAATAGATGATGCCCTACTTATACGATACATGGTACCAAGATATCCCAACAAAAAAGATACAAAAAACTCAAATAAAAAGAAAACATGCAAAAACAAGTGCTATGGACGAGACAATTTAGACCTGCCTCTTCTGGTTCTTGGAGCGGATCCAGATAGAAAACTCTGAAGTGTTGTTTCATTGCCAGGAGTGACCAAGGTATCATCCATTAAGTTTCCAAGCTGAACTGTGTCCCCAGCCTTCTTCCTCCGCCGAGAAGTGTAAACTTGTCATTCTTCTTCTGAAGACTGTTCAGTCTGATCCGTAGAAATCTGATTCATAGAAGGAAAGACTGTTGCAGCGATGAGTTCCTGAGTTTGTGTAGGACAGTCTTCCAATACTTGGGAAACACCTGCCCCCTGAACAAGTAGTTCTACTAACTGATTAATAGCAGTAAGATGGTTTGTGTTCGGCTCTAAATCTTTCTCATTAGTATTAAGTGACTCCTTTTCCGTCATTTGAATATGAATGTTTGCTTCATCCCTATCTTCAATCACCTCATAGAGGGGAGCCTGAGCACCCTCCACGGTAGGTAGAGCTTGAGAGGATAGTATGTCCACTCCAGTAGAAGAAGGGGCGGTGACCGCGTCCTGCCTTCCAGGAGCAACCATCTAATTCTCCTCCAACAAATTATCAACATTTTCCGAAACAATATTAGTAGACAAAACATTTTGCACCGTATCCGCCATGGGCATAGCAGTAGGTATCACAGGCAGTGAGGAAGAGGGCATAACCTCCGCAGAAGTGTGCTGAGAAACAGGAGGTGGGGCTACAACCGACCGTAGATGGGGATGCAACCGATAAGAGGATGAAGAGCTATGACCAAACATTCCACAGTGAGAGCAGTAATGGGGATGAGGTCCCATCGCAATCTTCTGCCAATAACCCTGATGAGGGGAGCCAATCCAAATCTTCGTTGGAAAAAGTTGAGTGATGTCGCGCTCTACAAGCACACAAGCTTCAGATAGTCTGGTTGTATCAAGCGTGGGAGTATCGACCTTCAGCGGTTTCTCAAAGGTAGTTTTCAATGTATAAAGGGCTTCATAATTGAAGAGATGCACCTTGAGCCCTGAAAAATTAACCCAAATCGGGATAATAGGAGATTCTAATTTAGAATCAAAATCCACTATCCATTTCAGAATTTTTATAAAGCGATTATCGATTTTGAGACCTATTTGAGCAAAGAGTTGGGTATAATCTACGTCATTTGAGAGTTGAATGAGAACGTGACGATTTTGAGAACTTTTTGAGCAAAGAGTTGGGTATAATCTGCGTCATTTGAGAATTGAATGAGAATGTGACGGCCATCTAGCGAACCAACTTTCTAATTCCCTGTGAACTTAAGAAAATCGAAATACTTTCTAATAATCTCAAGCTTGGGATTTCCATACGAAAATTTCCCAACAAGAGTATATCTGCATGCTGAAGCCAATATACTTGTTTCCTCATCAGTGAGAAACAAATGTATAACCACCTCCAAATTCATGTGCATCATGAAATTCTTGAGGGAAGAAACTGGAACGACCGCCTGCCCCGTGAGTAGAACCGCAGGAGACAGCCGCGGCATAACTTGGGGCCATTCCCCCAAACCGGAACAAAAACCCCACGCGCGAACACTGGAGCTGGAGCTACGACGAAGGAACCCAAATCTCGAACAGAAACAGGGAAACGACCGCGGTCCGACGAGCAGGAGGAAAGAAAGCCCTTCGTCGTTGGGAACGAAGACCGAAGGATGCAAGCAAGCTCGTCGTCTGGCAGGAAGGAGATGACTCACGAGCAAAACGAAGGCGAGAAGCCCTTCGTTGTCGGGTGCGACTAAGCCGAAAGCCGCGAATCCTCGTCGTCTCCTACGACGACGATGCCCGTACAGGAAGCCGATAGTTTCAATCGCCATCGGCTGAATCCCTAGAGCAGCCCGACGCCGTCTCCATCGGCCGAAGATGAGTTCAGTCTTTATATCATTTTTTGCAATTATTATATTTGCATATTATTCCTCTACTTTGAGTAAACTCTAGGTTAGACAAGTAGTTGAGAGGTAATTTTTGTTTGCCAACCTCACGTGCCACTGCCAGCAGAGCTCCCTTATAGTCTATCTAGCTACAGAGCACCCCCCCATTTGTCGCTTATTCACAATAGCCAACTTTACGCCTGATAACTAATTAAAGGAGTAGTTTTATGAACTATTACAGTCAATGACGTGATTAGAATGTTGAGTCTTTTTCATTGCAATTTGACAGTCCTTCATCGATAACGGTTTACACACAATATTCAACACAGTGGTACTCATACCATTTGCTCATATATTTATGTTACTCGGTTGTATTTGGTGGACATCCAGGACAACTACTTGATCTACCATGCTATGAGAACAGCTAATTGGTTTGCTTGCTCCAAATTGGTTGACCATGAAAGAGTGAGGGATCTCTAGTATTAAGGTTTTGATTTGTCAGCACTGTGGGCAGTGGGACCTATTTGGTCAAGTTCTTGAGGAAGGTTGTATTAAGTACATCGTCTTCACCTATATTACACAACTAATTATTTCTATTTGAGGCATGTCTCTCTGCTTGCTTCATCACCAACACGGCTTTATTTTTCATCATCCTACTTATACTTTTGCTCCAATCCATAATCTGTTTATCTCATACACCCCAACCTAGTGAAGAAAACACCACGCCTTCACTCAATCTTGAAAATTTTGTTGATCAGCCTTGGCCAATCATTCACAGCTGAATATGAAATTATTCAAATGGATTACCAGCTTTTTGGCCTGGGTCTCATTTTAATCGATTCTAAATAATGAAAAACCTTGGCAAAAAATCTGGGTTATTATAGTCATGAACCCTTCATAGAGTGGGCCCTGGGTGAGGTCACATGAAACAATCACGCGTGCAACGCCAGAGTGAATGGTGAATCGCTGAGGACTCTCTTAATTTGTAATTCCTATGGGGCTTGATTTTGCGATGAACCCAATTGTATAATTTTAATGTGAAATATGTTGGTTCCATTTATTTTTTTTAATTAGTATCATTTTATTGTGCTATTGAGTTTGTGCAAGTGTCTTCTTGATTCCTACTTGTTTTTTTATGGCATGTAAATCAACTGTATATCAATATTTTCTACTATTTTGACAACGTTTTCAGTTTAGTTGGATCAAAGATGGGCAACACTTTGTCGTCTCCTCTATGAACTGTTCTCTGAGCCTATGCTTCAATGAGCCTTAGGGTCTTTTGTCTTCTTTCAGCTAGCGGCTCTTGTCTTTCTCTCTTTGTAACTATGCCTAAAACATATAGAGAAGATTGGAGGTAAGGCATGCGATTGGTGATAAAAGTGAGGCACAAATCTATGCTTTGACGTGCAATTAGACTTTGTTTTTTTGTGTCTTCTTCAACATGGTGAGCTAGATCGCTCCCACGAATTTGGCTTTAATTTTTCTCGACATGGAGAGATTCTTTGATCCCACTTTGTGTGGCGTTTGGGCGATGTCACTGAGATGGTCGTGTGCTCAGGTGTGAGGAATGAGGAAATGAAGACGTGTGCATGAGTCGCTCATTATGATTGGTTCCACATGGCTTGTGCCATTCTTTGCTTGATTCTTAGATTTTTGTTTATTGATAAGAAAATCAATTTCGTATCCATTTTTGGACTTGTTTAGCAATTAAAGCATGAACAGCTGCTTTGAGTACATTCTTCACGTTCAGCTACTGGAATGGGTAGTCCACTGGATAATAACGAGTGTCAAAATAGAGGACTCACTTTGATCTTACTGGTACTTGCTAGCCAGTGGGCTTGGCGATTTCTTGATGCTATGGTCGGTCAAACTTGAATTTTGATTCTCATCAGGTGATCATTCATTCTGTTACTGGCAATCAGGGACGCCTGCTGCTTTTTAGATCTCGGGTAAGAGCATGGCTTTTAGTTTTTAGCAAATTTTTAAGCTGTCATGCTATCATATTATTCCTATGTTGATTATGTTCCTTTGGTTATTTGTTTGGCCTATTCGTGTGTATGTTTGTCATGGAGGGGGTATATATGTGAGTGATTTTGACGGTTTGTAATTAATTGTTCCTTTCTTTTTAGTCGTTAGACATGGGTAACTTCAGTAGTGTTTATTCATGTTTTTCTATTTTTTACTCTTTAAACATATATCTTGTTCGTGTCTTTTTATTCAATCATAATGGTGGCTTGATTTTTTATCTCCTTCAGATGTCAAGATCGTGAAATTTAGAGAAGTTTTACAGGCCACAACTCTTCAGATTTCCTCGTTGACAGTTTTGGCTCATGGTAGTCATTTAATTACATCTAAAGGTACCTCAATTTTTTTTCTTTTTTAATTCTTTTTAGATGGAGTTGATTGAGTATTGGCACTTCTTTTTGCTCTCTAGTCTTTTATCACTTTGCGGATTAATTGTTATGCAGCCCTTTTGTTCATATTTTCAAAAGCTACTTACATGTCCTGTTTACCTTTTTTCTTTACTATACTGTATTTGGTGATTTAATTTATGTGTTGACTGTCTTATTCTACGATATAATGATTAGCAAATTGATTCATCTGTCAGCTTGTTGATTAGTTAAATATGGTAGCTGGCTTATTAAATATATAAGCAGGGCTTTACATATTAAGCTACTAGATAAAGAATATATGTTATAGTTTTCTAGTTTCCCTCTATCAATATGTGCTTCATTTATTTCTCCTTTTTTTAGCAATTAGAAGTTGACTATTTTTAATGGTTCTCCTAACTAAATTTTTAGTCATGATAGGTTTAATCTGCTGAATTTTCTTTGAGATTATTGTAATATAAATTTTAATCAAGTACCCATATATTGTACTTCATCTAAATGTGAATCCAATGGCTTTGATGCCCTTCTTGACCAATTTGTTAGAGCAAATCCTAATACAATTTTTTTTTTCTCACCAGTCACATCATGTTCCCTTCCCAATTGCCATGTTGTAATCTTTCTGATCCTTCAAGATGAGATTTTCATCCTTGGAAGTTGAAACCAATACGTCTAAATTCATTATTTTTCATGTGAATAATAATAAGCTTCATGCATGCGCCAACCTTGTATTGCCTTGTTGAGTTTTAGCCACAAATACGTTTCCTCCAAAGATTCTACAATGCCTATGCGGCCACATCCTCTTCCACATGAAGAATAACTGTTGACGTCTCTTGTGTCCTTTTGCCACTTTTATCTAAATCGACAACAATCTCACCCTTGCTGGTTCATTTACCTGAGCATACATTTCTTGTGCCTCATCACCCTAGTGGTCACAGAAGCCACAGAATGAACCAATGTAGAACACTTGGAATATATTACGTACATGTTGCATAATTTCCACTCCCAAATTTCACTCTTCCTTTCTCCCTTTAGAAATTCACAAATTATTTTTTTGTGAATAACATACATAGCTCTACGTTTGGGCCAATGGCTAGGTTAACAGCAGTCCTTATGCCCAATTTCCTCTAGAAGTATAGTCACAGGGAGTGAATTAAATGCTAACGAAGATTGGATGAAGTGAAAACAGTTGAAACAAAGGAGACTTGAAATGCTACTTCAGAATCGTGGAAGACGACATGAAGAATTGCTCTTTAAGTGACCTATTGAAGATTCATTCATTTTTGGTACAGTTAATACAAATATCATTTGTCTTTGATTTTTTATCCAACTTTAAGGTAGCTCTTTTGTTATTGACTTTTGATGGGATACTTGGAGATCTTTTTATCTCACTAGTGATTCTGTCAAGTTCAAACTTTTGCTCATGGCTCCTGGTTGTTATTAATGAGGTGATTGAGCTGACCATCAAAGACTTTTGGTGCAAGTGATTGTGTCAAGGTCAAACTTTTGCTCATGGCTCCGGGTTGTTATTAGTGAGGTGATTGAGCTAACAATCAAAGACTTTTGGTGCTATTGTTGCACATAGGATAATTTTTTGATTGTCAAGTAGGTATTTAAGATGCAATTGAGAAGTGACCGTTTATCCAAAGTAATAGACCCACCAGGATCTTGAAGATGTTCATAGCTAATACATGGTTTTTATGGATTGGGCCTACATGCATCAACACTAAAAATAAAATGAAAAAATTAGGTTATGAACCACATTATACACTTCTTGTGAATTGAAACACTTCCCCATTCAGTTTATTCTTTTGTCCTGAAATATAGTAGACACAAAAAAAGGTGGCTTGCATTTTAAAGATATCAAGAGGAAAATAGAGGGAATGGATAACTAAGGGCTTGTTTGACATCAGTTCTTGTTTCTTTTTTTAATCTAGACGGAATATGTTTGGGAATGTTTCTTTTTTGTTTTTTATTTTAAAAATAACTCTAATTCATTTAAAATGCCCAAAATAATAAGTTGCTTTTATGATTTTCAAAATATAAACTTTCAACCACTAGACCATCTGCATCACACTTTCCAGTCTCGCATTTGCCCTTGTCCAACCCTACACTCGTTGCTGATAATATTCATAAGATAATATTTTCCTAATAAAAATTAGATAAAATGAGTTCGTTGGCGATTGTTTAATGAACAAATATTTTTAAGCTGACTATAACCTAAAGGAGGCATGGGGAAATTATATTTAGGTGAACCTATGACAAATTTAAAAATTATGCTATCATCTGTACTTCCCAACCAGTCATCTTGGAAGTGAAACACATGCTGAAGTCACATATTGTCATTATATTTTGTGTAGGTGAGTGACAACGACTAATATATGTCATTTTGTTGTATTAGGAACACGAGTATTCACATGCATTTCGTCAATCGCTCTGTTGTAATCCTGAATCATACAATAGTTTATTGATCTTAAAATCAATGTGAATTATTAATAGAAAAAAGTAGAGTGTAATATATACTTTAAAGTGTGACATATACTGATAGTCATAGGATATCTCTGATGGCGTTGCTTGAAATGATGTTGCTATGACTTGATAACTTTGGAGGACAAGCTAGACATTTAGATTAATTGAGAAATACCTACCGATTGTTACAGAGGAATGCAAAAATTGCTTGATTGTTTCCCAAAAATTCGTAATGTAACAAAATATTCAATGTTATAGCCAACATTTCTCTGGTTGCCTGAAAGGATCCGTAGAGATTGTGATAAGTTTCTAGCCCTTGTAAATGATCTAAAAAAATAAAAAGCGACATACGAAACATGTTCTGAAATCTCCAGGGTGACCCATGAGTAATTCAACAACCCATTTCTTCCCAACAAGGTAGAGATCATGTATGAAGTCTTGCAAATATAGGATTCATAGTGCTCATTCATCAAGCATATAGCTGTGACGGTGATTTTCGTACATTGATCTTTGTGATTAATACATAATTGCAAACATAAAAGAATTCAAATTCTGAGTAGCGTATCATACTCCATTTTGTATTAACTAAGCATAATCGAGCATCACCAAACTCATTAGACTTCTTTCAAATGTGATTTTCAATGTAGTTTATTCAAAGCACCAAACAAATGCACAACAAAACCTTCCTAACAAATCGAGAGAAGAAAATGAATGAAAACGTAGGGCTCAAATTTATAGTTCAACATTGGTGCCCTCATAGCCATTGGAGATGCGTCTTGGATCTAGGTAAGAAAATTTCTTTTTTCATTAAAATCGTACATATGTGGCAAATAAATTAAGCATATTTGAATAAACGTCATGAAAATGGCTCTAATGTTATTGCCAAGTAAGATGATGCTTTGAACCGTGTACGCTTATCGTGAATTGGTTGCATCATAGCCCCGAACTACTAGATCTATTGACATATTGCATAGTCATACAAAAAACTTATTAAGAAATAGCTCACATGCTTCTACTTCATGCTAAGTGTGACATAGAAGAGCTGTATTCCAGCTCACATACAAGTGTGACATAAAAGAACCACATAACCGAAAGATATACTGTTATCACATCGAATTTGAATCATTTCATGTTCTGCGTTACAGTTCCTTCATTCAAACCAAATAAACTATCCAAATAGCTTGAAAAAAATGGAAACCAGACTTTCTACCTCACATGCATCTACTTCATATTTATAAACATAAATTGTTGTAGGGTACCTGTGTTGATCAAAAGATTCACCATTAATTATACGCACCAAAAGCCATAAAATTGAAATTAGCTTCAAGAATTCCAACCACAAAAATCACTGAAATTGGGAAATCAAAAACTAAAAAAAAAATGAAACCTTCTTCAAGCATTCGAAGAATGATAATTCTACATTTCTGCCCATCGATCAACTTTCAGATGATTCATATGAAACACAAGTAAAAAATTACTGAATCCTAAGATAGAAGAGACAATCGTACAAATCAAACTCACCTAAAAGTCAACACAGAGCTAGAAATTAGAAAGGGAGATGAGCCTTTATATCAAAACAGGTGGAAAAGGTGAACACAACCTCCATTGCCAAGAGAAGACAATAAAACTGAAGAAGAGCTCAAGCTAGGAACGAAGGAGCAAGAAAAATGAAGGGCCTAAGGATAATTAGGGTTGAAAACATTGAATGAAGCCACAAGCCGCTCGATGGAAGGTGGGTTTGCAAAACAGAGTTTTTAATTCTTGCTTATCTAGAAAACCGAGTTTGGGAGGTATTGTTCGAACCGCGCTGCACATAGAACGATGGCCCAAACACACCCTTAGTATTGGGAATGGCATAGGGAATCACGTAAGTGCCCATTGGAACCGTCCATTAATAAGATTTAAAAGATAAATTTAGGAACCTTTAATTTATAGAGAATATTTGTGATATAGTAATCTCTAAGAAATATATGTTATTTCTTTTAAAACCTCGTTTTGTTAAGAAGTATTGACTCGGGAGATTTGGTGGATGGATCACTAATATAAGAGTTATTTTTTGTGATTGGTTCAAAGTATTTTTTGACATTGTGGGGTTTTGGGAAGAAATTTTGGTTTGAAATTCTGTGTGGATCATGGGGTTGAATTGTGTATGCTTTTGTTTTGCTTTGAAATTTCTTCTATTAAGAAAATTTAAGTGAGACGGGTTTGCTGATGTAGAAAATAAATCATCTAGCTCCAAAGATTTTTTTTTTTTTTTTTTTTTTTTTTAACTCTAGATGGTCCTCACATTATTACGGGCTAAAGCAAAAGGTTGTGAAGATATATAGGCCTGATTGGGATAGGAACTACACGTGTTTGATTAGATGACAAATTTCACATTGAAAGTCATTTGAAAACATTTTTAGTGAATTGGAAAGCAATTAATTTTTCCAAGGTAATTAAAGTTTGTCGTAGATGATTGCGCGAAAGCCAGGCACTAATACCATTCTTTAAAGTGTCTTTGGAACTTAAAGTGGGCCTTTTGGTGGACGCACAACACATTATTTGAGCTTTTACCTTTTGGGATCGTTTTTTAGAATATCAACCAATCATCCCCCTCAAATTTAATTCCTGGAAGTGATTGATTAGATGAGAAATTGACAACATAAACTTTCTTTTCTCTCATGAGTTTGTTGATTTATAATTAGTTATATTCTTGGTTGGGCACTAGAAACATAAAGTTGGTGTTAGATGTTTTGAGAGAATGACATAACATGTTTCGATCAGTTTTGATCATGACCCATCTTTAATTTGTACTTAAAAACTTTTTCGTGGCATGGGTTTTATGTGCATAAGTTATTTTTGTTTATTTTCATATGATCTAACACTCCTAATTATATTGTCCAAGTAGTAGTTTTCTTGTTTAGAAAGTGGTATATGAGCTTTTTTTTTTCTTAGCAACCAAGCTTTTCCCATTGAGGTTTTGGAATAAGCTTCTAATAGGAGAATTATTTGTTGCCTTTGGTTTTCCATCCAGATACATGATAGAGGAAGGTGAGAACTTTTGTGCTTTGCCTTTATTGTTGGCTCTTTTTTTTTAGGAAACATTTCAATCCATTATTTCATTGTTAATTTTCTTTTTCATTTGAGGTTGATTTTGGAGATTGCTTGGCTTCTTAACCAATAAATTCTCTATTGTAGTTGCCACTGCTCTTTTGTAAAAGAATCTTTCATATATGTTTGTTACTCTACTTGATTGAAGAATGACTTTCATTTGTGGCGAAGGTCCCATTGGCTTTGAGTGGGGATATAATACCTTGAAGGAGCCTAAAATCTTTGATACCATCATTTGAATGGATTTTATAGCCTTCTTTTTTGTTAAAAATAAATGGGAAGTTATACTTGAATTGTAGAGTTTATATTTTGTCAATTTGGATAGTTTGGTGATACCGTTTTAGGGCTCTTAAAAGATATTTGGGAAGTGGATTTCGTGAGGAGGTGGTGGTGGAATAGCAAGAGAAGACTAATATATGTGGTCAACGGTGTTTTGAAGGGATTGTGGGCATAAATAAATTTTTGGACAGCAAATTTGACGTCGTCAGCGACTGTCCTGATTGAAATCAAGCTGGACGGTGAAAAAGTGAGATATGAGTGGCGAGGAGGTTTCACCACTTGTTTCTAAGAAAGATACTTATACACCATTTGATAAAGAAAGATGATACAACACTCTAAAAAACAAAATTTAGAGAAATGTCCCTCAATCCAAAAAAAAAAAAAAATAGCAAAACTGCATATCCGAACAGACCATCACACATATATAAAAGTCTCCTAATTGGAAATAGGTTAATTACAAACTAGGAAAATAGGAAAGATCTATAAAGGAAAGAAGCAAAGGAAAAAAACTTGCTAAAAAAAAGAAAAAAATAAAAATAAAAATAAATCTAGGTAATTCCTTGAGTGAATTGCATTTGTCGGTCATTAACGATCCAATAGAACCTGTAGATTGCGAAACCTCACGAAGACGGGATCGTGGAATCTCTTTACGCTTGTGCATCATTTGGCTTACTGATAAGCTAAACCAAATGGCTTCAGTTATAAAATTAAAAAAATTAAACTATCCAAATTATTATCAAATTAAATCAAATCAGAGTGAATTTTAACTCAATGGGTTCAGTTTTGTCTTTGGATGAACCAAGTTGTAATTCACTTTAACAATGAGTTTAATTAAATTTAGCTTAAATAACAGTTATTTAGAAGAATATCAATTAATATTTGTTAAAAATATATAGCTTTGTCTTGCGGAATATATAATATCCTTTTTGATATGTATGCCACTTATTGATTTAATATTTGAAGAGTTGAATTTGATCTGTTGTAGTTTGATTTATTTTACTAAAGCAACAATCAAACCAATAGCCAAAATCTAATAAAAGCCCAAATTATAACAATAAGATAATTGATACTGTTAGAAGCTGTATTAGGAAAAAATTTGTTCCCGTTGGAAGTTATGAGGATTAGATTTATTTTTTAATATAACTTTATTTTCTTTCTTATTTAGATTTATCTTCTTGGATTGGATTTATTTCCTTTCCTATTTTATGTTGTTTCACATATTTCCATATAATTAAATATGAATTGATTTATTGGAGATATTATATGTTATATCTTTTTTTTCCTATTATTTTTTTATTATATTTCCTGTTATAGGATTCATGCAAGGGTCCCGTCATATCAATAAAATGATTGCACATTATTTTAAATTTCAACATGGTATCAGAGCTTAATTTTGTACCCTAGCCACTGGTCCTCTTTCCAGAATGGTCGGACTCCCTTCCTGCCATCCTCTGTGCGGGGGGGAAGGGATACTCATCTTGACTTTTGAAACGACTTTTGTTTCTTCTCTCTTGCAGGCTTGGCTTGTCGGCTGTCCCTTCTAGTGTTGGGAGCTTCGACTCTGCCGACTTCCAGAAAGCAAGCGACAATTTCCTACTATTGTTCTTCCCGTAGTGATTTGTTCCGTGGAGGATTTTCTGTTGTTGGCTGCCCAACAATCTTTTTTTCATAAAGAACGATTGCATATATTTCGTGTAGATCTATAGCCGTCGGTTCCCCTAGTTGCCGACGTTTTTTTTCATAGGGAACTATTGCATAACTACTGTCGATTCCCCTCTTCTCAACCGTTTTTCTAACGGTTGTTGCCGCTGATCTTTCCGGTAGGTAGTTCTAGCCATCAGACCTCCCTCCGTTGAAGAGTTGATCCCTTCCAGTCTTGGTCCTTGTTGTCGCGAGATTGGAGAGCTTCTAGAGTGACAGCGTCCTTATAGGGGCGTGCATTATTTGGTCAAAACCAAATAACTGAACCAAACCAATCAAGTTTGGTTGATTTAGTTCGATTTTAAAATTGGATTTCGATTTTAGATTTTTAAAGCTTCAATATTTGCTTTTTGTTTTTTGGTCTTCGGTTTTCTAATTTTCATTTAACCAAAAAACCAAATTTTTATTAAAAAATTTTATTATTTTTTAATTTCATGTGGAATAAGTTAAAAAAATCAAAAAATTATTATATGTAATATTTGATTGAAATAAATAGAGGATTCATGAAATTAAGTCGATATTATGTGAATAAAATATGTGATTTATAATGTTTGTTTTTAGCCAAAATTTAATAAACAATTAAATTTTCATTTTTTCATAACCGGATCGTTTGAACCGAATTAAATTTTAGTTCGGGTGGTTTGGTTTTATCTAAATTTAGATTGGTTCGGTTTCTCAATTATAGATTTTGGCTCTTATCGGTTTGACAAATTTTAAAACAGATGCATCCGAACCGACCAAATGCTCACCTTTTCATCCTTGAGATCCTCGGGTATATTGTGTGGGTAACCAACTTTGGATTACTGCCACCCTCTAAAAGGCGGCCTCTCCCGACAAGATTTCTATCGGTCTATTGTCGGCCTGCTCTCCCTCTCACAGGCGACCCTTTTCTGATGAGTTCTGCGCCAATGGCTTCTCTGTTGTCCTCCAAGACGAAGGACATTTCTTCAATTCTTTCCTGTAAAACCTTCCCGTTGTTTTTACCCGGAGGACTTTCTCGCAGGAAACAAAACAATTTTTCTCTGTTGTTCTTCCGAGTTGTAGGAAACAATACAACTTTCTCTGAAATCTAGTGCTGCTTCCCGTTGCTTCCTACTGTTCTTCCCCAAAAATCCAGCATTGGTTCCTGCAGCCTGATCCATTGCCGACCCTTTCTTCTATAATATTTTTCCTTTCATATTGCAGGCGTGAGGGGGAGCTGCGTTTCCAGCGACCCTTTCTCTTGCAGCTTTCTCTGTCAGCAAAATTTCTTTGTTGTGATTTGCTCTCTTTTGTCGAAATCCCAATTGGAGAGCCGCCACCAATGTTCAAAGAGCGAGACTTTCTCTCTCCAGTGGCACTCCCAACCGAAGAGGAGAAGTTATTTTTCCAAACATGTTTTTGCAGCAAAAGTGGACAGAGGAGAGGAGCTATTTTTGTTATTTTCCCCCTCCAAGTTCAACTGCTATTCCTTCGTGCAGGAAGTTGCTGTTGCAGCCGCCTCCGTGGCGCCCTTCACCATTTCACATGCTTGGATTGTGGAAACGAAGGTAAGCTTGTTACGAGGGAGTTCATTGTTGGTTTGCTTGCAAAATGACTTGAAAAAAGCTATTATAGACGGAGACGGGGTGTATCTTTGATGGAATCCCAGAGCCGACCTACATGCCCTTCTCCATCGGTTTCTTCCCAACTGCTTGAAATCTCCATGCAGATCCTTATCTGTGTTTTCTTTGCCACCAGGACTCTCCCTACAAAAATTTTTGCGGGAACTCTTCTGTCTAGCAACAACAACGGTAACCAGTTCTCTTGCTGCAGGTTGCAACCCTTTTTTCTCTGTTGCCGGAAATCTTTTCTGTCACCAATCTATTTTGCAAAGGACAATATCTTGTTACAGGCCCTCATCGCTAAAAACCCTTTTTGCAGACTCTATCTTTTTTTTTTTTTGCCTGCAGGTTGTCTACTTCCTGACAAACTACTTTGCAATTTTTCTAACTACAGGCACTGCAGAAATTGCAGTCAATGACAACCGCAATCAACTAGAAGTTAGCTTTTTCTGCAGGTTGTCTACTTCTCTGCAGACTCCTATAAAACATTATCTATAGGAGTCTTTCGCCTACCTACAGATACTATGGGAATTGCTGTCAAAGACAACCATAATTTTTACTTTCCTGCAAACTCCTCCGCAATATTACCTGTAGGATTCTTCCTCCTACCTATAAAAACACTGCAATAATTGCAGTCAAAGACATCCACAGTTATCTACGTCCCTGCAAACTTCTCTGCAGCATTACATGAAAAAACTTCCCGCCTACTTACAGACATTGCAGGAACTGCAGTAAAAAATTACCGCAGGACGGGATGAAAACTTCAATTTCTACTTCACAGGATCTTCTTTGCCCATTGTTTGATGTTTTCAAATCCAAATTGAATATGATTTTCAATCGTGTTTCAATTTGAAGTAAAGCGTTAGAAGTTATATTATGAAATAATTTATTTCTATTCGAATTTATGAAGATTAGATATATTAATATAACTTTATTTACTTTTCTATTTTAGATTTATCTTCTTGGACTAGATTTATTCTCTTTCCTATTTCAGGCTTTCCTATTTTATGTTTTTTCATTTATCTCCAAATAATTAATATGAATTGATTAATTAAAGATATTAGGTGTTATATCTTTCATTTCTTATTATGTTTTTTATTTTTTTTCCTGTTCTAGGATTCAAGTAAGAGTTATTTATATCCCTTTAATATCAATAAAATATTCTACATTATTTTGAATTTCAACAGATACTTTAACAACAACTGAATCATTACCAATTAAATAAAGTTAATTTAGATTTTTTTTTATTCAAACAGTACACATCCAGTGTTATCAAAGTGCAATGTACAATGATGCACAAGACTTTATTTTTGCATCAAAGCGTAGAGTGAAATGGTGTTTTTATTAACCAAAACGCAAATATGTTATACATAACTAATAATATATGAATACATTAATTGACAATTATAAAATATAAAGTATTACTTAAAAATTGATATGAAATAGAAAAAAAAAAGAGTACAATACATAACTTGGAGGCAAATATTAATGGTAAATTTGCAAATTAAAATTTCGAATAATTTTTTAATAGTTTGCTACAATAATTAAAAACTTAAAAATTATTAAAAAAATCTTCAAGTTAACTTCATTGCTTAGAAACGCCCCTGAAGCAAAATGAAATGAGCATCACACACTTCTCTTCACTTTGCTTGAGAAGTACGCATTTAGTAACATTGAGCCTTAGAGCTGAAAATTAGTCCGTAATTTTAGAATTTAGAATCAACAACATAGTAATAATTGAATGTTGTTGCCCATGAATTTCTAGAATGCTTCGAGTAGAAAGCTGCTAGCCGTGTATTCAAGGTTATTACTTTAGTTTTTATATGATCTTATTCGTTACCTGTGCTGAAACAGAAAAAATTAAGGGTTATTTTCATTGGGTCTTTAGCTGACTATTTCTTTTAATCCAAATTCCCTATGTTATGTCTAGGCGTGTAGTGCCTTTTTGTTTCAGTACAAATAAATGATGATAGGTTAACTAGAATCATTTTTTGTATTTTCTTTTTCTAAAAAAAAAAGGCTTTCTCAAGTGCGGTTGCTTTTTTAGCTTAGAACAAATTACTGATGATGGGGGACTTTGCTAGAGACATGTTCCTTAAAACGGTATCTTTATGAAGCAATACTTTGTGAAACAGCAAATACATGAAGGCAAAAATTAATCATTGCTTATGATTTTGCTTTATTTTATACACGTGTTTAAATATTCGTCACTTGTAATTAATTGTCAACCGCTGTACAGTTCTCTGTATAATTTTTACATTCTGGCCGCATTATCAAATAAGTTATATCCCATCAGTTGAAATGTTAATTCTTGCTGATGTGTGAACGTTGAATTTGCTGTCATTCCAATCTCACCTTCTTTTATAGGTAGTTATTGATGTGTCACGATGTTGAATGTAACCATTGTAGCAGCATGAACTAAACTTTTCACTTTTATAGACAGTGATCAGTTAATTGCACATTTGCAATTGGGTGGTACGACCAGAGAAAAATATAGCAAGGTCATACACTGGATACAACATACAGAATCTGCAATGTACTTTGTTCGGAAAACTGATGGGGATCAGGTACTTTAACTGATTTGCAATTTTATTTACACGTAATTTCCTTGCACTTAATGGTATATTTTTTAGGGACATTTACATATCACACAATTCTTATGTATTTCCATACCTCACACCTAAATTTTTATATTTGCACACATAGAACTCAAATGATTAATATCACATAAAAAGTAGTACTATTGCCACTTTTTAAAAGTGAAATCAATTTTTTCATGCATAGGTTTACATTAGGATTGTATGCTAGGCATGTAATGTTCTCTATTTTTAATAAGACCACTTGTTACTGAAGTATGCTTCATGGTAGGTTTATAGAATTTGTTTTCTTAAAATGATAACAAATTGTTATTTGTATCAAGAACTTTGGTTTTTGGCCAACGAATGATATGCTATCACGGCAATATGAGCATAAAAATAATGTTTTCCTTTTGATACTATAGTTCAAGTTGGATAGATATCCTTAGAATGAGATGACAGATTCCGGACTTTGATAAAAGGTTTTCAGTTGTTACACAATTTATATAGTTTTTTATAAATTGAGTTACACTGGGTCTTGGGTGTAGTGTCAAATAAGTAAAACGTTCCCACATTACGAGCGAATGTGGGTAAAGAAGTTTGTCCATGAAACTAATATGAGGCTATGATCTTATAGGTACTCTCACAGGTAAAATATTGGAACTAGATGATATTATAGTTCATAGCAAAATAAATATCTTATGTAATCAATAACCTAAATGGGTTGGAGAAATGTTAAAGTGATTGATAGCATAGGTTTTAAATTTTGGTATTCAGGTTAGAGTCATTAGAAAGGGTGTACGTGTAATTAGATAAGAGTTTGTAAAAATAAAATTGTATATAGAATTATAGCCATAAAGGTTGTTGTTGATACTAAGATTTTTAATGCTATAAGTGCTTATGCTCCTCAAGTAGGTTCAAATATATGTTCAAAAGAAAAATTCTAGAATTACTTAGAAGAATTAATACTGTATCATTTCAGAAAGAATTTTTATTGGAGGGGATTTAAATGAACATGCTGGTAGAGTGGAAAGATTTTAGAATTATTCTTGGTGGCTGTGACTTTGGAGTGATTAATGAAGAATGTATACTGTATCATTTCAGAAAGAATTTTTATTAGAGGGGATTTAAATGAACATACTGGTAGAGTGGAAAGATTTTAGAATTATTCATGGTGGCTGTGACTTTGGAGTGATTAATGAAGAATGTAGAACCATATTAAATTTTTTTTAGCGTATGATTTTGTTATTGCTAATACTTTATTTATGAAGCTAATACTATGTGGGACAAAATAACAAACACGATTAAACAAGTGGCAAAAGATGTACTCAGAGAATCAAGAGAAAAAAAAATTATAAATAAAAATAGTTGGTGGCGGAATAATAATGCGCAAGAAAAGATAAAATATAAGAAGTTATGTTATAAAAAATGGTTTAAATGTCAAAGCTTAGAGAACTGAGAAAAATATCAAACGGCTCACAGGGTGTCAAAAAGAACAATCTGTGATGCTAAAAATTTTATTTTTAATGATCTTTATAATGATCTTTATAATAGTTTATAATAGATTAGATACTAAGGAGGGTGAAAAATATATGTATAAACTAGCCAAACTAAGAGAAAAGAAAAGTAAAGATTTAACCCAAATAAAGTGTATTAGAGATGAAAATCAGAATGTGCTTTAAACAAAAAAAAATATTCAACATAGGTGGGTGAGTTATTTTGATAACGTTTTTAATAGAGTTTCTGAAAATACGATCGACCTTAGTGATCTTAATATCGTTAATAATAATAAAATATTTTGTTTTTACTGTCACATTAGTAAAAAAGATGTTGAGGAGGCTTTAAAAAAACAAAGGGCGGAAAGTGTGTAGGACTTGATGTATCCCTATTGAAGTGTGGAAATATTTAGGAGATTTGAGAGTTTCTTGGCTTACTAAACTCTTTAATATTATTTTAAAAACTAAAAAGATGCCCGGGGAGTGGAGGAAGAGTATTTTGGTACCCATTTTTAAGAATAAAGGAGATGCACAAGAGTGTGCAAATTATGGAGGAATTAAGTTGATGTGTCATATTTTAAAATTATGGGAAAGGGTAATTGAACAAAGGTTAAGACGTTTTACAAAAATTTCTCATAATCAATTTTGATTTTTGTCGGGCAGGTCTACCATGGAAGCTATACATTTATTGAGAGGTTTGATGGAAAAATTCATAGATAATAAGGAGGATCTACATTTGATTTTTATTGATTTAGAAAGAGCTTACGATAAGGTTCCACGAGATATCCTTTCGAGAGTTTTTGAGAAGAAAGGCGTTGATATGACTTATATTCAAGTCATTAAAGATATATATACTACAGCTATTACCTATGTCAACTTATATTCAAGTCATTAAAGATATATATGCTACAACTGTTACTTGTGTTCGAACAGAGGGAGGATTGGCCAAATTATTTCCTATTTCTGTTGGATTACATCATGGATCAGCTTTAAGCCCATATCTCTTTGCTTTAGTTATGGATGGTTTTACTGGACATTTACTGGAGGATGTACCTTAGTGTATGCTTTTTGCTGATGATATCCTTTCTCGTGGATAGGACGAGACAAAAAACCTAGGAAAGACTTGAATTGTGGGGGTCTACATTGGAGTCTAAAGATCTTCATTTGAGTAGAACCAAAACTGAATACATGGAATGTAATTTTATTAGTAGTAGCTCTAGTGACAAAAATGTAACTTTATGTAACTTTGGGTGTGGGTGATCAAATTATTAAAAGTAGTGATCGATCTCGGTATCTCAGGTCTATTGTTTAAAGCGATGGTGATATAGATGGGGGTGTTAATAGTAGAATTCAAGTTGGTCGGTTGAAGTGGAGTTGTGTGATAGAAAATTACTGCTTAGACTGAAAGGAAAATTTTATAAGATGGTGGTGAAACCTACAATGCTCTGTGGCGCTCTGAATGTTGGTCTTTAAAAGAGAAGCATAATACTGAGTTAAGTGTTGCCGATATGAGAATGATTAGGTGGATGAGTGGCTTTACACTTAGAGACAACATGTGAAATGAATATATTCGTGATTGGGTTGGTGTAGCTCTAATGACAGACAAAATTCGAGAGAGTCGATCTAGATGGTTTGGTCACATTAAACGTCGACCTTCTGATGATTCAATTAGGAGAGTAGATATTTTATATTCAACTTATATTAAAAAAGGCAGAGGTAGACCAAGGAAAACTTAGGCGTATTGTATAAAGAATGATTTTAATTTATTAGAATTAAATGAAAATATGACACTAAATAGGACTCAATGGAGAAAAAGGGATTCATATAGCTGACCCCACTCAGTGGGATTAAGACTTTGTTGTGTTGTTGTAGTAATACTTTATTTGAGAAAAAGATGAACATATTATTACTTATTAGAATGTGAATCTAATAAAACACAAATTGATTATTTTCTTATGAGGAAAAGTGATCGTCAGGAGTGCAAAGATTGGAAGGTCATTCCAAGTGAAAATTTAAGTACTCAACATCAATTATTAGTTATCGATTTTAAGATGAAGAGTTGCAAGATAAAAAATACAAGCAAACATCGTCATAAAATTAGATGAGGGCACCTAAAATACAAGTAATTATTTTTCTGAGTAAACTTCAATATTTAAAGATTTGCGATGTTGATCAAGAAGTGAATTCTATGTGGGATAAAGTAAGAAACACTTTTAAACAAGTGACAAAAATATGTACTTAGAGATTCTAAAGGAAAAATATTTCTAAATAAAAATAATTGTTGGTAGAATAATAATGTGCTAAAAAAAGATAAATATAAAAATTTGTATTATAAATACTGGTTTAAACGTAAAAGATTAGAGAACCGAGAAAAATATAAGGTGGCCCTTAGGGTTTCTAAGTAAACAATTTGTGACGCTAAAATTCTGTTGTTAGTGATTTTTATAACAAATTAGATAATAAAGAAGGTAAAAATATATGTATAAACTAGCCAAACAAAAAAAATGTGAATATTTAGTTCAAGTGTATTAAAAATAAAAATTAAAAAGTGTTTTTCTTATATGAAGATATTAAACATAGGTGGTTGAGCTATTTTGATAAACGTTTAATGAAGTTTCTGAAAGTATGACCAACCTTTGTGATCATAATATCGTTAATAATAATAATAAAACATTTTATTCTTACCGTAACATTATTAAAAAAGAAGTTCAAGAGATTTTAAAGAAAACCAAGGGGGGAAATCAGTTGGACCTGATGGTATCCCAATTGAAGTGTAAAAATATTTTGGAGATTTATGAGTTTCCAGGCTTAATAAACTCTTTAATATTATTTTTAAAACTAAAAAGATGCCTGATGAGTGAAAGAAGTGTATTTTGGTCCTCATTTTTAAGAATAAATGAGATGCACAACTGTGCAAATTATAGATGAATTAAGTTGATGCATTATACTTTAAAATTATGGGAGAGGGTGATCAAACATAGATCAAGGGCCGGTTTGGGGCAGCTGCAGCTTATTGAATACTTTGCTGAAAAACTGATTAAAAATAATCTGCTGATAAGATATGTGCAGTGATTATTACAAATTTTTATTTTTTTGGAAAAGCCAGACCGTTGTCAGAAAACTGCCACTGCACCTAGATAGGTGCGCTGTGAAAACGTTGCTTTCAGCATTTTTAAACGCATAAGCTGCCAAAATGCAGTTTATCCAATCAGACCAGGTGCGTTTTCAAAACGTCACTGCACCAAATAAGCTGCCCCAAACGAACCCTAAGACATGACACAAATTTCTCATAATTAGTTTGGATTATGCCGGACAAGTCTACTATTGAAGCTATACATTTATTGAAGTGCATTGAGAATAAAAAGGATATACATATGATTTTTATTGATTTGGAAAAAGCTTATAATAAAGATCTAACAGAAGTCCTTTGGGGCATTCTAGAGAAGAAAGGTGTTAGAGTTGTTACTTGTGTTCAAATTGGAGTATTGACCAAGTATTTTTCTATTTCAGTTGGATTAAATTAGGGATCGACTTTAAGCTCATATCTTTCTTGCTTTAGTTACGGATACTCTTACTCGATATTTATAGGAGGATGTACCTTAGTGTATGTTTTTTGCTGATCATATCCTTCTTGTGGATAAGTCTAGAGAAAGAGTTTAGGAAAAACTTGAATTATGGAGGTCTACATTGGAGTGTAAAGGGCACCCTATCATGCCACTCACAGAGGGATAGGGAGGAGAGGAGGAGAAGCTAGGGCGGGTGGGTCGAACACAAAGAGTCGAGCAAAGCACGGGGGTTCAAGGGCAATCGAGAGATCATACACGAACGACATACAGGCCACAGGGTTGAACCCGCAATTTACTCAATTAAGCTGCAAAGCAATCACAAAGTTCTTTCCAAACGCCACCGACATGCATTTTCTCGCCACGTCGCAACTAAAAAGCTGACCCAAACGCATCCTATGTAGAACTTACCTTAATTAAATTTATTTGTTTGCTCTTTCCTCGATCACCTCTCCTGATTAGATTTTTAAAGTTTAATTTTTTTTAAGTTTATTTTTAATATTTAAATAATTAGACATATATATTAAATTTATAACTAATATGCTAAATCTCCAACTTTATTGATTCATTCGGCTCTTCACTTTTTGTGCGTGCAAGGTAGTAAGGATTGTTGAGTTTGACTTCAGTTCTTCCCTTATCGCATGAAGTTGCTCACACGAAGTGTCGAAGCCTCCCACACATGCAATCCTCCACTTTCTTCCTTCGCACACAAAGGACGCTCAAATTCGATTCCCCTTCTCCTGCACGCTTGGGTTCAAATCAACACGCCCCTCTTTCATGTATGCAAGGCAAGGGGTGTAAATGAGTTGAGCCTGCTTCCAACTCGAGTTGGGCTCTTTAACGAGCTCACAAGTCGAGGTTATCAAGCTTGTCCTAGCTTGGCACGTTGTCTTGCGATCTTGCTCGAGTAGCCTATTTTTAGTCATTTTGATACATTTTCCGATGAGTTTGCCGCTGCTTTCTCCTCCTTCGGCCACCAATACCTTCTTTGTTGATCTTCCGTTAAAACTGAATTTTTAATTCGAGCTCGCGAGCCGATTGCTAACACTACAAGCCGAGCTCGAGCCTGACTCGAGCTTGAGTTCACAATTTCGCAGACAAGCTGAGCTCGACTCGTTTACAACCCTATGCATGGTGCACCGCACTCAACACGTGTGTCTTTTCCTCACTTCCTTTCTTCACTTGATTGCAGCGTACGCACGTTTTGTTGTCATCACTATCGCCTTCGACTTCGATCGATGCGTGGGGAAGCCCAGCTTGCACTCGCCGATCTTCATGCCTTCATACATGTTGATCAGGTCCAAGTTAAGTCATTCATGATCAAAGCCGGCGTCTTCTTCCTTTGGCTTCGTCCTCATAGGTGAGCATTTCTCTTTCTTCTTCTTCCTCCTCCGACTCTCGATCTATCTAAGTCTCCTTCCTTCTTCTCTGCCTCCAGTCTCGTTCTCTCTGACTGTTCACTTCTGTGCTTCGAATGCAACACTTCTCCTTAAAACAATAATTATCGAGGCTTTTCGTTCTCACCCAAAACGGCTGCACTGATTGGAACTTCTAACAATTATAATTTTATTATTAATTTTATTTATTTCTCAGTTATTACTGTTATCCCTTTAGTAGGTGCAGAAATCTGTAGGTTAATATAGATTTTTTAAGAATCTTTGATTTATGCCTCAAACGGTTTTATGATTCCAACAAGTTGGTTAAGAATGTGCATTTTTTTCTTATTTTTATCAGCAAGTTTATTAGTTTTTGCTTCCCGTATTAGCTGTTATTAACTGATATTCATGATGGCATTTACATTCTATGAAGGATTCTATCATGTAAGATTGATTCTGGTGAAAGGTTAACTAAATGAGAGAATGAGCCACGGAATCTAAAAAATTGAAGAAGCATTCCAAGAATCATTTCATTCACACCTCTTGGATCCCTTTTTATAATGGATAATCTTTTTTAGATACTGCTAAAATCAAATTTAATCGTAAATAAATGACAAATTACCATATTGCTTATGATTGTAGAACTTCGATTGATTAGGTGTTGGTTGTGGCATTAGAGGCTGGAGCTGAAGTGGCTTTATAGTGGCGAGCTAAAGCGTTTTAAGAGAGGAAGGAAAAGAGAGGAGAAATGTGGCGCCTCAACTTGGTTTTTATTAAAGTAGATTGGCAAAAGACAAAAAGAGTCAGAAGAGAAAAAGGGTCAAATTGGAAGCTGAAGGGATGTGAGAAAGGTGGGAAAGAGGGAAATAGGTTTACTTAGGTGGGTTAGCAAGCAAGCTTTTGTGTCAGGAGCAGCGAGAAGTAATCTGATGAGGTGAGAGTTGTGGCACAAAGAAAGAGATGTGAGGAAAGAAAAAATAAAGAGAGAGAGTTTGCAAGCAAGTGAGAAAATGAGAAAAGACACAAGAGAGAGCTTTAGTTATGCAGTATTTTGGAGCTGGTGAGGTAGTTGCGCTAATAAAACCCTTGTTCTTCATTATCACAGCATACCTTACTTTTTTTTTTTTTAAGGAAAATTTTGACGTTACCCTGTAATATCTTTAATTTGAGAAATTTGCCTGTATCAAACTAAAATATCTTTGTTTTTTAATTACAGTATATTTTACAGTTCATCACAACCCACCCTAGTTTGAATATAATTCGGACAAGGCCTTGGTTTAAGCAATATGGTTAATGGAACCATGTTGTAACCATTTTTTTGAATCTTGTTCTTGCAAAATTTGAACGTAGTTTGAATATGTATTGAACAAGCTTTGAGTAGGATTCTTGAATTGAAGATGCAAGTAGAATAGTGTACAAGTACTGTTGGCATATAAAAGATTGTCACTAATCCACACGGTTTCTTGATTTCAATGGTAGATCTATAGGCTTGGTTTAATCCATTCTTTTGACTACCATTTCACTAGCCTAACTGATATCAAAGTTTGAGGCATAGAAGATGAATAGGAGAGATGATTGACAAAACAACCAAGTAATAAAAAGAACTGAATTGTTCAGGTGAATTCACTTCCTTAAAAGTTCATTAGTGGATTTGAGATTTTCATTAATGAGAACTGGGAGTTCAACTTCAGCATCACATCCTGGGTTTAGTTTTTTTATATAAAGTTTATGAAAGTTTATGAATGTTAATTCTTAATAAGATATTTATGATCTTCATTTCTTTTGCTAGAAATTTACTTCTAATGACTTAATGTATTCCTTGATGCTTTTATGTTAATGTTTTTTTTTTTTTTTTTTTTTTTTGGGTTCTCTACTCAATTGGTGATTGCTGCAGAATTGAATTGAACATCTTAAAATTGGAATTTACCAAAAGAAGTGTTACTGCTTCTTAATTTGTTATTGTTGGTCTTCAAATTTTTAGCCTGGATATTTAAAAAGAGGATATATATTTATTTGTAAATAATCTTTTTTTTTTTCAATCAAATTAATGGTGAAGCAGAGTAGCGTACAAGTACCTAAAAATTGGAAGTCACCCGAAGATCCGAAGCCAAGGAACATTTTATCCATCACTGATGTGCTATGCCTTCATAACTCATGTAAAGTAGTTTTCCATGCTTTCATCGGTGAAATTTTTTTGTCATCTTTGAGAAACGATGAAGCTAAAGAACAAATGTTTTTGAGGAAGACTTTACTGAAGATAGATAAGACCAGGATTATGGAAGATCTTATCTGTTTGGGTTGTACGAAATGTGGCTCTCCAATGGATTATAGGTGGGTTGTAGAATTTATATTTTGAGCTGCTTATTTTTTGAAGAAATAACTTTTTTCTGTTATGTGATAGATCTCCTTGAAAAAAAAAACAGGTTTCCACTTTATTGCAGCAATAATTCCAATTATGTTCATGATATTGGTCAGATATACAAACCATTCATGGTGAGAAACTTTGAACTTTAATTAATGTTGGTACATATCTCCTTTATTGGTGGGAATAAATCTCTAATTCGTTTTTTTCCAATTTTTTAAATGCTATGGAGTTTTCACACTGCCAATTTATTTTTAGGCAAGAGTTTAATTTAATTTGTGTGTAATTGTAAGCATTCCCATCGTGAAATTTTCAATGTCCAAGATGTTTGAATTGCTGAAGTTATTTCTCATAATCTTTTGGGAGAGAAGTTGAACGAAATTCTCAACATTTGATTTTTTTTACACACAATGACTCAAAGTTAAGGTTTCTTAACATAACTAATGTGATTCTTAGTATGACTACGTGCAAAGAAAATTGAAGATTAACATTTCGCCAATAATTAAATAATTCCACTATTTATTTAGATGTAAATAACCAATACAAGATGATACTAGAGTTAACCTAAATCACGACAGAAATACTAATATTAATACTGAAATTCAAAAGGGTTACAAATAGTCTTTGCCAATAGGAAAATAATTACGCGAATATAAAAGATGGCAAGCAGAGACGACGACTGCAAAAAAAAGAAAAGAGACAACACAAAACACAAATGGTTCCGTAGAGGAGGGCAGTAGGCCCGGGTGGGAAGGAAGCGACGGCAAATGGTGGATGGATAAAAGCAGGTGGCAGCGGCGTTGGATGACATAGGAGGGTTGAGGCTTGTTGAGAGGAGGCTGCAGCAAGTAGAAAGGAGTAGAATAGGTGGCGGGGGACTGGATAGCCGCAAAAAACATTGGTAGGGGCAGCAGCAAGACCGGTGCCTGGGGCTGGACAACAGTAGGAACAGGCCTTGGAGGGGCTGGGCAGCAGCAAGGTCGGGCCCTAGCTGTTGGTAGCACGAATAGGACTGGAAGGCCGGTGCGGCTGCCGGAAGACGGTGTTGTAATAATAAACAATTTTAAAAAGATTAAATAAATTAGTTAATAGAAAAAAAAACTCCATTGGTAACGACACTTGCAGTGCAGGTGTTGTTTGAGCGGAGACCGACACCATTCATGAGAGCATTAAGGGCCCGTTTGGGGCAGATTATTTAGGTGCGGCGTTGTTTTCAAAACGCCGCCTTCGTGTTTGGAAAGGGCGTTCGCGTTGATTATCCTTGCCGCAGTGCGTTAAATTTTGCGAATCCTTAATAGTTTTGTGACGCGGGGTGGGGGCTGCGTCCCGCGTTCGACTTGTGATATTGCCCTAGTTGCCCCTCTTCTCCCTCGCGCTCTCCCTCCCTGGATTCGTCCCCCGTAGAGGAGATCAAAGAGTTTCCTTTCAATTCGCCCCCCGTCAATCGCAAGGTATGCTTTCCCTCACCGTCAATTCGTAAGGAATGCTTCCTCTAGAGCGATCGAACGTCGGTGGCCGTAAATAGTTCTTTATAGATGTGCGAACGTTGTTTATTTATATAGATCCGACCGTAAACCTTACTTTTTACTTGATCGAAGATTTCTATGCCATCGTCGTTTTCGTTGTTTTCAAACTCCAACAATGCGAGTGGATTTCTTTGCCCTAAAATTACTTTTGTTTTTTCTTTAGGCGTGAAAAAAATTTTGTAGCATGGAATCATTTATCAACAACTGTTTAGAATGAATTTTGTTTCGAATATTTCTGCTCCATTCGATTTTTCCTAATTTTTGCATAGACAAGGTCTCTATACGCAGAGCAAGGAACAATTTGTGAGCATCTGTATAGAAGGAAGAAATTTTTCTTGTTTTTCCAAGTTCATTAGCTGATGTTTATGGGCTGCAAATAATTCTTGTTTATAGGAAACATAGTTCTAAACTTGTTTCATGAAACTGCTGCTATTAAGGATCCCGTTTATGAGCTGCATATATATATGTATTCATTGCAATTCCCATTGGTCGCAAATTCCTGTTTCGGTTTATGTTAATAATGGTAATGGATATGACATTGGGGAGGATTCTATTGTTGTTCATTTGTAACATTCAAAAGTTCATGCTGGAGATGAATATATGGCTCTTATTCCTGTTTCGGTTGCTGCACCTTTTATCTGTTGGATTCTATTGCTGCTCATTTGTAACATTCATCCATTGGTGGCATTTATCTGTTCATTCGTAAATTTCATGCTGGAGATGAATATATGACTCGAAACAGTTTTGAATGCATTTAAAGTGCTACAAATTTCATTTTGGTACAACAATAGGATGCAGCCTCTAATAGAATGGCAAAATTCATTGAATAGAATTTTGCCTTGAATAGAATGGCAAAATTCCTGTTTCGGTTGCTGCACCTTTTATCTGTTGGATTCTATTGTTGTTCATTTGTAACATTCATCCATTGATGGCATTTATCTGTTCATTTGTAAATTTCATGCTGGAGATGAATATATGGCTCGAAACTGTTTTGAATGCATTTGAAGTGCTACAAATTTCATTTTAGTACAGCAATAGGATGCAGCCTCTAATAGATTCATGAAAAGCAATTTCAATGATATGCAGTTTTATCAAAAAATGAGTGTGTATGGCAGCTGAATATATGACAGCTGGAGATGTATGTATGACTCGAAACTGTTTTGAATGCATTTAAAGTGCTACATATTTCATTTTGGTACAACAATAGGATGCAACCTCTAATAGCTTCGTGAAAAGCAATTTCATTGAATGCAGTTTGATAAAAAAATGAGTGTGTATGAGAGCTGAATATATGACAGCTGGAGATGAAAATGTGTTGCAGATGAATATATGGCGTTATGTTATTGCATTAAAAATTTCTATATGGCAACTGTCGCAGTAGTTGTGCCTCGACATGTATGAGAAGTTGCATTTAGGAATACACAATATGGTGGCTTCGGTAGAATTGGATTCCATGACATATATTAGAAGTTGCTTATTACACATGTACTTGATAGTTGTAGTAGTGTTCTCCACGGATAATCATAGCAGTGTACTCTTACATAATTGGATAATAAAGCATGTTCAATATTTTGCTGTTGATGTAGGTCTTTGATCAAACCACATAAATCTTTTGTGTAATTTTTTTTTGTTGTTTTTCCTTTTAGCAAATCTCGACACTGCTGTTGGTTAATTATGTGGATGTTGGTTCATTTTTTTTTGCATTTTGTTGATTCCACGCATGTATGGATGTTGATTCATTTTTAGCAATAAGCTATTCTTAATATGTTTTTATTCAAAATAGTTACACGACACTGCTGTTGAATCATGTCTAAAGTGGTTGAAGGGGGTGCAATGTGGGATAAAGACGTTATAAATACTTTTTGCGATCTGTGTATTAAAGAAATGGAACTGGGGAACAGACCAACAACGTATTTTAATAAGGAATGGTGACTAAACATTGCTAAGAGATTCAAAGAATTGACTGACAGTGATTACAACCGGCTTAAATTTAAAAACAAGCGGGACCAGTTGAAGAAGGAATGAAAAATATGGAAGGAGTTGAAACGTGGATCTACCTTGGGTTGGGATCCGATTAAAAGGACAATTGATGCTCCAGTTGAATGGTGGGCTGAAAAACTAGAAATAAATTTCTATATAATCCATGAATTGTTAGCTTCGCAAATTGTTTCCTCTAATTATAATTTTCTAAATATCCCCTCTAAATGTTATGCCACAGGCGGTACCAGCAGCGAAGAAGTACAAACAGTGCGGAATAGAGCCGGAATTTGAAGAGAAACTGGACATAATGTTTAAATGGGTTGTCGCAACGGGAAAGTTTTCATTCAACCCTACTGAAAGCGGTTTTACAGGGAGACCAGATGAGATCGCACCTGAGCCATTGACTCCCGATGAAGAAGTGCATAACATTAACCAGAGGAATATGGTGGAGTCCAGTACAATTTTAATGAGGCCAAGGATTACTAAGAAAAATAAAGAGAAGGAACATTCTGTGAACACCTCCTTTGATCGTTTAATTGAAGCTTTTGCAGCTCCACCAATATCTGATTGTAATATATTAGACTGTCTCAGACTTTTGGGCACTATTCTTGAAGTTGTGCCCGACAAATGATTTCACGCACAGTGTGTGAAAAAACTTGAGGATTCAACTCGAATGAAAATATTCATGGCGCTAGAGCCTGAATTGAGGCTCGAATATTTGCGGGTTTTGGTTGAGGAATCATATTTTTTTTTTGTATTGTATATGTATTTGTTACAGTAATATCAACTTTTACTTATGTCGTTATGTCGATTTTTTTAAAAATGTTTGGAACTTATATTCATGTTATCTTTTTTTAATATGTTTGTACCTTCTACATATGTACCTGTTAGTGGTTGATGTTTTACTTATAAGTTGCGTATTATATGTTCTGAATTTGAACAATTAATATTTGGTATTGTTGTAGCAATATCTTATTATGCATTAATTATTTATGCACTCATTATGTTTAAGGATGGATCCAAATTATGTTTACATCTTATATTATTTAGGATGGATTGCGTACGTGTGCGTCGTAGGAGAATGGCATTTGCTACAACCATTGCGATATTGTTGTTAGATTATTACCGGACACATGACATCCAACTTTGTTGGAGACAAATGGGTTGATGAAATGCTTTCTGGCTATCCAATAAGGTTTAGAAATATTTTCAGAATGACAACACCAATTTTTATGGATCTTTTGCACGAGTTATGCCTAAATCACGGCCTCCACGGTTCTTCCAGAACGACGTGTAGGGTGTTGGCTATAACACTGTACATTTTGTCACAAAACGAATCACAAAATGAATCAATTAGAGGAGCTATCAAAAGATTTCAATATTCTTCTGAAATAATAAATCGTTACTTTTTTAAAGACATACAGACTCTTGTTAGCTTAGCAACTAAAATAATTAAACTGGATGATCCATCATTTGCTACCACTCCAGAACAAATTGCCCGTGATTCTCGATACATGTCATATTTCAAGGTAACTATGAGTGGTTTTATTTTATAACTTGTCATACGATTAATAATATAATTACTATCTAACAAATAATTAAATAGAATTGTATTGGTGCAATTGACGGTACACACGTTGTTGCCCGACTACCCATCCACGAGAAGGTTGCATACATCGGTCGGAGTGATTCAACAACTCAGAATGTCATGGCTGTATGCGACTTCATCATGTGCTTTACTTTTGTAGTAGCGGGCTGGGAAGGGAGTGCACATGACAGTCAGATTTTCTCATTTGACATTAGGAATAGATCGCAGTGTTTCCCTCACCCCCATCAGGTTAATTTTGCTTTGCAATTTGTTTATTTGAGCATGTAATCTTTTTACTTAACAGTGTTTTTCGTATTAGAAATGTGTATCATATGAAAAGGGGATACCTGAAGCTCTATCCTGACACACAATATCATCTTCCTGATTTTGAGCGAGCAAGTGGCACCGTCCGTGACAGAAAGGAAATGTTTAATAAACGCCACTCATCTTTACGCGGGGTAATTGAAATAACATTTGGGGTTTGGAAGAAGAAGTGGGTCATCTTACGTGATATGCCGTCGTATCCTTTCCAAAAG
>NW_018164444.1:79971417-79992497 GCF_001263595.1 Phalaenopsis equestris
AAAAATACCTCACGGAATTCAGGATCCCGACAGAGAGATTTTGTGTTATTTTGGACTACCGTCTCCGTTGCTAACGTCACATAAGGAGCATAACTTTGGGAGGTAGTTTTATGGTTGTGCCAAAGGTGTTTCAGCTCGTTGCGGTTTCTTCCGGTGGGTTGATAGTCCCACATATTACACTGCAAGTAATCATGCCAAAAGTAATCATGCAAGTAATCATGCCAACAGTCATGCGAATCTGATGTTTTCTCAGGCTGACAGTGCAGTTGAGGACCGAAGTAGCTAGAATCTTAAGTTAAATATTTTAATATTTCTCCTTGTTGTTATACTTGTATTTGTATTTTTTTTAGTTCTCTTGGTACTCGTTAGGATGTGAGAACTGTATGGTATCTTTTAGAACATCTCTGTCATTATCGTATATTTCTGCACTATATATTTCTGCACTATATGTTTCTTTTCTACCAATAAGCTATTCTGAATAAGCTGCCCCAAAAAGTTGTATCAAACAGGGGCAGGAATGTCATTTAACCACCTTTAATCACCAATAAGTTAGTCTGAATAAGCTGTCCAAAACAACAAGCCAGATTATTCTGATAATCTACAGATTATCAGATTATCAGAATAATCTGCTTATCAGCAGATTATAAATAATCTACAACCGCGCCAAACAGAGTCTAAGACATGGTTTATTCCTCGTCTGCTCTCATTTGACCTCACACCCACATAGAGCGAAGGAGAGTGCGAGAGATATATGGGGAATGTGAGAGAGAGAGAGAGAGAGAGAGAGAGAGAGAGAGAGTGAGTGAGGTAAAGGAGAAGGAAGAAGTTGAAGTAGCAGCAGCTATAGTAAAGGGAGAAGAAAAAGACGCAGGAGAAGGAGATGAGAGACTCACCAGTTACTATCATTTCCTTCCATTTTTGCGATCGAATCGAAGGGAAGAGAGCTCCAACGACTTTGTCGAATGCTATGAGCAATAGGCGAGCGGAGGAAGAAGCTCGATTAGGTACCTGGAGGGCTCGAGCAGGCTCTATCGAGTGTCGCGAGCAAGGGGAAACTCGTTTGGGCATTTGGAAGGCTGGAAAAGCCTTACTTGAGCAAGAGGAGAGAACCCTGTCATGTGACTCAAAGAGAAAGGAGGAGGCGGGCTCTCCATGTCATACGTCTCGTAGAAGAAGGAGAAGGAAGAGGGCTCGAGCTCGCGGGAGCTCTGCATGCGGGAGAGCTCTACCGGGCGAGGCTCAGTTCCTTTAGTAGGGCAGGCAGAGGGTTTAAAAAGGTAATATATTAAATTTATTTAAGTCATAAATTGTAATTGATTTAAATTAAGTGATGAGATGTAATTCTTAATAAATTTAATTATTTTTCAAAAAATTTCTAATATTGATTCTTACCATTTTAGGTGATTGGGGAGAAGCTAAGGCAGAAAAAGGGAGAGGAAAACTTCATGTATAAAGTTAAATTGCTAGAATTAATTAATATTTTTCTTATTATGTAATGTTAAAGAGGAAATTAAGAATCCTTATTTAAAATATTTATAATTACATTGTTATTAATTTGGGTACGCAAATAGGAAAATTTTAGAAGCTTTAAGATAAAAATTAAATCAGATATTCATATATATATATATATATATGAACTTGTGATCAGTGTCAGAGAGTAGGTAATTTTTCATATATATATATATCTATATGCATATATGGATCTATATATGCATATATGGATGTATGTATGTATGTATATGTATATATATTGAGCTAATAAAAAATGACCCGACACACCAACACGACTTGAACTCGACTCAAAAATTCGGGTTCAGTTTGACCAAAATATTTTTCGAGTCGGAATCGGGTCAGAGTTTGACCAGTTTATTATTCGGGTCGGGTTCAACTTGACCCAATTTGGGTCAGACCAGAATCCAACCCGTCGACCTGAATTAACACCCCTAACATATACATATATGTGTATATTCATATATATTTATAGATAAAGAAATAGCTAATTAAATAGGTATATTATGGAAGTAATGATAAAAAATCTGGAAGCAATAGAAGAGAAGATTAACACTGAACACGAAGTTAATTACATTTAAATTGTTATTATAGGGTTATTATAGGTGCACCTAAGGGCTTGACTGATTTGAAGAAAATGATAGCAGACAACACTCTTGAGATGAGTAATATATTTTTATTTTACAATAGTTCTGTTGATTTACGCATGTTTTTATTATTTCCCTACTTTTATTTTTAAAATGCAAAAGTCTATCTTTCCTTTTAAATATTAAATGCTAAATGCAAGTCCTGGATGGTAGTAGCAGAGGATTGCAATGTACCCTTGCAAGAAATGAAAATAGAATAGAAATGAAAAATGACAAGGTTGTCTAACTTTATGATGGGTTGGAAAAGTTTAAACGTATATTTTTATAAAACATACATTTAAATGGTGACTCCCAATTGTGAAAAGTGTAACCTAAGTAAATGAAAGGAAATGAAATTATTATTTGTTACTGTTCTCTTTTACTGCACAACCTTTTACTTTTACTAATTGTTTATAAAATATATTAAAATGACAATTATTTTAATTTAAAAAATATTTATCCACTGAGTAGTTTTAACTGAAACTATAGTTGCTAATATTTTTACAGGAAAATCATTTGTAGATTAGATGAACCCCAATGAGTACCTATACATGCACTGTGGAGTGCAAGCTGATAGGTATTGTTAGTTTATTTTTTGTTTAAATGTGAATGTTTAAATATGAACAATTTGTTGTAAATATAAGTGTTATAACTAGAATAACTCTTTTATGTTTTGGGTTTTTATTTTTGTGATGAAATTAAATTATTAGATAGGTTTTCTCAATACGATCATCATTTCTCGTCTTGGTAATTTCAAGCTCACCGGGTTGGATTGTGATAGACTAGAAAGATGGACAATAGCAGGAAGAGGAGTTGGAAAAAGGACTGTAAACGAGATGAACATCAGAGAGTCCAAGCCCTATTCGTGTTCGGCTTGTTTGATTTATAAGTTGTTCGAAATAGACTCGTGTTTGAAATTGTTTGTGAACAGTGTGTTTGTGTTTAGTTTGTTCGTTTTAGGCTTGTGTTTTGCTGGAAATGAGTTTTTTTAAATTATAAAAAAATATTTTTAATTATTTATTTGACGAAATAATTAAAAATTATGATGTAACTAATAAAAAAATAATTATTCAAGTGATAAAGAAGTTTATTTATTGAAGTGAAACATTTCAAGTACAAATTTAAAATTAAGGCTTAAATTCAACGACAACAAAAACACTTTTCTTGATTATAATATAAAACTTAAATTTAAAATACAAAATTAAATATAAAATCTAAATTTGACAGCATATAAATGAAACATTACAATTTACAATTACATCACAAATTTTTAAAAAATATATAATCTTCAATTCTCCATAGTTTGAAAATATTCCTCTACATTGAAAAAAAAACAGAAAAAAGAGAACAAGACTAAATTCTAAAATTTATTATATATAGCACAATAAGAATAAATAAATTATATTTTTATCTTTTTATAAAGGTAAGAGTTGTAGAAAGTTGCAATTAACTCAAACAATCATGTCTGCAAACACTCCCATGGAGCAATTAACAACATATAAAGAAAAATAAACCAAAAAAAGAAGAACACAAAAAAGTTGCATTAATTTAAATATAAGTATAGAATAAAATGATTAAAAAAACTTGAAGTAATTTATTTTTTCTTTATATTTTTATGTCTTTAAAAAAATAAAAACAAAGAAATAAAATGATCTCAAAAAGATCCTAAACTTGTATAGAGAGTCATTTATTGGTGGTTTTTGTTGTGCTAAGAACTCACATTTTTCCACATGTAATATTTGCTCCTTCAGTTCAATTTGATTTCAATCTCTTTTATGACCAATACCATATCCTTCATATGATTCCAAACACTACTTCATAATTTGGACCTTATGATATATCTGCCCATTCTGCAGCTGCATGTGTGGGACCATGCTGCCCTCATACCTTTGCTTGTGAAGGACAGAGCTGCAACAATCTTATTTGGAAGTATAACAGCAGAAATGGTACACAAATGCTACAATCAGATAAGCATAAATCATATCCCTGTTCCTCTCCATTATCAGGACTTTTGTTCTTCGAACTTAATTAGTTTCGCCGGTGATGAAAGTCGAAAACCTCTTAGAAATCTAAATGATGCGAACGGTGGTAGTAATAAGCCCAAATTCTATCATATTTGGTTAGTTTTGCTAAAAATTTTACTGAAGAAGCAGGAGAGCCCATTCCAGTTTGAAGTTAATGTTGACAAGGAGAAGGATATTGAGAATGGAAGATTTGAATTGATTTTGTTTAGAATGCCTTGTTTTATAAGTGAGTGACCTTTCTTCAAATAAAAATAATAGTAAGTGAGATAACTTAACAAAAAATTTTGTTGCTGGGGCAATATTTGTGATGTAGTAAAAAACATGGATTTTCTTATTATTTTTATCATTTGGTTGGATAGTTTTGAAACTCTAGTTTTAAAATAAATTTAATTATTTTGTTTCATTGGAAGTAATTTATGAATTGTGAGCTATGGTTCTTACACCTATTAAATTGAGTCGTTATATGCTTATGTGGCTTGTATTATAAGGGGTTTTATGCATGATAAGGTAGAGACCCACACTATATTTTATAATATGTTAAGGTTGATAATTATAAGGTGCATTTACATAAGTAACACAATATTCCTGTATATCTACATATCTAACACCCAAATTTTCATATTTACCCACATACCATTCAAATCATTAACATGATATAAAATATACCATTAGTTCTATCTTTTTAAAAAACTGATACATTTGTTCATGCATAGTGTTTTAACACCGAAGTGTTATAAATGTAATTACAAAATTTTAAGTGTTAGATATATAAATTCATAAGAATTGTGTGGTATGTATGTAAACTTCATTAAGTATAATATGTTCATTTGCTTGGGTGAAAATAATATTTCCTTTGTGAATTTCGCATCTGGTAATTTCAACCTCTAATTTCGCTTCATTTATTTTGCATTTGAAGTAGAATTCTAAGTGGTTCATAAAATTTGAAATCTCTTTATTTATTTATTTATTTATGTTTTCAGTCAAACAGACAATGTGCTCTAGTGAATTTTATGGCGTTGCAAATTTGTTTTTTTTATTATTACCAATCAGTTTTACGAGGCCTTGGAGAAAATCGGCAGCTGAACCTCCTAACCAGTACTGTGCACATTGGACAATATCAGAAATTCTCATTTGTTTGCATCTTCAACCCTTCGTTTCTCTCGTCATACCTTTCTGCTGTAGCTGCTTCATGAAAATATTCTTCTTTAGAACAAAAATTGTTTTTTTTTTCGTGACTCTCTAAACTTTTATATGGAGAATAATTTTTTTGTCTTACAAAGGCCACAAGGCTACCATGGGATGTGAAATATTGGGCTGCTGATGCAAAAAAAAAAACATAACATGCATTTGGCATTGATAAAAATGATGTGCTATAGACATGAAATCATCCTCATTAACACCCAATAGTACCCCAATCACTTTAATTTCACTTTCATTTCTGATCTGGAATAGTAAGCACCACACAACCTGGCATGTTACTTGGCTGTCATCTTTTGGGCTACGTGTTTGCTCAGGCAACGTAACCATATTTGGTTGAATGATTGATTGTCCAAAATATCATCAAGTAGGGTATAAGACATGGCTCTTTACCTAAGTTGATGTGTAAGAAACTTGTCAGTCGGGAGTTTGTCATATTGGAGTTGATCAATTAAAGGTTGTTTCCAATTAGTCATCTTCGATAAAGGCAATTTATGCCTTGAATTCAGGATAGTTCATGTATTTTAAATTGATGGGAGAGAGAAACTATACGTTTTGCACTCTATGGAAATGGAGTACTCAGGACAGGTAAATTCCTGTAAATTCCTTCGCTAGTTTGGCCAGAGCATCCGCTACAACATTTTTGCTATGGGGAATCTGATACAAAGTTAGTCAAAATTTGCACAAGAAGCTTCATGATATACTGGTAATAAGGCTTAACTAGACCTTCTAAACTCATAACATGTTCATAAGGAAGGTCGTTTAAAGATGAGCCAGCAGAAAATACATGTGCTGCTAAGAAGTTAAGCGAGAGCCTGGCCTTTTACAGCACGCAAGAGAATATATATAGTGTCAAACTATAATATTGTAGAAGATTGACCTTGGAAACAAATTCACCTGCAGCGAAAACATGAAATTCCTTGGGTTCTTGGTCGTGAAGAGTATTTTTAATTTGTGTTTTTTGATAGGAGGGTATTTGACTTCCATCGGGATGAGCCAGTGAATCAATTATGAAGTTCATTCTCATTGTCATCTTTGTTGGCTTTAGCATGCAAGGATCTACGGGAATATCCAATGTAGTGGTATATAAGATCAATGACTTTTCTGGGATAGGGGCAACCAACACTAGATGTGACATCAGATATTTTTTAATGTTATTGTATGTACATTAACATTTATCACCCAAATGAATTTGGAATCATTTTTAATTAATTATACAAACGGCTTACACCCATCAAACATTTGAAATAAAGCTTCATTGATTCACCAACCTGCCTTGGAAGCTCAATTGCATCAAAATTTTAGGAGGTTATATTTCTAAGATAGCCTTAATCTTATCATGATAAATCTCTATCCTATTGTGCCTCACAACGAATACTAAAAATTTAACCGAAGTAACCCTGAAGACACACTTTAATGGGTTCATTTTCTAGGTCGTAGTGATGCAAATGTTTGAAAATGAATCATATCATTTTAACAATCTTCCTTTTCTTTTTATTTGATTAATAGATATTCGACATAGCACT
Organism: Phalaenopsis equestris; assembly: GCF_001263595.1. Lineage (NCBI taxonomy): Eukaryota > Viridiplantae > Streptophyta > Magnoliopsida > Asparagales > Orchidaceae > Phalaenopsis > Phalaenopsis equestris. The sequence continues at coordinate 79,978,300 of NW_018164444.1, forward strand.
TCACATGATCATGAGTAAGCTTGTTGAAGATTTGGTTCATGACTTGCTCGTAAGTGGAACCTGTATTTTTAAGATCAATAGACATAACCTTATAATTGAAAATTCCAATCAATGTTCTAAACTCAATGAGCTTTACATTTTCAAGGGCCAATTGGTGTTATTTCAGCCTTAAGAGCCTTCTATCTTTTCAATGATGCCTCTAAGGAGAAGCCAAAGGCTATTGTTGTTGGAGGAAAGATTTGACAAGTCTCGATTCGTGAGTCGCGAGGTTGCTCGTAGGTATGAGGATAACCTCTGCTACAGGAATGTCATTCTTGAGTGCAGTTTCTCGCTAGGAGGTGGTGTTACTGCCACCATTACGATGAGGGGTTAGATGAATTTTGCATGGAATACTGACCTAGCTATTATTTTCATCGTCCGAGAATTCGTGGAAAACAATTGGGAGCCCTCGGACAATAAGTTATATGTTAGGGAATGTTGGGTGTTGTTCAATCAGAAAATGATCAATGACATATACAACTTAGATAGGCACATTAAGGATACATTATTTGAGTTTATGAACGATGGATCTGATTATGACAAGATCTTCCAGTTCCTCACTACAGGGATCGGTAGCACTTGGCCTATGGAGTCTGAGGGGCACCCCATCATCTTTCCCAAGGGTGCCCTCGACTGAGAGTCATCGACCTATCATTTCTTTGTATTGGTCAGGTTGTTATTGAGCCTGAATGTGAGTGTGGTGACCAAGTAGCGTGTTGCACTTAACTGTGTCATCGAGCATGACTACATGAATGGCGTTGTTTGCATTAAGGATTTGTCCATACTCTATATGGTCCATGGGAGTACTACAACCGACATCAGTCATCCTTCTCAGATCTTTGTTTTTTTCGTTGGAGTCGGGTACAGGTGGGCCTCATGCAGCCCACCACAAGGGCTAGCATTTTGGCTTACCATGTTGTTTTTATTGGAAATGTGAAGACCATCGAACCCACTCCATTATTGAGCAATTCGAGAACCTCTAAATTGTCATAGCCTTAGTCGACCGAAAAACACCTTCTCAACTGCCAGTATGCCACATGAGAGACCAACAAGGTAGTTAGTTTGCTTGGCTGATCTAGTCTCCGGATCAGCTCATGGGCAGCGCTAGGGTTAGTCGTGCCCCACCTCCCAAGTACACATACTTGTTGGAGGTCAAGCATAATGGGACATGTGGTGGTGATAACAAAGATAACAGTGATGATGAGTACTTGAGTGATGGGCTTTAAACGTTCCTCCCCTTTTTTTGCGAGAGAGAAAAAGGAATTTTCTTTTAATTTTCATTGTTTTGTTTTCCATTTTGGATACTGGGCCAAAATATACATTCTGATGATTGCAACCTATGAGGGGGTTTTGATTATTATTATTATTATTATTGTCTATGTCTTCTGTGTGAGGACTAAGTTTTTTGGTAGTACCTAGAGGTGTGCATTATTTGGTCTAAACTAAAATCAAACCAACAAACAAGTTTGGTTGATTCGGTCTCTTTTAAAAATGTATTTTGGGTTTTTGATTTTTAAAACCTCAATATTTGGTTTTTGGTTATTGGTCTGATTTTGTGTATCAATTAATCGAAGAAACAAAAAAATCAATATTCAAAATCAAATGGAAGATTTATGATACTTAATCGACAATTTATTGTAATATATGTAATTCTTGATGTTTATTCAACTAATATGTAAATTTAAGTTTGTTCAAAACTATATTGTTTAAAGTCAATTAAATTTCAGTTTGGTTCGTTAAGTCTTATAAAATTTTGATTGGTTCTTTTTTTCAAATTGGTTTGACAAATTTGAAAATCAATCCATCCAAAATGATTGAATGTTCACCCCTAGTAGTAACACCTATGTGGGGTTGATTATTTATTTTAGTTATCATGAAGATGCCTCGATAAGGGGCCTTATATTCATGGGCTAGGAGGGAGCTAAAAGTGCAGCTATGTGTTCAACAGAGGCCCTCAGAGAATGCTACTATTAAGGAGCCTATCTGTGAGGTTATAACAATACTTATGAGCTCGACCAAGTTCCATGTTCTTGCTGACTATCCTAACCATATCCCTTGTTGGATAGCTAGGAGGTCAATTTCTCCGTAGTCACTTCTTCCCCTCCCAAACTGATAGCCGCCATATGTGGTGTGGCTTCCGATGAGACTATTCCTTCAACTCATGATTCGGGTTCTCCTAGGAGCATGACTTTTGCTCATGGCCCTATGTCCTCTAGGCCTTTAGCTCTTACGTGTGGCCCAATTTCTCGAAGGCGCCTAGTTCATGCTCACCAATCCAATCCTTCAAAATTGATGGTCTATCTTTATGATGATTTCACTCACTTTCTTACTAAGAAAATCGAGCATGATGTGCTCTCCTTGAGAGGGAGGGACGCAGTTGTTGATCAAGAGTTCCTTCCCTGCATTACTTAAACTTTGAAGCATATGATGCAAGAGCTCCTTTACAATCCCCAACATTCCAAAACTGCTTGTAGGAGAGCTAAGATGGCGAGATCATCTCACAAGGAAGTTAATTAGCCTGCGTATCTGACATCTTTTATCTAGGTGATTTCTCTAATCAATGGATTTGCTTTGGCACCTAATGCCACCCCTTATTTTTTTTCTTCCCCTAATATACCTATAGAAAAGGCTACACCCTATGTATTTTTAATTTTTGTTTAAAAATACAGGAAAGAAAATTTGAGATTATTTTTTTTCTTCTTTTACTCATGCCAGTACTTTGCATGCTAGAGGTTGGAGACCTGGGGGATGCCCCTATAGGCCTTGATGTCTATCAAATTTGTGTCTTATTTTCGTGTTATTTTTATGTTTAATTATATTATTTTTATATTTTATGTGGGTATTTTAGTGTTTTATGCAATGTACAACTGATTAAACAACTTGGGGAACTAAGGAGCTAAAACAGAGTGCCTAAGGCTGCACGGGCACCCCCTTGCTAGTCCAGGGCACCAGATTAGGCACCCCCTCACCAATCCTGGGCATCTAGGAGCTAGTCATGCGTTTATGAAGACAGAGAGACCCAGGCATTAGGCACTCAAATATGTGGGATTATAGTTTTTGAGGCTTCTGCCGCATTATATTGCTTCATAAGGGTTAAATTACCAAGATTCAAAGGTTTCAAGGCACCTGGTGTGTTATTTGTTTTATCAATCATGTAGAGATAAGTGAGATTTGGGAAGAAAGAGAGAGAGAGAGAGAGAGAGAGAGAGAGTGTGTGTGTGTGTGTTAGCATTTTACAGTGTTTAGTATAATTTTTATTGTATTGTAAGCGTGGGGCAGCAAAGCAAGTGAAGTTTTATTGTAATAAGAAGACTTGAAGTAGAGCAAAAGGAGAATAATTTTTTATTGAATTGTTTTCATTGTGTTAAACTTTCTTATAGATTTCAATGAAATTATTTTTGTTTTTTTTTAAGATATTGAGGAAATAAATTTTCATATTTTTATGTTTTGGACATGTGATGCATCACATTTTCTTTATGAGATTTCCTTAGATTGAGTAAGATTTTGATAGAAGTTGATGTGTCAGCATTTTAATCTAAAATTGCATCTAAATTGATCATTTAGATTGTTAAAATGAATTTTCATTTAGTACTATTGGAGTAGGCTAGTAGAACAATTAGGTTAACATACATTACTTTAGGAGAATAGGAATATTGTTGTTAGCATAGTGCAGTTGTATAGGGGAACACAAAACCATGGAAGTTTTTGCATGGTTAGGGAACTAATTGCAATATGTAACACCTCTTTAGACTATCAAAAGGGGCTAAAAGATATTGTTGCTTTTGCTTGTCGACCATAATGTGAGGATCTCATCAGAAGAATATTGAGGATTTATATGATCTGATTCATAAGAGTATGGACTTTAATATAATTAGAAAAATTTCAAAAACATATTTAAGATTGTACTTTCAGGAATCAGACATCTTCAAAATATTGAACTTTTCAAACTAAATTTAGGGTTTAGCAGAATAAAAAATTCAATATTTAGGAAAATTATAAGCTCTGTGTGGGATGGATGTACATACTCTTCCTTTGTATATTACTTGATCAACAAGTACATTTATTTCATTGCCTTGTGCTTCACAGCATATGGGACAGTTTTTGGTGTCTTTTTTAGTGAAATGCATTAATTTTCTTATTTAGAGAAATCCAGTTGAAGAATTAAAGTTTAGATTTAAATCTTATATTATTATCTTTGTTCAGTATGTTTTGTTGTGTGTATTTCTTTTCATGTGTTGTTATTCACATAGTTAAAAATTCTAAAAATATTGTGTTGTGTTTTCTTTGTGTTTTGAGCACATTTAATTGCTTAGTTTTTATTTAGCGTAATTTTTGTTTTGCGACCGAATTTATTTATTAGTTTAAGGCAATTAGTTAGTCCTAAGTTATATGCATATGACTCCCTTTGTTGAACTACTATCGTTTGACTCTGAGATAGAGAAAATCATTAAAAAATCACAAAAAATAAAAGGATTTTATAAGAAATAGCAAACCCACGAAAGGGTGTGTTGTTGATCTTAACTACACATATAGTTGTTATATCCAAGAATATTGATAATTTAGATTTGAATCATGCATCAAGATCATTAATGAATGATGAAATTTCATACGTGCAATTCAGTGATTCTAGTGTTATGCATGTGGAGTCCTTGAATGTATCAATAACACACCAAATAACCCTTATTGTAACACATATAATTTCGGTTGGAAAAATCATCTTAATTTTAATTGGATACTAACCAAAATATGTGAGATAATCAGTGGGTTAGCAACCAATAAAGTATCCTAGGAATTAGAACAATTAAGATAGTAATTCCTCTAACCTCATTGTTGGCATCAATTTTTGATGTCGCGAGTGTAGGATGTCTGTTCGAACACTATGAAACCTTGCTTGATGGATGCATTGATTTCCATAGTGGAAATTATCCATTTAACACCATCTCTCTTGTATTAAAGGGACACGTGACCAGAGTCATTTTGCTAAACTCTTGCATTCACTTAGGCGAATGCTGGTTGGCATTTGTCTGCCAGATGGCTTTGAACGGATGACATATTTCATTTGGTCATGTGCGAGCAAATCTGGCTCAAATTGGCTCGATCATCGATGAATTTTTTCAAAAAATCTCGGATTGCAAAATGGACTGCGTGTCCTGAACGTTGATTTTGCCTAGGGAGAATACCCATATTGCTGGGGTTCCTGGCAGGAATGAATCTCATACAAATAGATGCATTTAAATGAAAATTAAAAAGAGAGTTTAAAATATTAAAAAAATTATTATTAAAGCACTTTTATTTCCTCCCTTCCCCATGTCATGCGTTCCCTCTCGACCCAAAATCGTGTCCTAGCCTACGCGTGCCCGAGCTCCCTCGCCGATGCTCTATCTGGCCAACAACCACCTCCATCCATCGGTGAAGCCTTAGCGATGTCCCCTATTGCTGATCCCTCTCGACCCATTTTTCTCAAATCCCTCTCGGCCACATGATTTACCTTAGTTGGCAACCTCCCTGGTCGTCCTCTCTCTCGTTGGGGAAGCCCTTGTCGGTGCCTTCTCCTCGTCGGCTCGACTTCCTGCATTGTCAGCCTCCTAGTCTAATCTCACGTGATGCTCTAAATCTTCCCCCCACACGTCGCTCGACCATCGCTCTAGCCGCTGGCGGCGGCCTCCCTCTCATGCATCCAGGTCACAACTCTCCCCTCTTGGTTAGCCCCCCCTCTCTCTCAAGATTTCGAGGAGGTCAAATCTCTAAGAGGGCGAACCGCCACACAGTCTCTCTCTCTCTGGCAGAGCTCCTGCCAGCAGTCTCCTTTCCTTGCGGCTAGCAACTTGAGCTATCGGTGACCTCGTCATCTTCTTTCTCTAGCAGTCGAAGCTGTGACGCTTCCCTCCAATGACCACATTGCAACATATAGAGACACAGACAACCCCCTCTCACAAAGGTATGTCCCTACCGTATGTCCGTACGCTATGATCATTTATTTTTGGTACTTGTATGCCTTTTGCCCTCACCAATTTGCTTCCTTTGTCATTCAATGTTTGTCTAGTGAGGTGCGTCGACACATGGTTCGAACACTGACATCTTGGAGCAAGCAGTGAGGACGCCTTCAGATGTCACGAAGGTATAGCCCCTCTGACTCACTGTATTTTTTTCTTAGAAAGCTTTCTAGGTATGGATGCTTGATGAATTATGCTAGATTTTTCTTAAGATAGAGGAAGCCCCATATGTTAGGAATTTTTGTGGTCCCCCTACCATTCCAAGAGCAAAACCCATCCAATATTAGCTCCCGAACCCCATGCGACAGTGATTGTAACTATCTTGCGATTGTCATGGTGATTTCGCCCTTTTGATGGGAGAGGCGTAGTCATTTGGATCCAGAGAATGAAGAAGCCCATTCCTTCATTCTCTGGATTTTGAAAATCCTTGCATTGAAGAGTCTTCGCTTTGTGAGGATTTTTCCTACAAGGAGTTTTCATGGTTTAGCAAAGCAAGTCAAACCCCTTATCACTTTAGACGGATAAGCCGGTTAGACGTGCATGTCTATCACCTACCCTAGGCTCCTTATGAGATCTCTAGGATGAGCTTGAATTTGTCGTCAAACTTAATTGGATCTCATTCTTTGCATGTAATTGCATTCATATCATATGTATAGCATGAATTTTAAAATATGCATAAAAAACATCTTCCGTTGGGCTCTATAGGGTATCTTGCCGTCGGTTCGACTGATTAACCACCATCAGCCCTTTCGACTCGATCGACCCTTCCCATCGGTTCAACCCTTCCCATTGGTTTAACTAATAGGTCGCCACCAGCCTGACCGACCTGATCGACCATTGATGCGCAAAAATATATATATACATTTTTAGAACTATATTTTATATTCATTTTTGGAGATATTGCACTTTAAAAGAATGTATTTTTCATGTTTTATCGCAGGTTGCTAATTTTTAGGACTTGAAGCAAAAAAAGGAAGCAAAAACGATGAATTTAGAGTCAAAATGATGTTTTGGAAGAAATACTCAACGCTGACGGCGCATACCAAAAAAAAGAAGCAAAAACGATGAATTTAGAGTCAAAATGACGTTTTGGAAGAAATACTCAACGCTGACGGCGCATACTTACAGAATGTAGTCCCAATTTTCCCTTACAGAATGTAGTCCAAATTTTCCTCAGCATTGACAGCGCTAGAAGCAGCGCCGACGGCGCCAGAAGCAGCGCCGACGGCGCACTTACAGAACGACTGATAGATTGCGCCGGCGCCGACGACGCCATTTAACAGAGAGCAATGAATTGATTCACGGGCCACTAGCGCCGACGACGCCAATGTCGGTGTAAGACCGATTTCTAGAAGATTCGACGAATTTGGACGCTTTTTGAAGTGTTTTTGCATGAACATATTGGAAAACTGACATTAGGCTCTATTTAGAGCGAAAATTGATTAGAAAAATCTCTCGCCCCCCTTCTAACCACTTTGAGTCCATTAGTCATTTAATAACTTAGAGTTTTGAGTTTTGTGGTGAGTTTAAGTGTGAATTTATTTTCTAAGAGTTGTTAGAGAGGGAGAGAAGTGAGAGAGTTTTTTTTCCTTACATCTTTTAAGAGAGAATCAAGAGTCTTGTAAAGAGAAAGTATCCAAGAGAGACTACAAGGGATTTACTTTGAGAAAGAGTTACAGATAAGTGTTGTTTGTTTATTATTGTTGTATGAACTTTCTTTTATATATGAAATTTTTGTTTTGTTATATTTTTCTCATGAAGTCTGAGTAATTTTCGTTATCTTTCTCCCTATTCTGAGATATGGTGAAATGAAGAGATAATTTGAATATGCCAATTTTAATATAAAATAAATTGTGATGATTTTTTCACTCTGTTCTTAATTTACTTTTCGATCTGACCAATTGAAACGTTAAAATCTGTTGTGAAACATATGATCCGGGAAATTGAATGAGTTTTACAACAGTTTCCATGGAGGAGTGTTTTGTTCTTAGAATTAAGTGCAAATAAATAAGGAAATATACTTTATTGGGCGTAGAATTGAAGATTTTATGGTAACAGACTAAAATCTCCAATGTGGTCTTAGTGTTTAAAAACTAAAACGAGTGTTAGCCTTCAGGGGAAGAGAAGTATGAGCTCTGGAGTGAAAGCAAATATCCTCCCAGCCTAACCACAGATTTAGAGACTAAACTCTGGATTAGTCAATGTTCTTTATGCACTTGGTTATAACACTATATTATATTAGAGAATTAAAATTGTTCTTATTTGACATAATACAAATTTAAACCATTTATCTTATCTCATTTAACCAAAAATTCATTATAGCGAGAAAGATGTTTTTTCATATTAGATAACTTCATCACATAAATACAGTTTGGTAGTTACTGTTTTAAACTTTGCATTACAGTTTTGCTAGTGGTTAATAATTTAGTTTTGATAGTACCTTAAATATTCGTAATTAGTGACAATATTTTTATTTTATTGTTGTGAATTTCCAAGTTAATTTATCATTTTCAATTTCCTAGTTATTGTGTGATCGATATTTGGGGCTTAAACAGAAAGTCTTGTATTACTTGATAACGATACGTATACTTGCGTAGAATCCCTACATAAATTGCTTAAATTTCTTATTCATAAAATAAGGCATTAAGTTTTTGGCACCGTTGCAAAGCGGAGTCAACTTTATATATTTTGCACAACTATATTTTCGGGATCAACCATCTCTCGTCAACTCGATTAATTGGGACCGATCAGCTCAATCGAACATTCTCATTGGCTCGACTGATTGGTTACCACCGACCTGATCAGCTTGAACTACCTTTATGGCGACTCAACCGATCGACCGCCATCGGCCCGATCCGCTCGATCGACTGTCATTAACCGTAATGGTCGATCGACCACCTCGTTGACTCAACTGATTGGTCGTCATGGGCCCAATCAGCTTGATCGACTAAGTCTATTAGCTCGATTGACTACTCCCGTTGATTCAATTGATCGAATGCCTCCAACCTGATCGACCAATCAATCAACTCTGTCGACTCGATCGACCGGCTGCCTCCAGCCGGATTGTATCGATTGATCAATTTCATTTGAATGTTGCATTATTACATGTTTGTTTTATACTACCTACATTAGACATTCGCATTTGCTCTCTGTTGTGCACCCGTGAGCATATGTCTTCATATACTCATAATGGGATCCATGCCCCACTTGGGCACAACACATCGTGCACATATCTTGACTTTCTTATGTCATTATGCACCATGTCACTCTTGTATGTGTTCACACATGTGCATCTTTGCATGTTTTTCTACATAACATCCTGTATTTCCTTAACTTGCATGCTTGTGGTTTGCACTTGGTGTCCTTGCACTTTCATTTCGAAATTCGTGTCCTCAGTCGAGACGACTTGCACATCAAGCCTACCCAACATGTGATTCTCCCTAACGAGAATTACACTCCTTCCCTTCCATGTGGCGCCACTTTGGATTGTTGTGGGTACTTCATGTTGTACCACTAGGCATAGGTCATGCCTATTAGCCCCAGAACAAGCCTAGTGTGTGATTTTCCTTCCTCCATGACAACACTCTACACTACCATGGGCACGTTGGTCGTTGCACGGAGCTTGTGTGTGTTTGCTTGCATGGTGCATTACATTTTGTATTTACCTGTCATATGCATGTGTATGATTGCTATTGGGGTAAGGTGTAATTTTCCCATGTGGTGTCCTACAACCGAGCTGGCCAAGCACAATATCATTTGTGCGATGTGTCTTTCAAATTCCTCTTTGCACTGTTGGCGTATTTTTCATTGGTATATTCCATCGTATACTTGTGACGAATATTTGCTCTCGTGACACTCTCGCTTTGATGGAGTGGTCACATTAGACTGGATCACTTTACATTTGCATGTGCATTCTTGATTGTCTCGACGACAACTCAAACTTGTTAGCTGAGTGACCCGATATCGGTCATGATGCGGTAGTGAGTATGCCCGCAAGGATATTTCAGTGGGCAATACTAGCTATCACACCATGACTAACATGTGTATGTTGTGCTAAGGTTCCAAGAGGTCTAGTAGGTGCTACTTAGACTTTTCCTTCTTAGGACTTATTTTAAAATATTTTTAAAAATATTTTCATTATGTATGCATCATATTTTCAAAATCTACTTTAAAACTACTCGCATCTTTATCTTAGACCACACATAATGTAGATCTTTTAAAAGCTTTTGTTTATACAAAACTTGTATTTAGTGACACCTCTTAGAATTCTTGAATCCTTATGTGGGAGGTCAGGGGGGACGACCCCCTCAAAACAAAACCGGCCTTTTTACCTTCACCTTGCACTCATTTAGATGTTGTGACTAAGACACTATACTTTAGATTGTGTGCTAGGCTACAACTAGGGTACTTGGGTAGTCTTTTTTTTTATGTCTGGATATAGTTTCCTGTTATTTGGTTGCTCTAGTTAGACATCTTTTTGTGTGTTTTTTAGGGTGTGAGACGTGCGCACTACTATATTAGGGGCAGTCTTATTACAGGGAGCCATGTTCAATAGGGAGGAGCATTAATAAGTTTAATTAATGCATTTTCTATGGGTGTTTGGTTAGTTCTCCTCCCACCGGGCATAGTTCACTACGTTGCATGTAGATAGCTTTTTGTACTAACATTTTTTCATGCAGGTCAAATCTTTTTACTTGGAGTGCTATGTATTTTTAGAGATCTGTTGGCTCGAGTCTCTATTAGAAATAAGGTACGTGGCATGGGTTGAAGCCTTCTCTTATTGTGTGTTCTTCTATGAGGACAAATGAGAACATGACATTGACCTCTCGTGGCAATAGAGCTGTTTGTGGTCAAACCATTTTGCCTGCCATATCCTAAGAAGACGACTACTTCATGTGAAGGAAGCCAAGAACATATTCCTTTTTAGAGTGGATTTTGTCCTAAAAATTTTTATTAGCTTGATAAAGTAAGGCATGCAGTTATCTCCACCTGCGAGGTTGAATGAAGTAGGGAAAACATCAGAACCCAACTATTACCCTTATCACCACCATGTGGGTCATGTCAATCTTTTAAAAACTAGTTGGAAGTCAAGTACAAGGCTAGAGATATTGAGGTTCTCAAGTAGCCATTTGGAGACGTTCACAAGCTAAGCATCAATCAGACTCGTTTCAAGCACTCTGGTTTAGACTTCGACCATTACAGGTAATGTACATTTTGAGTTTGTACCCTATGGCGTATTGACGGTGGATGTGAGTGAGCACGTACTTTTGAGTGATATCTGCAATGATTATCATGTGGCTTATATCGAGGTTGATGAAATAAGAGATTAGAATTTTGATTATCTTGTTCTTTCATATTTTTGATGAGTGTGATAACTCTGGTTGTGATAAGAGTGCCCCTCTTGTGTTTAGTTTAGGTGACACTTTTTAGGTGCATGATGATAAGGATAAGGCCTACAAAAGTAGTAACCCCTTATTTGATGGACCAGGTAGAGAGTCTAATAACAAGAATGATCCCTTTGGATCCCTTATCGAGAATACCAACCAAGTCTAATTGAGGACTGATGGGTTACTTTCTCTTAATGCTGGAAGACCCACTGCTTAAGATAAGGGGAAGAATAGCATCACTCAAAATGTGAATGATGTCGAAGTTCCTCCAGCTCTAGATAAGTTCTCGAATAGCCATTTCAACTAAGCGTACTATAATATCATAGCTCACCTTAAGAAGCTATCAACATTGTTGAGTGTTTACGAAGCACTGATGACGCACCTAAGTTACAAGAGACCCGAGTGAAGGCTCTTTTGGAGCATGAAGCTTTATGGGTTTTCTTCATCTAGGAGAAATTGGGGATTTAAGCTCTTCTCAGGTGTTGCTCGACATTTTCTTCTCTAAAAGGTTAACCAACCTTAGTATACAAGAGTCCTTTGAACCATACTGTCATTGATCAGGATTCATTTGTGAGTATTATTGGCACCCACACCCTTGAGCTAATTTCTCTCAGTTTGATACATTTAGGCTTTGGCCATCTCATGTTGCACAACTTCAATGAGAAAAGTCAAGCCTCACTCGGCATTATCCTTCCTTTTTAGTTCGGAGAGCTGAAGATTGAAGCCAAATTCCAGGTAATAGACAACAACACAATTCTTAGAGTATTGTCCATAGATCCATGCATATGGGATGAAACCGTCAACCCTCCATCAGTGCATGAAATATACAATTAGGGGTAAGGAGTTCTGCTCCCATGGCAATCGTCAATCATTCTTAGTTTACGAGATTGGGATATATAAAAATGTTACATACTATATGGCTTCTCCACCCGCCTTTAGTGTTGTGTTAACCATACATTGTATTTAATTTGTTCGCTGACACATTTGCCTCTGTTAAGAGGCAAGAGAAAGGGCCCATATGGAAAAATAACAAGGGCATCACCACATCGTAGTTCAAGATGAGTTTACCCATCCTCCCGTCAGCTAAAATCTAGATAAAGATTGATGATGACTCTGAGCCACATGCAAATGCTTATGTTGTTCAGACCTCCCATGTAAAGAAAGATCCTACCTTAGAGGATTCAAAGGAGGATATTCTATATAGCATCAGTTCTTTGTCAAGATTGTTAATCTCTTGACTGTCTACATTGTCATTATCGAATGAGGTACTGGTGATCGAGCTACTTTCTAGGCAACATTAAAAGGAGTTAGCCCCATTGAATGTGTCTACTATTGATGAGTTATGCACATTTTAGAGTAAAAATATTATTTTGTTTTATAGCATAAACTCGCCATCACAATATTATGTTGAACTACTTTTGATGATTTTATCAAAAAAGTATAAAAGAATTCATTTCAGTCCACAAAAAATGGCTTGATGCAGGTTTGCATAGATTTTTGTGATTTAAAAATAAAGCATGTTCTAACGATAATTTTCTCTTACATATTCCTGAGCTCATGATTGACGTTGAATCGTCCCATGCTTTATTCTCATTCATGGATGGCCATTTTGGGTATAACCAGATTTGAATGGCCCCAAATGATGGGAAACATGCATCATTTCTCACTCATATAATTGTATTTTGCTATTAGGTTATGTCCTTTAGCCTGAAGAATATCGATGCTATCTATCAACGTGTGATGATTGATACACCAAAATAATATATTGTTTTAAGTACTCATTTTATGTCTATTTTTGGTGATAGTACACTTTAAAGAAGGGTATTTTTGTGTTTTTGTTGCAGGTATATCATTTTTAGGCATTTGGAGAAAAAATGACAAAAAAGATTAAATTTAGAGCCAAAATAGTTAATTTTTGGATTCTGATGCATGATGCGCCAAAATCCAGATAACTGACGAATGATGCGCCAGGGATGACTTTTTCAAATTAAGGCCGTTCGAGACAAATTTTGCGTGAATTTCAAAAAGACACTTGTTCTACACGTGTGAATTTCAAAAAGACACTTGTTCTACACACCTCTTGGAATAATTCAATGCATCTAGACACTTTGGAATGTTCTTTTATGTAGAGATATGACTCTTTGATCAAATGACACATCTTTTGAATTCAAAAGAGTTGACTTTTCTAGGGAATTTTGGAGGAGATTTTCAATTCTTTTTCAAAGGAGACAATCCAAAATAAAAGAAAAAGACTGGGGGAGTGAGTTAAAAATAGAGAGAGAAGAGAAGATTTCTTTTAGGGTTGTAAGAGGAGAGGGAAGGTGGAGATTTCTTGTTTATAACACTTCTAAGAGAGAATTGAGAGTGATTGTAATGAGAGAAAGACTTGAGTTTATAACACTTCTAAGATAGAATTGAGAGTGATTGTAATGAGAGAAAGACTTGAAGAGAACTTTTAGAGATTTGCTTGGGAAGGATTGTGAGATAAGTTGTTTTTTTATTTCGTTTGTTTTGTAAACTTGTTTTTATATATGAAATCCGTGTTTCATCATATCTTTCTTCTCATGAATTCTGAGTAGTTTTCTTTATCATTCTCCATGCTTTGAGATATTATTTTGTGAAGTATAGATTTTATTTTTCATGGTTTTAAATGTTAATAATTTATGATGATTTGAACTCTGATCTTCATTTACTTTTCGATCTGGCCAATTGAAATGTTAAAACTTGTTGAGAGACGTGTTCTCCTATATATATATATATATATATATATGTATGTATA
>NW_018164444.1:79993465-80031688 GCF_001263595.1 Phalaenopsis equestris
TATATATATATATATATGTATATGTAATGTATATATACATATATATATATATATATGTATATATACATTACATATACATATATATATATATATAAGAAATTTAAATGATTTTAATTTCTTCACAATCCATATACTCATTGTAAAGGGAAATGATATTTTCTTAAATTTGAATGTTCCGTCACAACAAAAATTTTGTTTAATTTTCGTAATTTTACTTTTGAAAGTTCAGTAGTTAGTTTAATTTAACTTATGTAGTCTTACATCTGCATTTTAATTAACATTCACATGAGTAGTTAATTTTCAAACTTCGCACTTTACTTTTACTTTTGTTTTTGTTTCTGTTATAAAATAATTTTCATAATTTACTTTAGGATTTTCCAACTTTCCTGTGGGATCGATATCTACGACTCCATTAGAGCCATTTATTACTTGAGCGATTGTATACTTGCGTTGATTTAAAAGAAGATTTGGCAGTTTAAAAAGTGTTTTAAAAGAAAATATATTTTCATAAAAAGTATTTTTGTTGGGATTATATTGCATATTTATTATATATCTGATGTGTGTAATTTTGTAATGTTGAAAAATATTTGCAAAATTCTCACACTAAATCTGCCCACATCAAGTTTTTGGCGCCGTTGTCGGTGAAGTAACGAAAAATATTAGTATTTTATTTCAAAAAAATAAAAAAAGAGTGTTTGTAGTTTAGTTTGAACATTTTCTTATTTAAGTGTGTTTGCTTGTTTTTAATTATCTATTTTATTTTATTTATGTGTAGTGTAAAATCTAAAAACTTAGTACTTTACGATTCTGAGTTAGAAAGAACTGTTAGAAAAATTTGAAAATAATAAAAAGAGAATGATCAGTTTAGCAAAATGGCTTGCAATTTAAACAATGTTGGAAATGAAAATGAACATCATCAGAGACCTTTAAGAGATTATGATAATTCTACAACAGATAAATTTCATTTGAGTATTCAAAACCTTATTGTAGTTGTCAATTCATTTGAGCTTAAACATGTTATTATCCAAATAGTCAAAACAATTAGTTTGGGAGAACACCAACTGAAGATCATAATTTACACCTTGCTAGTTTTCTAGAATTGTGTGCTACATTTAAATATAATGAAGTGTCGAATGATGTTGTCTGACTTAGACTTTTTTCTTTTTCACTAAGGGATAAAACTAAGATGTGGTTAAACTCATTAGCACATGGATCTATCAAAACATGGGGAGGTTTATCACAAAAATTCTTATCTAAATATTTTCCACCTTAAAAAACTGCTAAGCTTAGAAATGATATCACATCTTTTTGTAGGTTTGATGGGGAATCAATTTATGAAGCCTGAGAAAGATTTAAAGATCTCCTTAGAAAGTGTCCACACCATGCGTTGCCAGATTGGTTAATGATTCAAACTTTTCATAATGAGTTGGTTGGATCTCTTAGATCGTTAATTGACGCGAGATCATTAATTGACGTTGGTACTAGTGTATCATTAATGTCAAAATCATTCGATGAAGTGTATTCATTAATTAAAGAGATGACTTGAAATAATTTTCAATGGCCCTCTGAAAGGGTAAATCCAAAAAGAGTTGCTAGTATTCATGATTCTAATGATATATCATTTTTAGGCATTTGAAGCAAAAATGACAAAAACAACGAATTTTGGGATTCTGGCGTATGATGCGTCAGATCGGCACATGATGCACCAAAATCCAGAGAACTGGCACATGATGCGCTAGAGACGTCTTTTTCAAATTAAGGCGGTTCGAGATGAATTTTTGCGCGAATTTCAAAAGGATACTTGTTCTACACACCTTTTGGAGTAAATCAATGCATCTAGACACTTTGGAAGGTTCTTTTATGAAGGGATATGACTTTTTGATCAAATGACACATCTTTTGAATTAAAAAAGTTGACTTTTGGAGGGAGTTTTGAATTCTTTTCCAAAGGAAACAACCCAAAATAAAAGAAGAAGATTTGAGAGAGGCTTTTGGGGGTGTGGCGTGAGAGAAGAAAGGGGGGAGTGAGAGATAGAGAGACAAGATGAGACTTTCTTCTAGGGTTGTAAGAGAAGAGAGAACGTGAGAGATTTCTTCTTCATTACACTTCTAAGAGAGAATTGGGAGTGATTGTGAAGAGAGAATGACTTGGAGAGAACTTCTAGGGATTTGCTTGGGAAGGATTGTGAGATAAATTGTATTTTTATTTCTTTTGTTTTGTAAACTTGTTTTTATATATGAAATCTGTGTTTTATCATATCATTCTCATGAATTCTGAGTAGTCTTCTTTATCCTTCTCTCTACTTTGAGATATGATTTTGTGAAGAATATATTTTGTTTTCCACGGGTTTAAATGATAATAATTTGTGATGATTTGAACTCCGATCTTCATTTACTTTTCAATCTGGCCAATTGAAATGTTAAAACTTGTTGAGAGACATATGTTCTTAAATGAGATATGATTTCTACAACATAGGGAGAATCACATTTGATTTCATGGGCGAGTATGTCATCCATGGGATTGGGTGCAAATGAATAGGGAAATATACTTTATTGGATGCAGAATTGGAGATTTTAAAGTAATAGATTAAAATCCCCAATTTAGTTCAGTTGATTGGAAACTAATGCGAGATTGTTAGCCCTCGGGTGAGGGAGTAGTGGGAGCTCTGGAGTGGCAGCTAATATCCTCCCAGCCTAACCACGAAATTAGGGACCAAACTCTAAATTAATTAATGTTCTTTATAGCACTCGAAAGAGGGTAGAAAATAGAATTGCTCCTATTTGGAACAAAACAATTTTTATATATTTTTTCAAATGATTTCAATTTCTTCACAATCCATATACTCATTGTAAAGGGGAAGAATGTTTTCTTAAATTTGAACTTTCTATCACAACAAAAACTTTGTTTAATTTCGTAATTTTACTTTTGAAAGTTTAGTATTTAGTTTAATTTAACTTCTGTAGTCTTATATCTGCATTTTAATTAGTATTCACATGAGTAATTAATTTTCAAACTTCACACTTTACTTTTATTTTTGTTTTTATTTTTGTTATAAAATAATTATCATAATTTACTTTAGGATTTTTCAACTGATTTTTCAACTTCTCTGTATTTTTCAACTTCTCTGTGGGATCGATATCTAGGACTCCATTAGAGTTCTTTATTACTTGAGCGATACGTATACTTGTGTTGATTTTAAAGGGGATTTGACAGTTTAAAAATAGTTTTAAAACATAATTTTTTTCATAAAAAATATTTTTGTTGGGATTATATTGCATATTTATTATATATTTGACGTGTATAATTTTGTAATATTGAAAAATATTTGCAAAATTCTAACACTAAATCCTCCCGCATCAAAGACGCACATCCTAAATGGCTTGTTACATGATCAAGTCAAATATTATATTGACAACATTGTTGATAAGAGTTGTCAAGAGGCTCACATCCTTAATCTGAGATTCATTTTCAAATGTCTTAGAGAATGTGGTTTGAAGATGAATCCCTTAAAGTGCACCTTTGTCATTTTTTCAAGAAAGTTCTCGTTCTTTATAGTCTGTCATAGGGGTATTGAGGTAGACCCCATGAAAATCAAAACTATCTTAGATATGAAACCTCTTAAGAGCTTAATGCAATTACATAGATGGAAGGTTAGTGTTCCTTAGATGTTTTATATCTAACTTATCGGAGAGATTTTGATTGTTTATATATACTATTTCTGTTAGAATAAGGCATGTTAGAAGGCATTTGTTGATATCAAATGAAACCTTTTGAATCCCATGGTTTTGAAAACCCATATTTCAAGAATGCCCTTGATCTTATATGACACATGTTGGATGAATTCATAGGTCCTTCATCAGCTCAAACTGATGATGAGGGGAAAGAAAATGCCCTATATTATGTGAGTCATTGTTTCATACCCATTGAGATGAAATATTCGTTAATTGAAAACTATTGCTTGGCATTGATATTTACAGTTTAGAAATTGAGACCTTATATGATTTCTCATCGTATTAGTCTAATCTCAAGGGTTAATCCCTTACAATATCTTATGATTCGCCCGAATTTAGTGGATTGGTTGCTTAAATGAGCTTTGATATTATTATGGTTTGATATCACTTATGTGCCTTAATGAGCTGTTAAGAGTCAAGCCCAAGAAAACTTATTGATTGTTCATCCTATACCGACAGTCTTGCCTTTTAGCAATGATCTATGGGATGAGTGCATTCTAGAGTTTAGCACCTAAAATGGGAGCTATATTTTGATGGTGTTTCTTCCTTGAAGGAAGACCCCTTTGGAGCCATCTCACATGTTCAAGATGTGATAAGACTCGTGTTTATCTTACTCGATCGTAAAATCTTACTCTATTTTTATAGTTTGATTGAGCCATGTACAAATAATGATGTAGAGCACAAAGCTCTAATCCTAGGACTAGAAATCTATGTTCAAATGAATGTGAAGAGAATTAAAGACTATGCTAATTCTTAGTTCATGATAAACCAAGTGATGAGTATTTATAGGCTAATAAAATCCAAGCTTTTGAGTTATCAAAAACAAGTCATGACTTTGTTGACTTATACTTGTGTTGTGACCCTTATTAGGATTTCGTGATCAACAAAGGGTAAGGTCAACTAGCTACTTGACAATGATCTCCTAAATGAGCGCATTATGGAGGTTAGTACCCTATAATGGGAGCTGCATTGATTGTGTGTCTTTCTTGAAGGAAGTTCCCTCAAGAGTCATCTGATACATTAAAGTAAGAATATGACTCATGTTAATCTTGAGTTCTCACAACATCCTACATTATTCTTATGGTTTGACGAAGCCACACAGAAATAATGAGACATTATAAATCTCTAATCATAAGACTATAGATCTTTATTTAGATAAATAT
Organism: Phalaenopsis equestris; assembly: GCF_001263595.1. Lineage (NCBI taxonomy): Eukaryota > Viridiplantae > Streptophyta > Magnoliopsida > Asparagales > Orchidaceae > Phalaenopsis > Phalaenopsis equestris. The sequence continues at coordinate 79,998,360 of NW_018164444.1, forward strand.
AAAGTGAAATATCTATGGAGATTCTTAGCTCGTGATAAACCCAAGTGATGGGCACTTATAGGTTATCGCAAACAAGTCATGGCTTCAATTACTCGTGTTCTTGATGTAAACCTTGTTAAGAAATTATGATTGATAATGGTAAAGCAAATGACTTATCACTATTGGTCAAAGTACTATCTAGCAACTGATACGCCATCAATAAATTTTCATCATCCATCACAAATCTCGAGGTGTGAGACAAATCTCGAGGCAATATTTTGAGTAAGAAATATTAAAATCTTGACAAAAAGTCATCCAGATATTCGATTTCAGCAAACTTGTAGTCAAACTGACCTACTCGATGAGACAGACCTAATGATGTCAAAATTAGTCCAATCTGAGTCAGATCAAGCCCAAATAAAATCATTAAACAATCTTGGAGGATTTTCATATACATTTGGAAGGTCAAATGGATGTCGAATTTAGCGAGTTCATAGTTGAATCAGCGTCTCGATAAGTTGAATCCAACGAGCCCAAGATTGCTCAATTCCGACATCGTTAAGGCGCTCAAATGTCCATCACACGCCATCTGATCGCGGGGAGTTCTCCGGACCGTCCGATCAAAATGAATCATATTTCTGCATTAATTGCACTCATAACACTATAAATAGAGCTCCACCCCTCACATGAGGAGGATGTGGGAGAGAGAACTTGAGGAGGAGCTCAAGTCCAACATCATTTCTGCCATCGTCGATCGTCGTCGACCACCACAGACCGTCAACGACCAATGCCGACCTCCGTCGACCACTGTAGATCACCGCCGACCACAACTGACCAAACGCCATCAGTCGACGTTGTAACTTGGAAAATCTAGTAACTCTTTCCCACAGTCTGTGGGACAAGTGTCCTCTTTAATCATCAACTTATAGTGAATTTTTATAACTGAGTCAGTTCTTGTGGTTTTTTTCCCTTCACTGGTTTTCCACGTAAAAACTTCTGGTATCATCACAGGTTGTTTCTCTTTCATCTGAGTGTGTGTTGAATCCTCGTGCGACGCTAAGACATCACAATTTTTTTAGAAAATTATTATTTTATTTTTATTTAAAAAATTAATTATTATAATAATTTTATATTTTAACGAGTAAATATCGAATCGAACACAAACATGATTAAGTTTTCGAGCCAAACATGAACACACTGTTCGCGAGCCATTTCAAACACGAGCCAATTTCGAACGAGCTGAACGCGAGCTCAAGCTTGACTCTTTTTCAACCCTAGCTGCGGTTTGACTTTTTATGAAATTTTTTTTTTGTAATAGCCACAATAACATTTTGAACGTCAACTTCTTTTTCAAGAATCTCTCTTCAAACACCTAAAGCTGCCCCAAATAGGGGTGTAAATGAACCGAACACGAACAAACATAGCTCGTGTTCGTGTTTGGTTTGTTTGAAATTAATTGTGTTTGAATTAGGCTCGTGTTTGAAATTATTCGTTAAAGGTGTTTTTCGTGTTCAGTTCGATTTGTTCGAAATAAGTTTGAATTGTTCGAAATGTTAGGTATGGCTCATATACTAGTAATTTGGAGTCTCTTTGATTTGGAGAGGTGTGTCTCCTGGAATGAAGAAATGTGTCTCTTGGTGTGAAAATGTGTCTTTTGGATTAGCGGGTTGGGGGAGCAAGGGCGTTTTTGTAAATTTATTTGTGGTTTTTATCTATAAATAGATGTGTAACCCTATGGGTATGGTAACCCTATGGGTAAAATAGATGTGTAACCCTATGGGTATGTAACTCTTCTGAAATAGTGAATTCGCCGCTCTGCACCCGAGGATGTAGACATCTTTGTTGAACCTCGTTAATTCTCTATTCTTCTTCTGGATTTGCATTGTTTCACCATAAATTTCTCAACAATTGGTATCCGAGCGAGGTTTTAGGGTGGAGGAGATCAACGCAGGAAGAATGAGGAAGAAGAAGGTTTTGGTTCGGCGATTTGTGGCAGTTCCTAGGGTGTTCGCGAAAGATCTGCGTTTGCGGCAGATCAGATCAAAGTAGAAACGCCGGAAGGAGTGCAAGGCCAGACGAGTTATGCGACAATTTGGCCACAGAAAGTTTGGAAGCGAAGGCGAAGGAATCGGCGAACAGTTTCACAGTTGTTCGAAGTTTGTGCTTCGGAGTTTTTCTGGCTTCGGTGAATTCGAACGAGGGAGGAGTTCGCGAATCGCTTGCGGGAAGGAGTTCCCGTGGAAGTTCAGCGAATTCTGCCAGCAGAGTTCGCAAATTTGTCGCAGGAGGAGTTGCAGCAGGTGCATTGTGAGAGGTGGTGTTCAGTCAATCGAGTTCGCAAGTTTGTCGCAGGAGAAATTGCGGCAGGCGGAGTTCACAAATTTCGCAGATTGTTCGCAGGTTTGTCGCAGGAGAAATTGTGACATGTGGAGTTTGGCTGGTGTCCGCAGTATTTCAATTGAATTTTTGTGCGAACAGGAAAGATGTTTCGTGTGAGAATTTTGATTCACGAATCACAGGAAACTGCGGGAAAATTGTTGCAATTGACAGAAGAAATTTCAAGTTTATTTGAATTTTTGTGTGGTGTGTTTTGTTTCAATACAAGGTAGGAAAAGTTCACTGCATTACTAATTTCAAATGATAATATCTGGTGCAAAATTCGAGATAATGAAGTTCGATGAAACATGGAACTTCAGATTGTGGCAAACAAATGTGAAAGATTTGTTGGCACAACAAGGAATTTTGAAGGCATTGCGAGCTATGAAATCTGATGATAATATCTATAAACTGTTTAGGAGTACAGCTGTAGGTGAAGTTCACTCTGTCGAATCATATGATGAAAATGCAGCAGGAAAGTTAACCAAGTCAGGTATTTTCAACAAGTTCTTGCGTTACTTGAATTTGTTGATTTGTTGAATGTTTGAATTTGTTGAATGTTTGCAGTTGCTAGTTGGCATGGTTGCCCAACCCACTTCGGTGTAAGAAACTTCATGATTTTTTCTCCTAAGGGGTTGGACATTCGCAAGGTGGAGATTTTTCTCCTAAGGGGCTGGATATTCACAATGTGGAGATTTTCTCCTAAGAGGTTGGATATTCACAAGGTGGAGATTTTCTCCTAAATATGTATTTTTGGATAATTGCCAAGGTGGAGAATTGTTAGGTACGACTCATATACTAGAAATTTGAAGTCTCTTGGATTTGGAGAGGTGTGTCTCTTGGAATGAAGAGGTGTGTGGTGTGAAGAGGTGTCCTTAGATTAGTGGGTTGGGGGGAGCGAGGGCGTATTTGTAAATTTATCTGTGGGTTTTATCCAAAATAGATGTGTAACTCTTTCGGTATGAACTCCTCTGAAATGGTGAATTTGTCGCTCTGCTCCCGAGGATGTAGACATCTTTGTCGAACCTCATTAAATCTCTATTCTTCTTCTGAATTTGCGTTGTTTCACCCTAAATTTATCAACACGAAATGTTTGAATGGTTCAAATTGTTCACATTATTCAAATTATTCGAATTGTTAAAATATTAAAATTTATTTGTATATTTGAATTGCTAAAATATTATATTATTTATATTAATTAAAATAAAATAATATTAAATTAATATAACTAATACTAATATATTTTTATTGTTATTAATAATTTATTATATATTATAATTTATAGGATTTAATTATTTAAAATATGATAATTTTTTATAAAAAATAATATTTTTAAAAATATCCTAAATTTTTTATGTAAAACTATTTTAAATTATTTTATATTTCGAACAATAACGAATAAAAAATAAACGAACACATCAATGTTCTTGTTTAGTTCGTTTAACAAACCGAACGAAAAAAATTGTTCGTGTTCGTCTCGTTTGCTTATCGAACGAATCGAACACGAACTCTCTCGTGAACCGAACACGAGCTCCCTTGTGAACCGAACACGAGCTCCCTCGTGAACCGAACACGAACTCTTCGCGAACGAGCTTTTTTGACGGCCCAAGCCTCAAACAAATCTATATAGATAGATTTAGGGACATTGGCAAACACTTTTAATCGAATTTATAAGTGAAAATCTGATGAATTTATGGATACCAAATCAATTTTGCCTTTTGATACGACCTAAATCCTAGCTTTATTAAATCACGGACTTCATTGAATTTATGTATTTACAGATCTATGGATTCACTGAATCTTATTAATTTTAAATCATATTTGCAGCGAAATTTTCTCATGGGGCGATATGTAATTATAATGTTTAATGAGCTGTGTTTGTAAAATCCCCAAATTAAAAATCCATAATATAAGCGAAATTTAAATCGTGGGTATTGGTTCTGCAATTCTCATTCGCCTTCTGCGGATCACTCTGGCTGTAAACCCTCTTCACGCTCCACCACGCCGGAAGAACACTGCTGCGAAATCTTAACAGCCGTATTATCGTCGCCGACAATGGACTTTCAGGTCGTCGTTCTCGCCGGCGGGGATTCGAAGAGACTCGCTCCTCTCGTTTCCGAGGCACACTTTCTTCTTTAGCCTCCTTTTCGTTTTCTATTCTTCTCGATCGCGATTTCGATCTTCTCTGACACGGACTCATCTTCACTTCGCGATGCAGGAGATACCTAAGCCATTGCTACCCGTGGCTAACCGCCCCGTCCTCTCTTACGTTCTCGAGCTCCTTGAAGCTAACAACCTCAAGAATCTAATTGTCGTACGTTTATCATTTTTTAAAGACTCGTAGCAATTCTATTCTATGCTTGGAAATCTTAGTTGGTTATATTTCCACGATGCTCAGGTTGTTGAGGGAAAAGATGTTGCTCTTCGTGTCGGTGGATGGATCTCCGGTGCCTATGTTGATCGTCTTCACGTTGAGGTATGTTTTTGGTTGTCAATTTATAGTTTTTTAATTTTGTTTTTTTTTTTTGGTGAATGTGTTGGTTGGGTAATGGCTGCACTGTGATCCAACCTCTTTCCTGGAATTCTACGGACGACCTTTTGATACTAGGTGCATGGAGTACTTCGACTGAATTTGGCTGTTAGTTTTGGACTGATGAAGCTGCATTTATTTAAATATAAAAGTTTACACAAAATTTAATAGTTTTGGACTGATAGTTTTGAGTTTCGTTGTGGTGATTTGAACTGGTATTTACAGGTCGTTAAGAATTTATATATTTGTATATCTTTGGAAGTTAAGGAAGTTTGCTGTAAAGCCTATGAAAGGTGACATTGTGGCTAGTCGATATTTATTACACAAAATTTAATAGTTTCTCAGAATATGTCGCTACCACATGTCATGTCATAATTTGTACTCAGGGTTACCTAGTATTTTACACTGTCATAAAGCTGGTAGGATTGACATCCTCTGAGAAAAACAGTTAAATAGCTACTTTATCCACTATTTTATATCTACTTTTATTAAATAGTTGGGTTAAGGTTAATATTAACAATCATTTATTATTTGTAAAATATAGCTGACTTATGAGTTGGCTTGTTGTGCTAAGTAACTAATTTATTTTGATTGTTTGGTTTATAATCTTTTCTGTTTTGTTTTTCTAAAACTTTTTCCTCATCAATTATGTTAAATACTCCTACCATCTCAATTTAATATATGTAGTTTTTTTGAGACGCATCGGTAAAACCTAGGTACTGATGCAACATTGGTTCTTTTCTCATTTTCTCTTTGTTTTCTATTCGTGTAATTATCAGTTGGACATCTAGCCCCAGCCAACCCCCACCTCAACCCCTTCTCCTACCCTTCCATTCCCCTTTATACATGTTTGCGTGCATGTGCATTTGCTACTCATTTGATCCTGCATATTTATGCTTGGGCCTGTGCGCATTTGCATCTATGCATGCACATGTTCCTGTAGTCACCATATATATGCGATATATGGTGCCCTCTTACTTGGTAATTTTTATTTTTAACCTGCTTTCTACGAGTTATGAATTGTATTTCAAGTTCCTTTTTTTCAACTTGTCTTGCAAGTTTGAATTTAAATTGTATGAAAAAAATAATTTTATGCTTTGTACTATGATTTTTTATACCATTATAAATTGATTGTCACTTGTCATCTTTAGATTTGCTAGAAGAACATCATCATCATCACCACATCATTAGCCTTATATTGAGTGTATTTTGTCTGCTTTTATGAATCTTTATTCATTCATTTTTTTCAAATTTGGCCCATGTTGTTATACCAAGTCTTAGTAAATTATTTAGGCCCATCCCTTCTACTCCCTTTTATCTTTTAATACTAATTTTACCCACTTGTCCAATGGGTGCATTTTATTTCATTCATCGTACTAGTCTAAAGACTCTAAACTGCCTAACTCTATGTTCAAATGCCATTTCTTTGATACATATGCTGACTCTAATACGATCATTCTATAACTGAACTTTCTTGAGTTTTCATGCATCCATCTTAACATACTTATTTATACTACACTCAAATTACATGTTAATATTGCCCTGCCCAATACCCATACTTGTGGCTCTGTATAGCATTACATGCCAAATTGTGATTTTCTAAATTTTTTGTTTAAGTTTTTTATGAAAGCCTCTTATCCTATATTACTTTGAGGCACTTTCTCCATTTTAACCACCTGGTCTTAACGTGAGAAGTTATATTCTAAAAGCATCGCTATTCTTCTATATACTTGATCCAAAATATTTAAACATATTACAATAGGATGACTTTATCTTATATGAATATTGATTGATTATTGTTAATATGTCAATTACTAAAATCATTTACCATATATTTATTTATTATTCAACTAATTCTAAGCTTTTCAAATTTTAAATATTTTCATTGTTCTATTGTTTCATTTATTTTAATGGATGTCTTACTTATTTGAATTGCAATTTGCAAAAAAACATAATTTATAGGATTTGTTAAAAGATATTATATCTTATTGCATTGTATGTTTAGTTTTAACCAACTTTGATATGCAAGGGTGGGACAAGTTTAGTATAAAGCATCTAGTTTGCACTATTTTGAATATACTAGATGTTAACTATGTAATGTCTAGTATAGCATCTAGCATTTGCCCTATTTTGAATATACTATGTTAACTATGTAAGTTGATTGTGCTTTCCCCTCAGAATTTATCTATAAATTGAAATTGAGGTAACATTATGCTCTCTGTGTTATGATTATCAGCTAAGAATATTATTTTTATGCCCGTAAAAACAATGATTTTAACTCTCTTACAGTGAATTCATATGCACATTTTGTTTAGATGTCAATTTTTTTTGTTTTTCTATAACTTCTGTGTGTTATATTATTAATAATTGTTCTTTATTATTTCATCTTTTCTTTATAAACTGCTAGTACTCTTGCTACTAATAGACTTGACTGTGATTAAGTTGCATTGTCTGTAGAAATCACTGAAAACATGTGTTCTCGTTCTATAATCACCAAATATTTCATGCTTAAAGCCAAGATTACTCAGGCTAAAATTTATTATGCTCTGATTATAATTATTTTCTATTTCTAATGGTTTTCTTTAGATAATTGGCATTGAGCATGGTTATTACTTGGTAAAGTATTTTATTCCAACTGCATTTAGTAAATGGGTTTTTTTCAGAAAATTTGGATCTTGTATTATTTGAATATAGCTTCAAGTATCCTAGAAGTTTTCTCAACTATGTATACACATTCTTTTTATAGCTTTTCCATTGCTTCCACAACTATTGATATTCCATTGTTATTATGCAGGTTGCTGCAGTTCCCGAGGAATCTGGTACTGCTGATGCATTGCGTGCTGTTGCTCACCACTTTACTGCAAAGGATATTTTGGTATTTCTTCATTTTCGGAAAAATCTAAGGTTTATTTTATTGTGTTATGAACACTTCTGCTCCTTGCAGGTTGTCAGTGGGGATCTCGTTTCTAATGTGCCTCCTGGGGCTGTCGCAGCAACACATAGACGGCTTGGTGCTATAGTGACCGCACTGCTTTGTAACACTCCTATTAGCGGACCCTCTGAAAGTGGATCATCTATAGTAAAGGACAAGGGAAGGAAGCCACCCCGTGTCAATATTGTCGGGCTGGACCATACACGACAATACTTATTACATGTGGCAGCAGGTTTGGGCATGCAAAATATTTTTCATGTGTTTACTGTTTAATGTGATACAACGCTCATCAAAGTACTAAAAAATCTATTAGGCGCCGAGGTTGGTAAAGATATTAAAATTCAAAAGTGCATACTCCAGGCTAATGGTCAGGTAAGAACTAGGTTTAAATCTTTTAGCAAGGCTCCTCTGCTAATTTTTCTTCCATCTTGAACTGAGATGTTACAAATTAGCATATCTGATTTGACCCTAAACATCTGTTTGTTGTCATATTTTTGATTGAGCATTATTCTAAGCTATCTAGTTTATCATGTTGTTAGTATGAAATTGTAGAATCATTACTTATCGAGATTGTCAAGAAAATATACTTAATGCCTCACGATTCAATATTTCTAGTTACTCCGTTTACAAGTGATCTTCTTTATTTGTTATTTACGTGAGGTATTTTTGTTTATTATCTGTTCGCAATCAAATGTCAAAGCAATATCGAAATATCCTTGTAAGGTCTCGAGTTTCAATTTATAGTTATCTTTAGAGTTCAAAGTGGCTGTACAGACTTTTGAATGGTCTTTATGGTTGTATGTTTGTACAGAGTAAAAGTACTCAATGTGGGATAATTTAGGGTCTAATATGTATATATTTATAATTCTTATATATATATCACAGCTGGAAATGTGATTCACAGATCCAAGGTCACCGATTATGCAAAAGTTTTTTTTCAAATTAAAAGTTATAAGAATTAAAACCTGATTAATAATGCAAGGATTAAATAAATAAATAAATCAACAAAAGGTTTGAACAACACTAATCCGCACACAATTAAAATTTATTCACCACAATTAGAATCCCATTTGTTGTATCAAATTTGAATTAAATAAGGAACACTGGCAATACAGTGAGGCTTGTTGGCACAAGGAGATGACTTCTACTGGAATTTGATATTAGCATTGGTTTTTTTTTTTGTTTTTTTGATAGTAACACTGGTATTGAATTGGAAGTAGTTACACTTTCAACTTGCACAAAAAATATTAACAAATGGAACAAATTTTTTTATTTAGGGTTCGTTTGGTGCAACTTATTTGCTGCGGGGCGTTTTCAAAACGCCACTAAAGGTGTTTGTTTCTCGTGTCTGTGTTGTGTTTCGCGATAAGCTGGAATCATTTTCTATTAAACGCTGGCCGCAGGTTTGACCCCACGGTCCACGTTCGGAGGGAAAATTTTAGTCCTCTGCCCTTCTCGCGGAAGCATGGAGGAGGCACTCCTTTGAAGAACGGACGCCTAGTCCCGTTAAGCATGGGTTTGACCCCACGGTCCATGTTCGGAGAGAAAATTTTAGTCATCTGCCCTTCTCGCGGAAGCATGGAGGAGGCATTCCTTTGAAGAACGGACGCCTAGTCCCGTTAAGCATCACTCCACCTCTATTTCCTCTTCCGGGAGCGGCAATCCACCCTTCCTTCTCCAACTTGTTCAGAAGGCGCCTCACACAACGTCATCCTCTTCCCCACACATTCTTCTTCCCCACGAAGTTTTTCCTCCTTATCAGGACCCTGCCGTCGCTGCAGTTGTTCCTAGATTTTCCTTTCTTTCTCATAGCTTATTGGCTCATTCCCAATCTACGAGTTTTTCCTCGCCCTCCTAGGCACCCCCGGGCTTTTGGCTTCTAATCGTACGAGAAACCTTAGCAGGAAGAAGGTGGCTGGTTATCGGGGCCAAGAGGAGATAGCTTCTATTAGACCTCCTCCTGGATTTGGGAAAGCCCGCTTTGACGGTTAATAGCAAAGTGGAAGGTGGTTCCTGTAGTAAAATTGGTTTTGTTGGGTCTAACCAGCAATGGAGACTGCATAGTCGTCCTGAGTGGAGGCCTGCTTGCAATGAAGAAGGCAGGAATGAAGCAACATTTAAAATGTTGCAAAGATTGGAATCTCGAAATGATAGAACTGAGAGACAAGATGAGAAACAACGAGACGGTGGGATCTTGGATACTGATGCACGTCATAGAAGATTGCCAAGTGTATATGGTGCTCACAGACAAAAGCATTCTCACTCTTGTTACCCTGGTCGTCCTATTCTGAACAACGGTGATTTCATGGGAGAGAAATCTAGTGGAGATTCTGATAAAGATGTGATGGATAATGAAATTGTTGAACAAATCTTTCAGATTTTGGAACACTTGGATCATGTTGAAATTGGACAATTTTAAATGAGGCTTCTAATGAAGATGATTTGCTAGGAAAACAGCATGCAGCAGATCTTAGTGACCAACAATCATCTCGTGAGGCAAAAGAGAAGAGAAATGTGTGGGGTAAGATATCCTAACTGCTAAAAGAAAAAAAAGACACTCATACACACAATAAACAAAATGGAGAATCACTATTTACCATTCTATAGATTTGACGAAAAGTTCATGTCCCTTTTTGTGGCATAAAAATTGGAGCTTGGGGTCTTGTTTTTCATTAGGGAAGACAAATGGGTTCACGGGTCGGGTTCGCTGACTTAAAATTGACCTGACCCGAAACTACTTAACCTGAAACCAACCAGAATATTAAACAAGCCAGAAATTTCAATCCAAATCAAGCCCATCATCAGTTCACTGACTAAAACTTGACCTACCATGTAACCCATTTTATATAAGTAAAAACAACTATTTGGGTCAATTTAGGGTCAAATATAGGTCAAATTTGGGTTGACGGGGGTTGATTTTAATCAATTTAGGGTTAAGTATAGGTCAATTTTTTGTATTGTTATGAAGTAATTTTTTGTTTCTAAAGTATCAAATTTATAGTTATAATAGTTCTGTTGTAAACAACATTATTGAACAGGGGCATAATGGTCATTTATCCAAAAATAGCTGTAAATCAACTGTTTTTCAAACGCACAAACCAAATAGACAACCAGCTTATTCAGATAAGATGCTGATCAACAGCTTATCCAAATCAGTTGTTTATCAGCAGATTATTGATAAGCTGCAGCTGCCCCCAAACAGACCCTTAATCAATGATGTCAAATTAATGCCTCAGACCATCTACCTATTAACTCATAAATGTTGATGGATAAATTTGACACAAATGCAACTCACTTTGATTCTAGATAACATAGTCCAAATTTTATGCGAAACCAAAAGCAACAAGAATTAAGTTGGCTGTATAAAATATTTTCCTGTGCAGAGAAGCCCAAAACTTCAAAATACCATAATATGAATTGGCCATCACGTGGATTAACATGATTAACCAACTATGAAGCAGAACCCTGTTGGCAGCAGCATGGAATAGCGACACAATCTCATTATTCTCATAAGATAAAGAAGCCACTAGAGTTGACGGAATTGACACTTACTATAGTTTCTAGTGGAATACTCGCTATAGTCTTGCATATTCTACTTGACATGAAAGAATTTAACTCCGATGAGTTGAACCTTTGGTGTTTATCTATTGATATTTAAAATTGATGATATCCACGAATAAAGCCAACCTTGCCTCATTCCAAACCATATTGACCAACCTAATATTAGGTAAATAACAAATGCAACCATTTTTCAAGGCCATGATCACATGAATATTCTAAACTTTTGAAATTACAGAATAACATAAAGTAATCCATCTAATGAAAAGAATAAACTTTGTTTAAATTATTGCTTGGTATGATGAGAATAAATACACATTCATCAAATCTACCCGGCTTGTAGAACTTCAATAAGCATTTGATATCCATTAAACAAATTAAGAAATAAATTTTATACTTTCTACACAGTAATCAATGAGCTAGATAAGTTTGTTCTGCTAGATATTGAGTTATCTTAGGAATCAACTGTTAGTTGTGGGTATAGTCTCATCATCTAAAATAGTATGAGGGACAAGTTATATATAAGTATCTAGTAAAGTATTGGATGTTCATTTATATGGAGTTGGTGAAAAAAGGGATGGATCCCAGGAATTGACAGCTGACTCATGAAATAAGGTCTATTAGACAATTGAAAACTAGATTAATATCAGAAATTTTAAAAATTTCAATTTGTAGTTGTTATTTCCAATGTGTTGCAAAATGAATGCTAGGGAGATTGAGTCGATTAAGTCCTACCTGCCTCAGTCACATCTTAGTATCAGAGCGATTAAATTCTGAGGTTTAAATATGAAATCTTGATTGGATTTATTGTCATTAAAGAATGAAATTTAATTTGATATTATTACTATAGAGCATAGGCTTTTATAGTCTTCCTAAGTACAGAGACGGACCCTAGATTTTCATATTTTATATAATATATTGTTTATGAATATTGGATCTAAAAATATGTATTAAATGAAAATAACAAGTTGTAGGTGGTATGGCTGCGATGGTACCTTAGGATTAAATGGCTAGTTAGCACAATCCTGTATGATAGTTGAGATACCTAAGATTGTTGCATCAATTGAAGGCAATACCCTTAGAGTTGAGAATGTACCTATTGCACCAGATCCTCTAATCACGATGTTTGAAATATGATTCAAAAGCAAATGATGAAAAAGATACAATCTTTTGTTGAGTATGCAACATGTACTGTACCATAGCTCCAACAAAAAATTTAGTACCAGCTACTCATGCTAGCATGCCTATCAGTGTGGAGATTGATAAGAACTTGAAGTTATTCCATAGTTGGAAGTTGCTTATATGTGAGGAGCAGATTTTAAAGCTATTAAGGATTTTGTATTATTAGGATTGAAAATATTCTAAATGGGATGAAGTGCCTAAGTGATAGACATGCATCTTTGAAAACCTTTAGAATTGTGCGCAGGGCATAGTTTTAGTGAAAATGCCAACATTTAGAGAAGTTTGAAGGAAAATCCAATGAATAGATCACTTGGGGTAAGTTTTCAAAGATTTGCTCTTTCTTCTTTCTACAAAACATTTAATTTAGGAGAGTTTTTAAGTTTTACTTGGGGATCCGCGATAGTTATTCAGTATGCGACAAATTTTACATCATTATTGTAATATGCTCCATAGTTAATTTGTATGCTAATGGAGAAATATAATAGATTTTTTGATAGGGCCGAGTGATTAGTTATAATAGCTTTCAATACCACTTCATATAAAATATCTTATTATGTTAAGAGAGTGCAAGAATATTGGAATAAGATATGGCTAAGATTAGGTAAAAGGGGAATATCACAATAAGTAGAGCACAATTGATGATAGAAGAGTAATATCTTCAAAAAGAAAAAAAAAAAAAACATTCATTGTCAAGAGTAAGTGTCACAACCTGAATAAAAATTTAGGATTAGAAGATTTGCATACATAACACTCAATTCCTACGTATTTATATCCTTTAATGATTGTTAGTGCTTTAGGGTTGGGAAATTTACATATCTAACACCAAATTCTTCTGTAATTACATATCTCACACCTAAATTTTCATATTACATATAGGAATTTGGTGTTTTAAACATATGCATGAAAATGTGTATTTCAGTAATTTTAAAAAGGGTTTAAGATTGCTATTTTTGGTTTGATTTTAAAGATTTGAGTGTTATATGTGTAAATATGAAAGTTTACGTATGCTATGTAAATACATAATAGTTTTAATTTTTGGTGTGATATTAAAGTTTGAGAAAAGTGCTAAAACTATCTTCTGACTATTTAAGGAGGGTCATTTTAGTCATCGACTTTTACAAAATGTCAAATTAGTCCAAACTATTTTAGGAGGGGTTGAAATAGTCTCACCGTTAAAGTAAGTTAATATTTTAAAATTAATGGAGGAGCTACAATTTGAAGGGGCATTTTGGAGTTTTAATATTTTTTTTACGAGTGATTTACATACATATTGTGTCACGACCTGATCTGAGACTTGGAATTAACCAAGACGGGAACGGATGGTGAAAATAAATTCCCTGATATCCTATTTTTATTACTAACAGGTTAATATTCAAATATACATGAAAGAGCACTAAAGAAAGCAATTAAAATTAACAAGTAGAAATGTGTATTTTCGGATTGTTGTACCCGTCTCCTATATACATTTGCTCTTCTATTCGTCTTGTTTAAATTTTTAAAGCATAAAAATAAGATTACATAATAAGTTATTTAAAGATAACTCAGGAGTAATCACACTCTTAAAATACATTAACTCAAGGAAAATAATTCAATATGCAAGTTGATATTTTATAAGTCTATAAGAAATATTGGAATATGTAAATTTTTCATACTTTTATAAATCTATAAGAAATATTGGAATATGTAAATTTTTCATATTTCTGTAAGAAATCTGATAATACATTAATGCATGTATCAATGACCTTTTTTAAATGAAAATAATTGCCTTCTATATGCATTTATTTTATCTTTACTTTTACTTTATATTTTTTACATGTATCTCTGTGAGGATTACTGCCAACAAAACCTAACACACATTTGGCCGATATTGTCCCGTCGGCACACCGGTTATTGATGTAAACATCATAATTGTTTAAGGTGGAAAGGCTCTTGCTCCCTGCTCCCTGCTCCCAAAGTTCACAATTGCTCGATTGAGCGTCACCTACACGCTGAAAGGATTTGTACGTGCCACAAGCTCTGGCATGTTTAGTTCGTGCAGAAATGGAGGAACAAGGATGTCCCTTGAGCGCGAAAAGCATCTTGCCCGCGAGGTTGCGAAATTTCCCACACTCTCTTTCTTCTTCGCTTTTCCTTAGGACTAGACGTAGGCGTGCGCAGAGAAGGCTCTGCTTGAGTCGCTTCTCCACTTTCCTTTCCCTGGTCTCGCCAAATCCCCTCTCATGTTCCTCTCTCCAGCTATCTCTTGTTCTCTGTTCTCATGCATTCGGTTTGAACAGGAGGAAATGAGGGGATAAGCTCTCTCTTTAACTCTTGCAGTTGGTGGGAGCGCCGTTTGAACGACACCTGAACATTTTTTAAATAAATTGTCCAAGTTTAATTAATAATTAGAAGATTATTATTATAGCTCATGAGAGGTTTGGCCAGGTAGAAAAACGGATGAAAACAATTGGATCGAATTAATTTATTTGAGATGCTGACAATTCTGTCTTTTCTCTTAAAATGTTTACTTTAAGTGTTGTGGCTATAACTTCATCCCAACTTTTGTTTGCACTAATCTTCTGATTCTTTATTCCTCAAGCTAGAGTCTTCACTTAGCAAAATGATGCATTTCTTTTACGGATATGTGAGGACTATTTAGCTATATTTTGGCAATGCAGATGGAAATTCGAGCTGATCTAATGGATGCACATATGTATGCCTTCCAAAGGTTCACACATAAAAAGATGCCGCACTTCTTATTTTACTTGTAATTCGCCACTATTGGCAATAACACTTTGGTATATGCAGGACAATATTGCAGGAGGTTTTGGATCAAAATGGAATGTTCCAAAGCATTAAACATGATGTTTTTCCATATCTTGTTAGGACACAGATGGTATGCCAAAAATATTAAATATGCATTATACCTTGTTTTGTAGACTTTTAACTTATTCTCAAATTCAGAGGTCAGAAATTTTGGATAAAAGGCCGCCAGAAAATGGAGTGAATGTTGCAGCTTATACCATAAACAGTTTGGATCCTGCTGTTGAAACATTGACTGACAGAACGCATAAGTGCTGTGCTTACATTGCCACCAAAAGCAATTATTGTTCCCGCTTGAATTCTGTTCAAGCTTTCTGTGATATTAATCGCGATGTAAGAGCCACACGCGTGTCATGCTTTCTTTTTTTTTTTACTTCAAAGTAGAGAATTGGTTTGTGTGCTTGCATGTATGTATTCCAAAGCATTGTTTCCGTGGTTGATTTTGGTGGCTTTATTATAAGTTTTTACTTTTCGTTTGGTGCCTTGTATTTTACTCGTTAGCCCTTCAAGTTCCTTATAATGATGATTGTTTGTACCAGGGGACATTGCCCTTGTCAAACAAGCAAATATATTCTCATTTTATCTGATTGTACCAGCTAAATCCTTAGTGGTATGCTACATCTGAGTCATGCATATCACAACCTGTAAATGGGGCCATACTGCTTCTTAATTTGTCACTAGGGCTTGGCATGCATATTTTGTGCTTATTTACGTCATTATCCAGCTATTTTTAAGGCTGTTAAAGTATGCCAATCATTTTATGAATGCAGATGGTCGGAGAGGCTGGTCACCTTTTTGGGTATTCTTTCTCTGTACAGAACAACATTGTTCATGCTTCTGCAGAACTTGGATCCAAAACTACTGTAAGCATTCGCTAGTCTATTCTCTCGTAGTCGCCACGTTAACTGCTTATTCTTTCTTTTTTCAAAACTATTATGCTGTCTATTTGTAAAATTTTTTACTTTGGGAAAGAAGTGATGTGAAGAAATATGGCTTATTCTGTAGGAATCTAATTCAATTCTTAATGAATGGTCATTCCATTTTGAAGTTAGAGGTTTCTTACCCTTAATATATGCCTTCCGTGATTGTTTTCTTACTGGAAATTATCAGGTATATTAAGAGAGCACTATTGTTAATGCCAATTGATGAGCGAACATGAATATAATAGACTTTTGAACTTGTTTATTTAGAAGAGAAGAATTTGGCATGGAGATCTTATCAAAAGAATGAACGCCTTATGTCTAGAAAGGGATCCATGATGAGGGGGGTATTATAAGAAATATTTTTGTTTATTAAATAATCAACCATCAAAATTTATAACTCAAGGTTTTATATTTATAATATAAAGCATAAATTAGTGAACAATCAAACGTTTACTGACATTAAGATGACAATTAGCATGCCTAAATAGAAAAGATGTATATTTTAACCTTGACTAATTATAAATAACAAATAATAATGGAAATATAAATATGAAACATAGAAAAATAATGATATAATTATCTGTTAAGAAAGATTATAACTATGACAAATGATGTGAAATGATAAGTTAAACACGATGAATCAATCAACAATTGAAGTAGCCATCTTGCGCTACACATATAGTTAAATTATTACGACTCTTTTTGTGCAGCCGACTTGGCTAATGGGTAGTTGTGTTGTCTCCAACAACTAGGCCTTGCAATACCTAGCTTATATTGGTGTGTGCATGAATTAAAAAAAAAAATGTTGTTAACAAATAGTTAATTCATTGGCAAAACATTTTATTTGTAACTTCATCCATGCCATTTTTTCTCTTAGTATGAAATACAGGCTATTTTATTGGTCATTTTTTGTCTGCTCATAGTTATGGAGTTTTTCACCCCAAAATTGGGGTTCTTGCTTTGCTTTAGTTCTGGCGGTAATTAAGTTTGAAACACTAGTCTTAATCAATTAGAATCCAAATTACCTCGACTTAAATAACAGAACCATAAATTTAGGGTCGATTTTTCTGGCTTAAATTCATAACCTAATTTGAGGTTAAGATCTAGTTATTATTAATCTGGCTCATATTTTCAAGGTTTGGCTTAATGAACTGTCTGATTAATTAAAGAGCTTTAGTTGACATAATTAAACCCTCAACAACAAGTTGATTCAATCTAGTTATGTCAATGGTAGATTACTCCTACATAACTATAATTATTGAGATTAAGATTGATTGATTTAATCATATATATAGATTCGATTAGTACTATATTCGATCCACTAAATTCATCATGTGTTTTCCGGTGATTAATTAAACATTGCGGGGTATTTTTTAAGCATAAATTTGAAATATGGTTTCATGAAAAAAGAAAGGAATAAAGCATTAACGGGTCAAGTTCATCCATGTTTTTATGGTACATCACCTTTCTTTGTTCATTTGCAATAGTTGAATAGAGTTGTTGTAAGTATCACAATTTTCTTTGCTTGTTACAGTCGCCAATGCTCCTAAACTCTTTATTCGTTGCAGTAACCTAGGCACTATAACCCTCCTATGATTGCGTCACACGATAGCTTAGTTTGTTAAACCGCAATGGTCAGATTTGATCTGTGATAATATCCATCATTGGGCTGAATATGATCTTGTATGATAGGTTAATCTTGGTCATGAATTGGTTAACACTTTTTGAGCATATGGGGCACGTGACTTAAATAGCACCAAAAAATATAAGAGTGTGACATTACCTTCAATTAATTAAAAGCTAACACCTACGCTTCTACATATCCACAACCTCTTTTGCTTAAAAATGTGTTCTAGAGCCAGACCTTAGAACATGTTCTAGAACACGCTAACATGTGGCCTTCCTGATTTTAGAAATAACTAAAAAAATTAAATTTTCAAATGTTCACCATGTGATTTTTTTTAATTACATAGGAAGCCTTCTCGACCTTCTTTTTTTTAAAAATTACTTATCAAACTTTTGTGGCTATTTTGTACTTTAATTCAATTAAACTTGTAAAAGATTGGGAAATTATTAAAAAAAATCATATAAAATCTAAAAAATTTTTATGGCCCATAGATGCGAAGTTTAAACTTTAGTGAACTCTAGATTGACTCATTGCCTTGATATAAATCATCACACTGATTTTTTCAACTCAAATAAAAAATTGTACCAAAGCATGAGTTTTTAAGAGATGCTCAAGAGGTGAAAAGCTTATATGGACAATCCATGCATTTTTAAATGATGCATGAGACACATTACTCATGCCATTGCATTGAAATCTTACTACCATTTCCAAAAAAAAAAATGCCAACATATCAAAAAACATTTCGCCAACATATCAAAAAACATTTCAAAGCACAAACGCATCCATAATTTGTTCAAATAACGTAAGAGCACTACAATCTTCTTTTATATATAAAGTAACTCACAATAATTAATTTGTAATAGCGCATAAATAAGCATGCTAGTGCATAAAAAAAAATGCTAATGGACTCTGGGTTTGCAATTGGTCCAAAATTTCTGTTAAGGGTTACAAGAT
This sequence comes from Phalaenopsis equestris, assembly GCF_001263595.1. Classification (NCBI taxonomy): domain Eukaryota; kingdom Viridiplantae; phylum Streptophyta; class Magnoliopsida; order Asparagales; family Orchidaceae; genus Phalaenopsis; species Phalaenopsis equestris. The sequence goes on from NW_018164444.1 coordinate 80,017,223, forward strand.
TTAAAAATTAGTAATGTGCTTTTTTTAGGGTCAAATTATCATAATGCCCCTAGGCCTCAACTTAAATACAGGTAGTGTCAATATTATTGATTAGGCATATAGTTGTAGGACTAGGGTCTGATTGCATAGATTTCTAATTCACCAAGTAGGATTGATCGCATTGATTTCTAATTGACCCGGAGTTATTGGTAAGTTATCACCTTATGAGCATGCTTAACTATGGGCATCATCAAAGAGACCCTTATGAGCATGCTTAACTATGGGCATCATCAAAGTTACAAGAACAAACTTTTGGGCATTCCTCATTTTCAAGGTTGTAAACCTTGCTACTGGGCCTTCTCTACATTCAGGGTTGTAAAACTTCTGTGACCTAAGAGTCTTCTTTTTTTTTTTTCTTCATTTTAATGTAAGCCCCAACCTGATTGTTCAGGCCATTATAAAGTCAATATGCCCATTAAATCATAGTTAATTATTTGCCCTTCTCAAAACTGTGCGCCTCAAATTTGGTTTGGGTACATGAAAAAGATGCAAATTTGTGTTGTAAGGACCTTTAATAGTATGTAAGGTCAACCTTTAGCTAATTTCATAGTAACAAATGATGAAAGGCTACCAAATGAAAGTTTAGACCAACTTTCATGCTAACAAGCGCAACATAATTTCAAACATGCTCCCCCATACATTGAAAGCCTAATCTACCCTCCATGTTTCAACTACTTGTGAATAAGTCTTACCAAAAATCAATCATCAGGCAGGAGCGCTCACCTTCAAACAACTGTGAACCTCCTCTTGAATGTAAGCCTCACCTTTCAAAGTCAATTGAATTGAACCAACTAGAAGCCCTAAAGTCTGGAAAAATAATGCTAGCAAGCTTGCTAACCATCAAACCTGTTTGTTAGAGTGTAGAATTTTTAATTCGAATTCATAGCTTGGGTTTGGGTCCAAACAAGAAATGTTCAGACATAAATATAAAGAACGTGAACTTAACATATTGACACCCTAAAGTGTAATCGACACTCATTAGTGGACTTCAAATTGACTTTAATTTTACATTGGTTGATTTAAACTTTAATTTTTAACGTCTAGTTATGTTCAATCCCTGTGAAACATGATTAGCCATGCATTGTATCTTTAGCTACTCAGTCTATTTGATGCAATAAGCCCTCTACCGGTGAAGTGAATTATGCATGCACCTCAAATAGCTATGTGCTTGGTATGTTTGATCAGTGTCTTCACCAATGTGATGCACAAGGTTCCTTTTTGCTTCCATGCTTGAAATGCAAATCACGGCACGTTTTTATGAACTAGGACATTTATAATTTGCATAGCTTATATGCATATGTTATATTCATGCATTAGTGATTTAATCAACCAAATTTAAGTCACATCTAGTAATAACTTTTATTAAATAAAATGATATGTTAAATAATATTAATTTTGATATCTGGAAACAAAACAAAAAAAATGATTGATGGCAAACATTAAGTCATGAAATTTTAATTAAAAATTATGAATATTTGTGAAATTGAGCAACTGGCTAGAGATCAAGAGGTGGAGGCATAATGATGTGAGAAAGGGCATGAATATGAGGCATTGAGAAGCATTCTCAAGGAGAAGCTTGTCAACAAGAAGTTGTTGGTTCCAACAATAAGCGTCAACATAAAGCATATAATAAAATTAGTGGGTGATAGTGTGACACCAAGAAACACTAAGAAATGAATAGTTCTAACAGGAGAAAATGGAGAACCAATAAGAAACAATTTAATGATTATAAGAAACAAGGTAAAGAAGTGAACTTTTATGCGTAGTTAGTGCGATAGATGCTAAATTGACCATGAGATTCGAACTAAGATTTGGTATATGACCCAGTGGTAAGCGTATAATGCTACAAAACGACAAGAAGAAATGACATGGACACTTTATTGTGAGCTTGTGCTTCACAAGCAATCAATGTGTATGGCCAAAGCATTGCTTTATTCTGACCTTCATTTGACAGCTTTAGTCGAGGCTCTTTGCTATCAAAACCAAACCAACACAACCGTGTCTTAGGCATGTTTTTTCGAGTCAAGTTGATGCTCATGTACAATTGATGACCTTGCTATTCTTCTATCTTTTGTCGGTTTTGTCTTGCACTTTTAAACCAAAGTAACCATTTGCATAACTGTGAACCCTTTAGTCAATCTGTACAATAAGTCTTCTACCATTAATTAAGATGTAGTAAATCTTAAAAGCATGGTTTCAACGCTTTTTCTCTCTCCCTTGTTTATTGAGGAAAGTGGATCAATGGTTGTTAATCTAGATCCAGAGATGTTTCGACTCAAAGTTTTTTGACAAATTGGATTAATTAATAGGCTCCAGATAACAAATCATGGGATATGATTTGGTTTTTCTTACATATATTCATAATATTCTTTCCTGTATGATTGATTCATGATGTAGAATTTCAAATGTATAGTAAGAAACTGTTACATTTTGTTTATTTTAAAAATGCTTAATTGAAAACATTTTTCACCTTGACCTAGAATATTCTTTTATTTGGTTGTATTATTGGCAGTATATCATCGTAATAATAATTTATTTTAGTTACTATTTCATCTCTAGACTCATTTATTTTACTTTATTTTTATCTTGTATGTTTTTGGAATTGTTTATGATGATTAAGGTTGGACCACAATGCATGCTTGATGAAGGTTCAAAGCTGGGTGACAAATGTAGTGTAAAGCGCTCTGTTATTGGTCGACACTGTAGAATTGGTTCTAATGTGAAGGTAGAGTTGAGAATGAAAATTGTTTGTTCTGAAACAAGCTTTACCTCTGCTAAACTTTGATCATAGCATGTATCAACCATCTTGCTTGTTGAATTGGGATGATTTTAGGCATGAAATGTGATTTGCAGATTGTCAACTCTGTCGTTATGAATCATGTCACCATTGAAGATGGCTGCTTTATTCAGGGTTCTGTTATTTGCAGCAATGCGCAACTTCAAGAGCGTGTTATTCTAAAGGATTGTCAGGTAGCCTTGTTATATTTAGATTCAAAATTTGCATTTTTTGTGTTGGCTGATTTTTTATATTATATTTCTACTCAGTGGTATTCAAATTTAACTAGCATTTTACCGTTCACTTTTCACTTCGATGATTGACCAATAAGACTTGATAGTTGCAATACTAGAAGATCATGATATCAATTGGTAACTATACTCAGTGACAATAGAATGAACTAGGAAATTGAATTTAAATGCAGGGTTGATCCGAAGATATGGTGGATTAGGGTTAAGTTGCTCTTCAACTTGTGGTAGAATTTATTCTAGGTGACAATCCACCCATCTGAGTTAATAGTTTTAGCGAGCACAAGTTTCTCTAAAAATTTAAGCTAATATTTGCATTAGTGCTCATCATTGAGAATTTAATTTCCCAAGTGTCTCACATAAATGACATTGTTTATAATGATTTGGTAATTTGAAACCTGGTAATTGTAAACCAACACATCAACATAGATTTTAAAGTATACTCTTATTATGAGCTTTTGACCATATCTAGTTTTTATTAACTCTGTTTGTTTTTATATTTGACAAAATCTGAGATGCTAACACATATGTAACTCTAAGAGGAGCTATAAGAATGCAAGAAAGATGAACTACTGTAGACAAAGTAAGAAGATGAACAATCAAGATAAATTGTTTATGAACAATCGGTGGGCTAAAGTGCTTGGATAATGTTTTTTTTTTATTTTATGTAAGGTGATCAGATCCATGTCACCTCTTCTACTCTTTTAAGAGATTGGATTTTATGTAAGATAGGGAGTTCATAAGGTGATCAAATCCATGTCACCTCTTCTACTCTTTTAAGAGATTGGGAAACTAATATTAGGTTAAAATTTTGAATTATAAATACTCTTGCAACTAAATTAATGGAATTAATAGATATTATGGTTCATAAGAAGATAAATATCATATGAATTCAAGGAACTAAATGAGTTAGAGAAAATGCCAAGAAGATTGATAATCAAGGTTTTAAACTTCGGTATTCAGGTAGGAGTCGCACAATAAATAATATATGTATAATTATAGATAAGAGTTGAAAGATAATATTGTAAAAAGTAATAGAATTGGAGATAAAATTATAATCCTAAATATTATTATTGATTTTAAGATTTTTAATGTTATAAGTGATTATGTAGGTTTAAATATATGTTCAAAAGTAAAATTTTAGAATGATCTGGAAGAATTATTACAAATGATATCTTTTGAAGAAAACTTTTATTAGAGGTGATTTAAATGGACATGTTGGTAGAGTGAGAAGATTTTAGAAATATTCATGATAACTACGGTTTTGGAGTGATTAATGAAGAAGTTAGAACCATATTAGATTTTGCTTTAGCTTATAATTTTGCTATTGCAAATACTTTAAGAAAAGAAATAAGCATATTATTATTTATAAGAATCTAATAAAACACAAATTGATTATTTTCTTATGAGAAAAATAGATCGTCGTGAATGTAAAGATTGTATGGTCATTTCAAATGAAAATTTTAAATACTCAATATTGAATATTTCTTTTGAATTTTAAATTGAATTGGAAGATAAAAAATATAATGAAATATTATCTTAGAATTAGATGGGGGCACTTAAAATACACAAATAAAATTATTTTTATGAGTAAACTTCAAGATTTCACGATTTAGGATGTTCATGAAGAAGTTAATTTTATGTGCAATAAAACAACACGATTTAGGATGTTCATGAAGAAGCTAATTTTATGTGCAATAAAATAACAGACACTATTAAATAAGACAACAAGTACCATTAAAAAGTGGCAAAAAATATACTTGAAGAATCAAAAGGAAAAATTTTATTAAAAAAATAGTTGGTGGTTGAATAATAATGCGCAAAAAAGATAAAATATAATATGTTTTATTATAAAAATTAATTTAAATGTAAAAGTTTAGAGAACTAGGAATATATAATGTGACCCGTAGGGAATCTATGAGAACAATTTACGATGCTAATAATTCTATCTTTAGTGATTTTTATAATATATTATATACTAAAGAGATTGAAAGATATATGTATAAACTATCTAAGAAAAGTAAAGATTTAATTCAAGTAAAGTGTATTAAAGATGAAAATAAAAAAATACTTTTCTTATAGGAAAATATTCAACATAGTGGGTGAGATATCTTGATAAACTTTTCAATGAAGTTTTTTAAAACGTGATTGACTTTAATGATCTTAAATATCGTTAATAATAATAATATATTTTATTTTTGTCATTGCATTAATAAAAAGGAAGTTAAATAGGTTTAAAAGAAAGTCAAGGGTGAAAATCAATAGGACCTAATGGTATCCTAATAGAAGTGGAAATATTTAGGAGATTTGAGAGTTTCTTTTCTAACTAAACTTTTTAATATTATTTTAAAAATTCAAAAAATGCTTGAGTGGTGGAAGAGTATTTTAGTCACCATTTTTAAGAATAAAGGGGATGCACAAGAGTTTAATTTATAGAGGAATTAAGTTAATGTGTCATGTATTAAAATTATGGGAGAGAGTAATTGAACTTATGTTAAAACATGATATAAAAATTTCTCATAATCAATTTGGATTTATTCCGGGCAAGTCTACTATGGAAGCTATACATTTATTAAGAGGTTTGATGGAGAAGTGCGGAGAGAGTAAGGAGGATCTACATATGATTTTTTAGTGATATAGAAAATACTTACGATAAGGTTTTAAGAGAAGTTCTTTAGAGAGTTCTAAATAAGAAAGGTGTTGATATGACTTATATTGAACTCATTAAAGGTATTATACTAGAGATGTTATTTGTGTTTGAATAGGAGGATTGATCAAGTATTTTTCTATTTCAGTTGGATTATATCAGGGATCAACTTTAAGCCCATATCTTTTTTGCTTTACTTATGAATGTTCTTACTGGACATTTACGAGAAGATTTACCTTGGTGTATGCTTTTCGTTGATGATATCTTACTTGTGGATAGGACTAGAGAAAAGGGTTCAGGAAAAACTTGAATGGTAGAGGTTTACATTAGAGCCTAAAGGCCTTCGATTGGAGAAACTATTACATGCAGAGGCCACATGTAACTCTACATCAGGACACCAATCCGAAACTGACACGTTTGGTATTTAAATAATATTACTATACATAAATATTAGTCCGACTCGAGCCAATTAGAAATAGGGTTTGATGCGTATTAAAAATAACGCGACTAAATGTTGAAAACAAACACATACATAAAGTCTTTGCAAGCTTTAGGGTTTATGATTTGAAAATTTTCTCGTTGACTAAGAGAAGAGGAAGAGAAACAAAAAATCTGAAGACGAAGAAACCGTGAGGATGGAGAAGAAGCAGTGGGCTAACTGGATTAGCTCGGATGTCATTGCCCCTTCTCCCTCTGGTGATTATATTATTGGCTTGAACTCATGGGTAGATTTGAAACACAATTTCATTAATATACTTAATTTGTAAGATTGTGCACTAAGAAGCTTCTATTTTTCTTATTTTGAGTGGATTATTGCATATAATATTTAGTATTTCTTGGAGTAAGACTATGTTGTTCTAGTTGTAATACATTTTTTGAGTTTGTGCTGATGAAATGCATGAATAAAATCATATTTTTACACACCCAATTAGTTAGATCAGTTGAAGTGTGCTTAAGGAAGCTTTGAATTTGACTTTTTAGTGTTTTACTGCATGTGACATGTAACATTTTAGTGAGTACAATTATGTTGTATTGGTTATACTGTATTTTCTCTAGTACAACAATTACTTAGATCAGTTAAAGTCTATTTTAGGAAATTTAAACTTTGAATTTTGAGTGTTTTACTGCATACAATATACAACATTTCCTCAAGTACAATCATGTTTTATTGGTTGTACTGCATATTCTTGAGTACAACAATTAGTTAGATCAGCTGAAGTCTGCCTTAAGAAGCTCTAACTTTGAATTTGGAGCGTTTTGCTGCATATAGTATATAACATTTCCTCGAATACAACCATGTTGTATTGGTTGTAGTGCATTTTTTTAGTTTGAATATTCCTATGAGTACTCGATATTTTTTTTAATACAACTATTTTGTATTTGTTGTACTCATGCATTTTTTAAGTTTGTGCTACAAAAATGCAGGGTTAAGTCAATGTTTTTACATGACCAATTTGTTAGAGTGTTTTACTTTATTCATTATCAAACTTTTCATGTAGTACGATCACATTAAATTGGTTGTACCCTTACATCTAATTTGTTAAATGACAACAAACTCGTGAATGTGTAAGATCCAGTGTCAGAATTTGCAATTAATTACGCAATTCATAAAAAAATTGAACCAATTAGAGAAAAATTATTTGACACAGTTGTTCACAATAAGGAGACATGATTTGTTTCGCAGTTATGCCCGTCCCTTGCAGATTTAGCATACAGAAAGATCATGTCAGTTGCTGGCCAAATATAAGGATTATAAAATCAAAAAATTTGTATGCTCAATAGCTGGTTTTAAAAAAGGACACAATTTAAATATAACAATGAAGTTTCAGAAATCAGACATTGGGACTGATTGTCATGCAATAATTAGATTTGTTGTTGATCCAGCAGGCAATTGAATTGTTAATAAATTTATAGAAAACCACAACTACTCATTAGTGAAATCACATTGGGGCATCAGCGAAGACAAACACAGTTATATTGCATTTATTTATCTTGTTAAGGAAGTATGAGTACAATATGTGGGAATTTTAAAAGGAGATACATTTAATTTTATCCAAAAAGAGAAGAATTGGGAATGAAGATACTAATGCTTTATTGCATATATTCAAGGAAAGACAAGCTGAAGATAATATACTTGCATTGATGTCCAATTTGATGACTTTTTTTTTGAGTGATGGCATGACAAGAGTTGACTAGGACTGCTTTGAAGATATCATAGTTTTTTATACGAGTTATTGGTTTAATAAACATGATTTAATTTATGCTCCTTTTGTTGGAGTAGCCTTTTTGCTCTTGTTTTAATGTACAACAAATTTATTCCTAAGAAAAAAATTAAGAATAAATTGATTATAGAGACGGAGTAATTATTTTCTCTTTCAAATTGTTTAAATAGGATCTTTTTGAAGATGTTGAAGTAGTTGCAATGGCTACAGTTTTTGTTGTTTCTAGGCCTGATTTAGTCTGTGCTCCTTTTGTTGGAGTTAATCATCATTGACAAAATGTTTTGTTTGGAGTAGCCTTTTTGCTCTTGTTTTAATGTACAACAAATTTATTCCTAAGAAAAAAATTAAGAATAAATTGATTATAGAGAACAAGTAATTATTCTCTTTCAAATTGTTTAAATAGGATCTTTTTGAAGACGTTGAAGTAGTTGCAATGGTTACAGTTTTTGTTGTTTCTAGGAATGTGAGAAGCCGCTGCTGTATGCCCAAAACACCGACATGTGCGGTAGTGGGCATTCTACCATGCACATGTTGCCATTCCAAAACAGGTCTTAGTATGTCATTAATTGTTACACTCATGTTGGTTAATTTAGATAGATTAATCCCAGTTTTCTCAAAACATTGTTGACCCATGCAAAACCTGACTGACAATTGACAAATTAAGGCTGCTCATCTTTATTTGCACATGAAATGTGGCAGGATAATAAATTCTGTAAACTTAACAAGTATTATGTATTATGAGCATAAAATCAACATCTTCTAGATAGTGAGATAAATGTCTATGATTTCTTTTAAATTGCTGTAAATCAAATGAAACTTTTTGCTCTTGTTTTAAGTACACAGCTAATTTCATTTTGATAGGAACAATGGATAATAGATTCTTTGATACTGGATATTACGAGCAACCTATTTCTTCATCTGATTGGATCCTGACACATTACATTATATACTAGTGATTTATTGTTCTATATCAATATAAGTTGTCTCGAACTTCTATTGATAGTTTTACTACAAAAAAATTTAGCATCCTAAATGTCGCATTAAGTATGCTTTTAGGCCTATCTTGATTTGGTTTATTCTTAGTTCTAATCTTATATGTTGTCTTTTTATCAGGTTGGAGCAGGATATGTTTTGACATCTGGAAGTGAATATAAATCTGAATCTTTGTCAAAGAAATAGAATATCAACCATTGTGAGTATGAGTTTGTGGTCAGATTTTTATTTTATCTTATTTATCTATTTTATCTTTTTTGCATGTGGCCGTGAAATTAGAAGTCTCTGCTGAATGATAGGGTTGAAAAGGATTATGGAAAAACAAACATGAGATATATTTAAACATGAATTCTTTATTCATTTGGGTGTGGGTTCCCAAGACACTCAGCCCAGGTCTTGAGTTTAAGGCCTAGCGGATTAAAAAAAAATAGTATATTTACATACATACCACCTAATTCCTATGTATTTGCATATCTAACACCTAAACTTTACTTTTTATATTCATACCACTTAAATTTTTTGTATCACATAAAAAATACCACAATTTTAATTTTTAAAAATTGAAACACAGTATTTTATGCAAAGATAAGGTGGCATGTAAATATTAAAGTGTAGGCATTAGATATGTAAATACATAAGAATTGAGTGATATATCCATAATTCTCCTTTATAAATGTGCCTTATCTTTTTGATGTTCATAACTTCAGTTCTCTAGCTAACCTAGTGATTATCGTATTTTTTGCTTTCTATATGTAAGCGTGACTTCTTTTATTCATCTTCTCTTAGTGATGTGTGTGGATGCTTGCTTTACGGGCATGTTGGTTGGATTCATAAAGTTTATCCGTCCAATTGAATTGCTCTATACCATTTTATTCAAATTTTATTTTTTGAGCTGGTTGTTCCTCTAATAGATGTGTCTATTTGGGACAAAAAATTTCATGGTGTAGAGTATAATATTTTTTGAACAGGCCTTGACATACTGGTTTCATCTTCAATGCCAATAAAGAAGTGGTTCTGTTACAGGAATGGAACAATAACATAAGATATGGATGCAATTATTCTGTAGAAAAAAGATGACGAGTTATCAAATAGGTTTATATTTCTGGGGTTTAACGGTGAATTTTCCGGAGCTGGAAAGATTCAATTTTTTGGTTTTAGATATGATTGTCTTCTGTGAGTTAGTTTTCTTAGCCTCCAGCTTTCATATCTTACGTAATGTTCTTCAGTGGCATGGAAAAGATAGTAGATCTTGAAGAATTGAATATGTTTTTGATTGTCATATTAGGCTTGAGATACTTTAAAGATGCTGGAGGCATCTCTTCAGGAAGCTCTAAATCTTCAGATTTTGAATCATTTGCTTGGTAGTAGTATCTGAATTATTAGGAATTGTAGATTTGGTTTAAATAATGCGCCCTTGGCTTTCTCTTAGCTCGTCTTTGGAAATATAAACGATAGGGGTGTCAAATCGGGTTTGTGGGTTGGGTTCAAGTCCAATTCAAAATTAACCCGATCCCAACTGTATCTTATTAAACAAATGAAAAAATCAAACCCTAATTTGACTTACCTTTGATCGGACTGACTCAAGCCTAATGCATAACAGCTGTTCAGGTTATTTTTGAATTTTGAGTTTTAGTTTGGGTCAAAATTGAGTCAATTTTGGTTTGGCTGGTCGAATTTGAGTCTATTCGTGTTGACGGATCAGTTTTGAGTAGGCAGGAATTGACCCAAAAAATTAATCTTTTTGGGAGTTTTGATTCAAATCTGACCTAAAAATTAATTGTATTAATCGAAACTTGGATTGTTAAAGGTAGGTTTGAGTCGAGTTCGATGTATTGAATCAATTTTTGACACCCCTAAATTTAATGACTATTGGAAGCTAAGCCGGCTTTGAAAATCAAATTCCTTGTGTAGGTGTTGGTAACTCTGATAAGGAGAATTGGATCAAGGCATCATATGCGAACATATGCGAACGCTTAATTCTGAAGGGTACGTCACACTGTCAGATGGTTTCGGCAGAATCTTGAGTTTGGCGGTTAGGTCCCCCATAAACTCGCTTCAGGAAAACCTAATTCAAGTTCTCTTGTAGAAGGCGATGGGCCGGATCTTTACTTTGTCTACAAAGGAACTGTCTTGTTTTGTCATGTAATATCTTCTTATGACTCATTTGGTTCTTGTTGATTGAAATAATATTTTAGAGATTGATTTTTTTTTCCTCGTGTGAAAACAAAATCCTCTTTTTTTTTTTTATAGGTTAATTTTTTTTCTTGACTTGAAAATTGATATTGATTTTTAATCTTATTAAATTAAATGGCCAAATCTAAGTGTGTTTGGCATCTTTTTTTATTTTTTTTTTATTTATAATCTTTACGTGATTGATTAAAATTGAAAAATAATCATTTAAAAACAAATATGATTTGGTTCTGTACCTCAAATTTTGATCGTTTCTACAATGGAGAGGGAGAGAGGGAGGGAGGGAGCCTTTTAAATGATGCTCATATTTGTTTTCTTCATGATTGTACTACAGATAAGGCTGTAAACGATTTTAGCTTGAGCTAACTGAAGTTTGGCACGTGTTCGTCTCGTATGAAATTAAGTCGGTTCAAAATTGGTTTTGTGTTCAACTTGATTTACATATTGATATTGTTATTTATGTTTGTTTTATATTCAGTTCAAATTGACTCGTTTAAATTAATAAAAATATAAATGTGGGGTGTTCTGATTTGAAAATAAACAATTTCTATGAAATAAAAGTGTAAATAATATGATCCACAAGCTGTGGTGATTTAAATTTAAATATAAATATATATATATAATTTTTTTTTTATATCAAGCTAAAAAAAAGTTTAACACGATGAAGTTTATTTATGTTTGGCTCATTTGTAATTTGAGCTTAAAAATTTGTTTATATTCGACTCGTTTAACAAATAATCGAAAACTAGCTATTTGCATTATGAGCTTGTTTGGGATTATTTTCTGTTTTTTATTTTTATTTTTAATATGTTTTATTTTTGTTTCTTTTTTTATTTTTAAAAAATGTGTTTGGTATTGTCATGATCTATATATTTTTATAAATAAAAAATATATTTTATAAGTTATTTTTTATTTTTTAAAAGAAAAATTTTTAATTTTTTATAAAAAAATTGGGTTCACGTGCGCTCTAATATTCATCTATGCTGCCCATTGCGTATACATCTTTCTTGCACCACCCAGCACGAAATATTGTGATCAGACGAGCCGCCGCAAGCGGCAGCAGACACTAATAAAATTATCATGCTCCTCTATGTTCAAAGAGTTTCTAGATGTTGCCAAAGGCCTAAAAGCTGGATATGATGCGTTAGCAATGGATTATAAATTTTTGATAGTGGAATGATGTGGTGGTAGGTTGGCTTTAACACTTGAACTAAAAGTTGAACTCATTTGACATTTAATAGTTGGAATATTTTACCTCATTTAGTAATAATACATAAATTGGTCTATAAAATTTTTTACGGTAAAAGGACAATTCTTAAATACATCAAAATATTTAACCATCTGACATCAGCTCTACTTCTTTTCAACAATTCTATCAATTAAATTTTTTTTTTTTTATGTTGAAATGAAATAACATAAATGCAAATGAAACAAACAAGCATGATATGGAAGGACTACGAAGACAAATATGCATTGTGGATAAAAAAGAAAACAAGCAAGCACTAAGTTGCAATCGGAATCAAATGTGCAACATATGTTAAAATAATCACTTCATTTTTTATCAATAGAAAGAAAAATAATTTGAATATAATCAGCCTTCTAAAAGAGTAATCTAAGTTGCCAGGCGAAAAACATCATAAATGAAAAAGCATGTTTTTTTTTTCGACAAATTTTACGCTGGTTGTCGACTACCTAACGCAACCCTCCACTTCTCACATTCGGGCTTGGGACCGCCAAGCATGATTTAAAAAAAAAAAATTTACAAGTTATTAGTGAAGGAGAAGCTAATAAATGAAAATTTTGAAAATAAAATAAAAAAAAAAAGGTGGCAACTTAACCTTACCTTGTGAATTAAAAAGTTAGCTCACATTATATGTACAACATATAACAAAGTAAATAAATTTTCCTATAAAATTTTTAAGATAAAAAGAAAATTTAAAAATATATCAATAAAACAAAATATTCAATAACTATCTTGTATAGCCCTATCAATTCACAATATAACAAAATATTTATGAGAATATAGCCAAACTTCACAAAATATGCATCTTGACAATAAATAATAATATCATTGCTTCATATCTTATATGAAAGATCCCATGCATCATACAAGCATTGAATAAATTATTTCTAATGGCGTTCCTATTATAAGCAAGAGATATAAATAGTCACTAAGCTTCCTATCCAATTATGGTTAAGGCATAGAGTATATTTCTTATAGGTAGAAGAACAAACTTTATATCATCCACTTGATCGTAAAGTCTAGGATGTGATAGAGAGTTCAAGTTACATACATCTATAAGCATTATAACTCAAAATTGGGCAGCTCACTATAGTTGTTGTGGAGTTATAAGCTCCGAAAACCTCCTTATAAAAAGCACAGGACTCCCTCATTAATCATATCATAACTTTAATTGGGGCATCTCTTTATGAGGTTATAGAGTTATAAGATTCAAAATCATTTGCTAAAGCCATATTTTTCCCAAAAACTCATTTGGATTATAATTTATGTTCAAACAAAGCCTTAATCACAATCTTTTTTGAGGTTTTAATTAATAATAAAGGATTACCCTTGGGGGGGGAACTTTAAACTTCAAATAAAATAAACTCTGATTGGTCCGATTAGCTAATCAATGGAAATATATGGGATATACCCAAAATGTTTACCAATGAACTTAAGAAGGACATTGTTCATCTCTTTTAAAGCTCATTGAAATTATTTGTTGCAGTGAGCTCGGAATGCAAAAAATCTCCACATATATTATCAAAAATGTTGTATTTTGCCTTCTTTTTGCACTATGTGGGTTTCCATTTTAAAATAATACTGATTTGGAACAATAATATAATGTTGTTCATATTTCAAAAAAAAATAAAAATTTCTTTCCTTAACCCTCATTCATTTCAATATCAATTGTGAATCTAAAATTATTTTTTTCTTGTGCTAAGCTGTAGCCATTGCCTCAAGAAAGATAGCAACAGTCTAAGGTTGAACCTATTTTTATCCTCAATCTAAGAAGTATAAAGTTCCATCACCTCTAAATCAAGATTTAATTAATCTTTGATTGACGTAATTTGACTTCTTCCTCCATGAGTTAAAGCTATCAAGTTACAAAATACAGATAATCAAGGATAGAAGACAAAGTTATTGATGGATTGCCCAACCTTCAATGTCACTAGTTATTATACCCATTAAGTAGGTTTTTGGCTCATAGTCCGACAGCTTAGTTGTGTTATAATAAAAACTTTTGAATCTAGGGTAAAGTATTTTATGAATTAGAAAAGAGATTTTCTACTACCAATTAAAGGTAAAAAACTTGGGTGATCATCACCCCACACACTATCATAATCTTC
>NW_018164444.1:80037398-80046170 GCF_001263595.1 Phalaenopsis equestris
AAAAAAAAAAAAAACTATTCATCCTCCTCTACTGATGTCATTGGCCGCTCGCCTAGGCAATTTGTTAAAGTCTCCACCATGTGCACTATAGAGCCCTCGGCTCTATGCTAGCTTTCTAGCATCTCCTCAAGCAACTCGTGGATCTCTTCCTTCATTGTAGCCACCTGCCTGGCAAGAGCCTTCTGGTTTGGATGTGAGGAGCTCAGGGAACTCAGTATGGTACCATGGGAGAGCTTGGCCTCTAAGGATATGCCCTTCTCTCAAAGGTCATAAATCCTCCCCTTCTACTTCCTTGTCGCCTGAGTCCAAACCTCGTACTCGGACTGCGCAGTGGTAGACTGACTATCACTGTTGCTGACAAAAGTCTGGGCTTGATTGGCTAAGTGCATCTCTAAGAGTTGTTTGAACTCTTCTTGCATAATTGAACTAGTGTTAATTGATACTTTCAACAGGTAAAGTCAAAATAAACTTTTAATTTAAGGTTTTTAACCTACAACAACTCGTTGGGAATGCTCTGATGCTCACTGCGCAGTCCCCAGACGACACTGATGAGTTTGGACATGCAACTCTATAGCAGAGGGAGCATGACTCAACTTCTTGGTCTGTGTAGTGTACAAAATTGGTTAGCACAACAAAATTATTTCAAAAATTGAATTGAATTTTTAAGAAACTCTTACCAGCCTCTTATAGTGCTTCGTATGGTGGATTGATCCACTAATATGGAACATAGCTCCTATGGCCCGCTTCGTCGACTAGTTTGCCTGATTTGTCTGTCTCTTCCTCTCATAATCAGGAGAGGCCCAAACTGCGGTCAACTAACCCCAAATCCCTCACAGATCTAGGTAGACCGCTCACCCCTCCGATGGGCTATCAAGAATATGTCTTTAAGGCAATGCCTGCCCCAAATCTTGAAGATTCGGCGGATCTAATGGTGTTGCTCTTGGAGCTAGGTGAAGGACCTCTACACCGTAAAAAAATAATCTATGTGTTAATCTATGTGATCGAAGCAACCAGTGCTCGGTCACCAGCCATTGTACCTTCCTTGGCTACAACCTCATCTTGTGGCAAGTCAGGAAACAACATATTGTGGCTCGCTCGTCAACCGAAGATGAATATCGGGCCCTCTCAACAACAGCCACCAACTTCATTTGATTTCGACAACTTCTACAGAAAATTCAAGTCCCCGTCTCATAGTTGACCATAATTTACTGTGACAATTCCTCCGCTTTGGCCCTCCCCAACAATCCGGTATTTCACGGTCACACCAAAAACAAAGTGAAATCGACTTTTACTTCATCAGGGAAAAGATTCAATCTCAAGAACTTGATATTACCTATATCCCAACTACTGAACAGACAACTGATATCTTCTCCAAAAAAAAAAAAAAATCGCCCATCAAAATTTGTGACACTGCGAGATAAACTAACCGTCCAGGCATATACGTGTCAGTTTAAGGGTGTGCGTAAGGAGCAACATTCCACCTTTCCGACGTCAACGTGGCTCATTTTCACACACCAAATGACCACTTTACTGTTTTGCCCTCAAAGCCAATTCTCTCTAGAATTCTCTAAACCACCTTTATATGCTTGTATTTTCTATTCATGGGGAGCATGGAAGAGGAAACTTTCATTCAAGCTTGTGTACCTTCCTCCTTACACAATTATTATTTTCCTGCTAACTAAATTCCTACAATACACTGTCAGACTTCATCTTAAAACTTTCATGATATAAATTGTTCATTATTATTCTGCATTTTTCCTATTTATTTTTACTAATTCTATTATTACTTTTATCAAAAAATGTTAAAAAATTTTCATTCATTTTATTTGTATAATAAACTCTTGTTCATTTTTAAATTTATATTCAATCTGACTAAAAAATTATTAATATTAAGTCATTATTTTATTGTTGGAATGTTGATATCCATCTATTTTGAAAATGCTTAAATTAACTATGAAATTTAACTGATTTCACGGGAGCGGTCTGAGTTGCTTAGGCAAGACTCTATGCTAAAAAGCACATTATGGATTCTAGTTAGGCTTTTCAATGGGAGTGTATTAGATCTCCTTGTATGAAAAAGAGGCCGGCCTTGAATAAGTTATTCTCTCTCATGAACTATGTGATGTAATGCAACTCTTATGAAAGAGTCTTATTAAATGAAATATTAAAGTCCTTTAAAATGTTGACTTCACCCATACATATTGGAATCATAGTCTCAAACATCTCCCATAGTCTGGGAGTCCATATTCAAGTAACTATATGGCCAATTTTGGAGGATCCTTGGTTAACAATTCCAAACATTTTTTATTAGTTTTCCAAGAGACACCTCTTGGATTTCATAAGTAAACTTGTATAAACGAGATAAGTATTCACGAGTCGATTTCGCTCTATACTCTCTAAAAAAGATAGCATGGCCAATAATGATTATCAGGGATTAACATAAACAATGGGATAAGTTCACCATTTCTCAATCAAGATTCGTCTAAATCAAATGTTTAAGGAAACAACGGGCTGCTACATTGGGTCGTCTTATCCTGATGATCGGTAATGCACTCGATTTCCAAAAGGCATGCACCAAAGTTAATTAAGGAAGCAAAAGCTATGATGAAACAAAACAAGCATATCATTAGTATTTGTAGATGTTATGTTATCAACTACCACCATATCATTGGGCTGCTCAAACAAAATTTCTACACAAAATACAATAGAATAATTTGATCAAATATGGTTAAATTAAGTCCATTAAAAAAAGATCTAATAATAGAACCTCTTCTAAAGGACAAAGGCATAATCCAATAGCTACTACACATAATAAAAAAAAAAGTATTAGATCACTGCATGATATTTTAAAAATTATAATGACAAGCATTATATTAAATCAAAAAACCAAAAATATTATCACAATAATAAGGTGAGTATAATCATGCCTATGGCACAATAAATTAAACATTTAATTAGATACAATTATAGTTGAATTTTTTTCTCTAGCATCTCAGGTGAATATTTCATTGCCTAATACTGACGAAGCTAGCCTCTTTTCATTCTGCATAGTACTTAAAATACTCATCTTTATAAATTTTCCAAGTCTGGCCACCAATATGTCACTATAAATTGAATTAATGAGCATTTGATGATCATCGCGGTTGAGTATTTTAAGTACTATAATACCCTTTTAGCTTTAGTGTCCAAGTTGCAAATGAAAATTCAAATCTAGAGAATCAAAGGTATGATACCACTAGTCTTGAACAATATTGGAGATCGAAACAAAAATATTGCTCTGAAATTTGGCCACGGAAACACCACTTACAAATGACAATAATCAGAGATGAGAAATGCACTGAGAATAAAAATGATTAAGCAACTTCTTGATTAAAACTTCACTCACATATTGCTTTAGCATCCTTTTGAATTAGGGGGGTATTTTAGCTTGAATAAAACTTTTGGGCTAGTTTGTTCAAAAAAAATATCGGGCATACTTCTCCAATTGTAGGTATTATACACCATTCATATATATATATATTAGAGCAATGGGGTTTTCTTAAATTTCTAACCAACAAATCCTTTTTTAAATGATTTGCTAAACTAAATTCAAGAAAGAAAAATGCCTTATTAATTATGCACCATATGTTGGTTTGTGGTCCATCTAGGTCCAATTATTTCTTTTGTATTTACATATAACACCTAAACTTCAATTTTTACATGCATGTCGCATTCCCTATGCATTAAAAGATATATTTTACATTTTAAAAGTTAAAATGGTGGCATTTTTTATGTGATATGAAAGATTTGAGTGGTATAAATGCAATAATTAAAGCTTAGGTATTACATATATAAATACATATGAATTGGGTGCTATGTATGTGAATGCCCCTTCTTTAAATGCATGTGGGTAATCAAAGACATTTTTAGAGGCACTTCAATGTTATGCGAAAATAATGTGGAAGTGTAGAAATTCACACAACAACAATCAAATACAAAGGATTTATGTGATTTGGCATTGAATCGATTCGTTTACGTCTATGAGGAAGGAGAGTTCAATAGCACCGGATGGGGAGAAACAAATGACGGTTCGGGGTTACAACTCAGCACTTCTCAATATTCATCCATAAGCTTTTAAGAACCTTTTATAAAGGAGAATCAGGGCATACAACTAAATAAAACTAAAAGATTAAATTACCCATAATTAAATAAAAGACATAATACAACAATCTTCATCTAATTTCTTACTTCCAGATAAGTGAGAGATGACCAAATGAGCTTCAAACTACAAATCAGTTGTACCAAGATGGTTGCCTACATAATCCCCCTCCTGAAGGGATCAAACATTGTGTAGTTGTTAAAAAAGCCCTCTTCGGCAATCGGTACTGAGCTCAGATGTTCACCAAATTCTTACAGTATGTGAACTTCTAAACTGGTAACACCTTAGTGGGCATGTTCGTTGGATTATCCTTTATATCTATCTTCTTCAATAGAATATTGTCTTATTCAATCAAGTTCCAAACAAAGTGATACATCACATCAATGTGTTTGGTACGTATGATGAACAGGATTTGTGGCCAAGAATATCGCACTCTGACTGTCATAGAACACCGTCAGAGACTCCTGATCAACTCCCAAGTCATCCAATAGACCTTGCATCTATATTGCTTCCTTCATCACCTTTGTGAGTGCGTGTACTCAGTCTTCGTAGTACACAAAGCAACAGTAGACTGAAGAAATAACCTCCAACTGACTGGACCTCTTGTCAATGTAAATAAAGAACAAGTTGTAGATCTTTGTCTATCCATATCACCTACATAGTCCGAGTCAATGTAGTCTACACACAAATCTGCACTAAATGATTGCCTCTCAAATATCAAACCAACATCAACTATACCCTTCAAATACCTTAGAATGCTCTTCACTGTCTGTCATGACTCCTTCCTAGATCATGCATAAACCTACTCACAACACAAACTGTTTGAGCAATGTCTAGTCTAGTAAAAACCATGACATGCATCAGACTGCTCACTGCACTAGCTTAAAGAACTAATCGCATATCTTTCCTTTCCCGATCATCTTTAGGACATTGATCTGAACTCAACTGAAAGTGAGATGCAATGGGTAGACTCACTGTCTTGCTCGAATCATCAACCCTAAATTTATTCAATACCTCCCGAACTTAAGCTTCTAGTGAAAGCCAAACCTTTCCAGCTGCTTTGTCCTTGAAAATATCCATGCCAAGAATTCTACGAGCTTCCTCCAACTCATTCATTTTGAAATTTTTTGACATTTGATTCTTCATCCTATCAACTTCAATCTGACTTACAGATGCAATCAACATATCATCAACATATAGAAGCAAGTAACTGAACTCACCGTTGACTAACTTCTTGAAATATGTATAGTGATTGTACTGGCTCCTCGTGTACCACTGTCCTCTCATGAACTGATCAAATTTTTTACACCACTGTCGTGGTGACTGCTTCAACCCATATAAAGATTTTTTTTCAATTTGCAAACCAAGTCTTTTGATGCTCCATATCTAGGTGGTTGCAACATATAGATCTCCTCTTGCAAAACTCTGTATAAGAATACAGTTTTCACGTCAAGTTATTCCAAGATCAGACTGTATTGTACTACAAGTGCTAAGAGAACGCGGATTGAGGATTGCTTGACCACTGCGAAGAAATACCTCGTCATAATCAATCTCTTCTCGTTGTGCAAAGTCTTTTGCCACTAATCTTACCTTATACCACACATCAGCTCCATGAGATCTTTCATTCTTTGCACATGCCCATTTGCACCCAATGGCTTTCCTCCATGAATGAAGTTTCACCAACCTCCAAGTATCATTTTTCCAAATAGACTCAATCTCTTCATCCATTGCCACTCTCCAAAGATCACGGTCCAAGCTCTCCACCGCTTCTTTAAAGTAAAAAGGAATTTCTGCCTCTATGGTTAAAAGTGCAAATGCAAAGTGATCCCTCAACCAAACTGCTTTTGGGACATTCGGGCGCCTGGTCCTGCTCCTAGCAATAGATACCTAAGCAGGAATCTCATCCTCAAAATTTTCTTCTACATCCTCCTGAGCACTATCAACAGATACCTCATGAGCAGCAACTGAATTAGAAATCTAAGTCGAAGTAGTCGAAATCTATGGAAAATATGGAGTTGCATTAAACTCCAACTTATGTTGCATATTTGTGGTCCCCATAGAAATCTACACCGGCTTTAAGTGTCTATTATTCAATAAGCTTGCCTCGTCGAATGCAACATCGCTGCTAATGAAAATGTTTCTTTCTGATGAATCATACAGCTTAAAGCCCTTAACTCCATGTCTGAAAAACAATGAAGATTGTCTTCTTTGCTCGAGGTTCCAGTTTAGCATTTTGCACCTGAAAGTAAGTTGGACATGCAAGCACTCTCATGTGCTCATAACATGTGCTCATAATCTAACAAGATGGCCTAACCACATCTCCATTGGAGTGTTCTTCACAATAGTTGCAAAAGGCAGACGGTTCACCAAGTGACAGATATATTTTATGGCCCCGGCCAAATAGATCCTATCAAACCTAGCATTGGATAGCAAACATCAAACTTTCTCCACCAAAGTCCGATTCATCATCTTTGCCACCTCGTTATGTTGTGGTTTCTCTCTAACTGTAAATTGGTGCTCTATCCTAACTCTCTGTCACTCTTGCAAGAACACATTTGAAATGTATTCGCCCCATTGATCAATCTGATACACTGGATCCTTTTATCAGTCTAAGCCTCAATCTATTTATTCCAAGTTAGAAAATTTTCAACACTTCTCTTTTGTGCTTCATGGTGTACGCCCAAACATACATTAAGTAATCACCAATAAAAAAGAAAAATTATCTTCGCCCGTTGAATGATATTGTCTTCGTCGGGCCCCAAACATTTGTGTGAGCATACTCTAAAATACATTTTGTACTGTGGATGGCAGTCCCAAAAGATACTCATGTCTTCTTGTCAAACATACAATGTTCACAGAAATTAAGTTTGTAGGTGTAAGTCCTTTGATCAATCCTTCTTCACCAAATGAAACCTCTCCAACACGAGCTAGTCGCATATGCCACAACATAATGGCGTCAGAAGAATTATCAGCAATAGCAGTCGTTCTAGTCGTTGTGCTACCCTGAAGATAGTAAAGATTAAGATTGTGAGCTCCCTTCATAAAAACTATTGCTCCACGACATCCTCAGAACTTCTGTCTCCATAACTATAGTGTAACTCTTGGACTCTAAAGCCCCAACTGATAGTATATTTGAAACATGTTTAACATCAGTCAGCTCTCTCACAGTATCATCATGTATCCTGATAAATATACTCCTTACACCAATAGTACGACAATCTTTATCGTTTTCCATAGTCACTGCATCGCTATCCAGCTCCTTGTACATACAAAACCACCCTCGATGAGAACAATGATAGCTAGCACATGTGTCTATAATCCAGCATGAATCATCTGTAAATAAACTGTGAGAAACTACAGTTAGTGATACATCTGAATCCGCCTATTCACATCTTTCCACAATAAATATGACTTTCGCTTCAAATGCAACTTTCTTTCCCTTTTCCTTCAGCTTCGGACAATATTTCTTTCAATGATCAATCTCTAAATAGAAAATACATTAATTTTTTCAATACTAAGCCCACGAGACTTGCCCGCCTTTTGAGAAGTGTCGTCACTGTCACCTTTCTTTGTCAAATTCTCCTTCTTGTTCTCATATCTGTCATGTTGGAGTATAAGTGCCCTAGTTGATTCAATCTTTGTGGATTTCTTGTCCCTTCGACGAAACTCGTGATTTAACAGTGTGGCAGTCACTTCGTCATAATTCAAGATCTCATTCCCATGAATGAGTGTCATAATGAAGTTTTTCTACTCATTCGGGAGCGAACTCAACAAAAGCACATTGTCTTCATCTTCAACCTCCTTATCCAAATTTATCAGATCTGTCAACAACTTGGAGAAGTCATTCAAGTGTTTATAAATAGTAATCTCTCGTCTCATCTAAAATCTGTAAAGTCGGCGCTTCATATGGAGACGATTCTCCACGCTCTTCATGAGATATTTGTTCTCTAGCATTCTCCATAATTTTCCTACAAAAGTCTTTATCATCACTCCATATTTAAATTTATGTGGTAAACAATTTCGGATCAACCCACAAGCATTCATGTTCGTCTTCAACCAATTTTTCTGACCTCCCTTCAGAATATTACTTGCTATCCAGGACCTCCTCCAGATTCAGATAACATAGTGCATCCATCACATTGCATTGTCACATTTCAAAGTTCTCTTTGTCATCAAATTTCGTCATATCAATTTTGACGGGATGTGTATTCACCTGATAAATCGATTTTTCCACTATCAAAGTGGATGCTGAAGTATCTGACATCGTGTTATCATTTATGGCTATCTCCAAAAAAGTTTCTCTAACAAAATATCTAGGAAAAAAAAGAAAAAAAAAAGACGAACAACAAAAATGATCACTCGAAAAAAAAAAGAAAAAAAATTTTTTGTTATTCTTTCTTTTTTCTTTCAAAAATTTTTCCCTATTTTTAATCCACTCAATTGTTGCTCCCCGAAATCTTTTTTATTTCTCTTTTATCCATGAAATCCATGTTCCCACAAGCTTCCTTTTTTCAAAGCTTAATGTTCCTTAAAGATTATCTTCCCTTAAAGCTTTCCGTTTTCATTGTTTCATGTGCACTATCACGCGATGCTCCCCCGGACGAAAAAATATTACATCAGTACTACGCACGTAG
>NW_018164444.1:80046215-80075645 GCF_001263595.1 Phalaenopsis equestris
CGTGTTATTCATGTGTTATTGTGTGTTGTTCATGTGTTATTGTGTTCTAGGAATATTTCTGGTGTTATAATAACACAATAACACATGAATAGCACATGAATAACACACAATAACACATGAATAACACGAGGGAGAATATTCCCCCGTGTTACTGCGTCGCTTTTTTCTCCGTCAGGAATATTCTCCGTGTTATTCAGGTGTTATTGTGTGTTATTCATATGTTATTGTGTCCTGAGAATATTCTTGGTGTTATAATAACACAATAACACATCAATAACACATGAATATCACACAATAACACGTGAATGACACGCAATAACACATAAATAACACAGGGGGAATATTCCCCGTGTTACTGCACCATTTTTTTCTCCTTGGCGGGCGGGGCTGGCGTGATTTCATTGGCTACGCACGTTACTTCTACGTGCGTAGTACTGATGTAATATTTTTTCCCCCCGGACAGCGCCTCTTCCACGCGATATTGCACTAGACCGCACTGGAGCTGACGCCAGACTGTCGGACCCGCCGCCGGAGCTCGACGGACCTTGCTCGAAACGCTGCTGACTGTTCTGCCTGTCGCACACGTGCTACGAAAAACTCTAGCAACACACGTCGGATCTGCTACCGTCAACATCGAACCACAAACCCGAATCACGAACCAGAAGCTCCGATATTAATTGTTATGCAAAAATAATGTTGAAGCCCAGGAAATTCACACAATAACAATACAAAAGGTTTATATTGTTCGTCGTTGATTTAATTCAACCTACGTCCACGGAGAGGAATATTTCACTAGCACTGGATCAGCAGAAATAAAAGACCATTTGGGTTACAACTCAACACTTCTCATCATTCACTCATAAACCCTTAAGTTCTTTTTATAGAGGAGGACAAGAACATACATGTAAATAAAGACAAAAGACTAAATTATCCCTAATTAAACAAAAACTATAAATACAACATTAAAATCATTTGTTTATGTTCGAATATGTTGTCACGTTTTTTATCTTCATGGAGATATAACTTTTAAGTTTTTTTCACTAAAAGAAGCGTGATCAACCTCCAAAGTTTTCATACACTAGAATTTAAATTTAAAAGGGGACGCTTGGTTCACAACCTCTTTAGGTGGTCCTTGCCATGCCTCAAATTATCACTCCATATCATTTTTTAGGTGCCATATTTTGGAGACCCAATATATCTCTGGACTTCCAAACCTAGTTCTTTGAGACAAGGGCATCTGATTGGACTGCATATTTTTATCTAATTAACATGAATATATTAACCACATGGCTTATGTGACTTATGTGCACTTTATTATTAATTCGATGATAGCAAATCAAGAATGATGTGTCATCTAATATGATTTGTTAAATGTTCCTACAAGTTATGTTGTTCATACAATAACAATCATGATAATGATGATATTGTGGGTTAGATTAAGTTAGGGATCTAGTCAATTGCAGACGTGTCAGCGTAGAGCTGCAGCCAAAAAAAAAATCTATTAAGAAAATTAAAGTACAAAGTGCTATGTCCTTACCTAAGTAGAGCTATAAATGAATTAAAATAAGCTAAGTAGGAGTTTGTTCAAGCTCAACTGTATTTTTTGTTCGAGCTCAACTTGAACTTAATTTGAGATTTTAGGATTGTCTTATATGTTAGCTCATTTAAGATTAAGTTAGTTTGAGCTCGACTTGAGCTTTAGTTATAATTATCAAGCTTAAAACGAACATCTCGTTTAAAAAAATAAATGAGCCTCAATCAAGCATTATATGAGCCAATTTGCTTAGAAAACTAAATTAGCCTTATCAAATTGAGTTTGTTAAGCAAAACATAATAATAATAAACAAAATTTGTAAATATATTGTTTACAATCGAGCCTTGATTGAGCTTTTTAACGAGCTTTTTCATTAGTTTTATAAGATATTATTTATGATAAGAAATGAATCGATTAACAAGTTATTCAAGCTTATTCATTAATAATTGAGTATTTATAAAAGTGTTTAAACTTATTCAATTAGCTAAACAAATGAGAATGAAAGAACTCCTATTGAGCCAAGCCAAAAGTACCATATTGAATGCTCAGTTCATATATAGCCTTAAACATAAATATTGAGCTCTTTCTTCTATTTTTTTTGAAGGTCATATTTATAAATCATGTAAAATAGAGATAAAGAAACAAAATATGTTAAAATATTTTAATTATACATAAATATTTAATAATAATATTTATGCAACATAAATTGACAAACTTATTTTGTATTATCATTAGATATGATAATTTGGCTATTAAAATTTATCAAGAGATGTAGAATCTATTTCAATAGATTGCAAGCACAATTTAATCGTACTGTATTATATGGATCCTCTTACAAAATATAGATCATATAGCACTATCATCCAATAGGAATGATAAATAGACAATCCGATATAGTTACTCTAATGCACTCAATCAAAATATTGACATGTATAGATTGTATCATATGATGTAAATGTGCGGTATAATGATTGAATAGTATGTTGTGTATTGGAGCATACAATCTATTCAAAACTTACTGAATTTGAATGATTTCTTGTGTGTAATGGCTACTAATGATTAATTATATAAATTATAACATCTATATGCTAGTTGAGCACATCTTTTACCTTGTCAATGGCTGTACATAACTGGGAGCTTTATAATAAAATCAAACAATATAAATTTTAAGAAAAAGTTAGCTTATGAGATATTTTGGAGACAATTTGGAAAAAGCTTTTAAGTTGTCTGTCATCAATTCAAAATCTATTTTTGGATTTTTGTGAAAACTATCTTACTCCAATCTTTCAGAATTTTATTATATTTGATTGCTTGTACTATGTTCACCTAGTAATCATGTTTTGTAAGGGAGTGTATAAATCATAGTTGCAGGTGATAGCTTTTGAATCACCTCCAAGACCCAAGTGAGATTTGATTTGTTTTCAAGCAAAGCTTCTACCATCTAGTAGATTATACTAGGAGTGGTAGATTTCTATGACCTATAGGAGAAGACTAGAAATAGCTTGCTTTGTGCTTGGACGTAGAAATTTAGGCAGCCTCCATTACATATTAAATAAAGAGATTTCATGTCCGTCGTATAATATCATCTACAACAATCACTTTGGGCTCATTTCGCTACAATCATAGGAGCTTCAACACAAATCTTTTGTGATATATTGACCTTTTCTCCAATGCCAAAGAAGAACTAGGACTGAAGTTGATGAAAATTTTTTTAACCAGGCTAAGCTTCAAAAATTCTCTTTTTGGATTTTTCATACAAAAATATGTTACCAAACCGTTGCAATTTTGCTCTCTACTTATATGTGAGATCTTCATTTGAAATTTACTATAACAAATTTTTCTCCCTCTACCACCATGCTATTCAGCACATTTCTATATGCAAGAAAACACATGTAAATAAAATGATGTTGAATCAATTTCTGAGTTGAAAAGAACAAATTTCAACCAAGCCATCTACTGCTGATAGCAAATAAGTTTTAATTTAAAGGTT
Source organism: Phalaenopsis equestris (assembly GCF_001263595.1). Classification (NCBI taxonomy): domain Eukaryota; kingdom Viridiplantae; phylum Streptophyta; class Magnoliopsida; order Asparagales; family Orchidaceae; genus Phalaenopsis; species Phalaenopsis equestris. The sequence goes on from NW_018164444.1 coordinate 80,049,740, forward strand.
GATTAAAACCCTAGCTAAGTTTCAAGTTTTGAATATGATTGTCAGCCCTACTAGCAGCCAATCTTGGATGGAGGTTGCGCATCAAACTTCTTCAGAAATGACTATTGCAGCAGAACGCATCCCCTTGCATTTCATGTTTTAAAGTATCGCTAAGAGCATAGATAATCTAAATATCGCTTTTACACTTCCAGCTCATGTAATTAACCTTTTTACCTGTTTTATTGCAGCAAAATCTATTACACAAAAGGCTATATTAAGCAGATCAATCATCCCACATAAACAGAAAAATTATAGTTTGGGGTGCAATTGATTCTTAAATTAGATAAAATTGCCAGCATGGAATTTGGGAACTGTAAGTGGAATAAATTTCTTAAAATTGTGCGCAATAATATAGCATTTCTACATCAAGAAGCATAACCATTAGAGCAAATGCAAAAAAACGAAGTGACTTGGAACCAAACCTGCAGAGTTAACCAAAGAACCAGCTACACATTTTTATTCTTCTTCATCTTTGAAGGAGGCCATCTGCCCTTCTTCCTCATTCTTCGCTTTCGAACGAGACGTTTCCTTCGCAGTCTGATCTTCTTTGCTAACTTCATCCTCAATTTCTGCTCAAGCAGCATTTGTTGCTTTGATTCCAAGGGAAGGCTTTCTACTGATACAGGCTTCTCTGATCCTTCCAAGGGTGGTAATTCTGATCCAGTTGCATCATTTACATTACTCTCCAGAGAACATTGAACTACCATAAATGTTCTTCTAGAAACTCTGACTCCATGAGAGGACGCTTTTTGCAAGGTGGAGAATTTCCTCCAAAATTTCATTTCTGAGAATAAAATAAAAATAAAAATTAAATTATCAAATGAACTTCCAAATTTAAAAGTAGGAGAAAATCATATTCTCTTATTTCTTAATCATCAAATTACAACTCTTCTCCTTATATAATAATAAACAACCTGAACAATTACAATCATTACAACTTTCCAAATATAAACTAACTTAAAAAGAAAATAAATATTTAATAACTAAAAAAGAAAAAAAAAGAATAACGCTAAAAATAGGAAACTCATAATTCCACAATTCCCTTCAAACTGGGTCATAGATGTTGTAAAGACCCAGCTTGGTATTCAAAACAGTGAAGTTGCCCGGACGTAGAGATTAGTGAAAAAATCATACTTGAAGATAAGTCGGAATGTAAATCAAGTAAATAGTGCCTACATTGACCTTTTCAGAGATAAAATGTCTATCAATCTCAATGTGATTGGTCTTGTCATGAAACACTGGATTTTGTGCAATACTAATAAAAGCTTGGCTATCACAAAACATTTTTTATAAAATTGACCGTGGAGTATTCCAACTCACTTAGTAACTTTTGGATCTACATTCCTTCAAAAATTCGCAAAGAAAATGCACGATACTCATATTTTGCACTACTTCATGAGACCATTGTTTGCTTCTTTCTCCTACAAGTGACAAGATTTCCCCAAAGATAAGAACAGTATCAAAAGTGAACCTTTTGTTCATGAGTTCTCCTGCTCAGCTAGCATCAGTGTAAATCTCTACTTCCTTATTGTCTGATTTCTTACACAGTAACCCTCTGTAAGGGGTTTTCTTAAGAAAACTCAAGATTCTGTAAATCATCTCTAAATATTCTTCATGACTATTCATATGTTAATTCACAATACCAACAAAGTAAGCGATATCAAGTCTAGTGTGTGATTCGTAGATAAGTTTACCTACCAATCTCTAATATCTACATTTTTTCATTGGCGTCTTTTCTCACATTGAATGTAACTTTTTATTGAAATTAATAGAAATCTTGAAATATTTGCATCCTACCATTTTTTACTCTTTTAGTAGATCTAAGATGTATTTTCTTTGGGATGTCACAATACCCATCTTGGACCTGGTCACTTCCATGCATAGAATTTATCTCATCGCTCTGAAATCATTACTTTCAAATTCAGTGACAAAAACCTCCTTGATCCTCTCAATTTATTTTTCATTATCACCCGTCAAAATCATTCCATCTACATAGACAATAAGTATAGTATTCTTACCCCCCTGTGTATGATTTATGAATAGTGCATGATTCGCTTGGTATTATATGTATCCATTAGATTTCATAATCTTGGCAAACTAATCAAACGAAGCCCTTGGAGATTATTTGAGACCATAAAGTGAAATTCTCAGTTTACAAACCTGATATTTATTTGAGTTAATTTTCAATCATGATGGGATTTTCATAAACACTTCTTCCCCAATGTCTCTATTCAAAAACACATTCTTGATATAAAGTTGATTTTGTTTTTGTTCTTTATTCACTGCCAAAGAAAGAACTCTTATAGTGTTTAACTTGGTCATCAAGTGCTTGGATCTCCTCTTTAACTGCCTTTTTTATTCTAGACTTTGAAGTGCTACCTGAATAGACTTAGGTATCTGCACATTATCAAGATTAGATAAAAAAACTATATAAATTGATAATAAGTTCCCATAGGTAATATAATCTTGGATAAAATAATTTTTGCAACTTTCTCTGTCTTCTTCATTGGATTCCACCTCCCTTGAAACTTCAAAGATGTGTAATTTTATGTTTGATAGTGAATGATCTTGCGGTTGCATATTTTCTTATCATGCTTGGCAGATTTTTTTCACCTCGTATACACACAAAGTTCATTGTTATTAGTCTCAAACTGGATGTTCTCAACTGGTGGAACTTAGAAGATGAAACTGTTAGAAAGAATGAGAATAGATTGTGATGCTCTAAATCAGTACGAGCATCTAGAGTAGTGTTCCAAGTTTAATATTTGAACTCGTAATCTCCACTTGAATATCATATTTAGGATAGTAGGGTGGTTTTCAATGAAAGTAACATCCATGGAGTTATAAAATTTTTTTGTAACGAGAGAATAGCACTTGTATCCCTTTTCGCTAGAAGCTTTTAAAAGAAAGACACATTTGATCATGTATTTTGAGCCAAGTTTTGTGCGGTTTGATTGGTGAATGTGAGCAAAAAAGATTGTCAAATATTTTTAAAGAAAGATTGGATGAGAAGGCTTTCACGTGAAAAATATTTTTCCACCACAATATCAAGAGGGGTTTTGAATCCAAGGACGCCACTTGACATTTTATTAATAAGTTAGGTGGTAGTGAGCATGGCATCTCCTAAAAAAATTTTACCAAAAAGTTTTTTTCTAAGATAGAAAGCCTTATAAACCTAGATACGTCGAGGAGATGTTTATTCTCTCTCGCTATCCCACGTTATTGTGGAGTTTCAACAAAAGAACCCACATGGATGATACCACTATGTAATAACTGATTGATAGTGATAATAATAATAATAATAATAATAATAAAAATAATAATAATAATAATAATAGTGATAGTTAAGGAATACTTTGGTGGTTAACGAAAAATTGTCTGAATATTAAAAGTATGATATTATGTTCTGTTGATGTAATAATAATAATAGTGATAGTTAAAGAATACTTTGGTGGTTAACGAAAAATTGCCTGAATATTAAAAGTATGATATTATGTTCTGTTGATTATTAATATCAATATAAAGATTATTGTGACGCCAAACAGATTACTGAAGATTGAAAATCTAACTTGATAATCGAGGTGAGTAATCGTGCTTTTAAGTTGCAGTAATATTTTTTATTTTTAAATATATCATTACTTATAGTTTTTCATTAGTATGTCTTATGTCAATGTAATTAAACTATATCAGATTCTTTATATTGATAGTCATAAAATACGCATGTCAAAATTGTTGTATAAATAGTTGCAATATAATTTTTCAAAGATGTCACCGCATTATAGTTTTTCTAAGATGTCACCTTACTATATATAGGTGCATAAATCAATTTATTTTATGACTTATAATTTTGATAAGAGTGCAATTATTCAATAATAAATAAATACAAAATATATCATAAGGGAAGGTGTTATAAAAGATAAAATAGCTTATATATGGATGCTTGTATATGCATGCTTAGAGGAGCCCATCCCCTTATAGTACGGGCAGGAGACATTAGATTACCTGCGTGCGTAGATGTTATCATACCATCCCAAATAATTGTGAAGTTTAGATTGTTAACTGCTATATCGATAAAAGAATATTGACTAAGGGTGGTGAGTAGATGACTTTTCCACCTTAAAAAATCATGTAAAGTAGATCACAACTCGCTGTACCAACGAATAATATTGACCAAGAGTGTGTTAAGTTATGTTTTGATGATGCTCATATAACATATGTGAATGTTAAGAGTATAATAAAAAATAAATTCAAAGACTAAACTTTGGAAAGTAAAGTTAAAATTAATGCATATAAACTTAAGTTATTTTCTATTAAGCAAATGTCATTGATACATACATTAGATTATTATAATATTTTTATGGAAATATGAAATACCAGCATGTATATTATTTTTTCTCATTGGGTTATTGTAGTTTAGAAATATGATTGCTCTCAAGTTATCTTTAGATAACTCATTATGTAGTTTGAATATTTTTTCAGTTTTTAAGCTTTTAAATAAGATGAATAAAAAATGAGCTAATATGTACAGAAGGCGATAATAACAACCGGAAACGTAAAACTTTTACTTGTTAATTAAAATATTTTCTTTGATGGTTCTTTCATGAATATTTGAATATTAAACTGTTAGTGATAGAAATAGAATAGAATTTAATTCAGTGTCCGACCGTTTATTCCAAGCCCGGACCAGTCTTAACATGCTATAGAATTTAATTCAGTGTCTGACCGTTTATTCCAAGCCCGGACCAGTCTTAACATGTTTTTTACAAGGTAGGATCTAATAATAGAGATGAAGTATTATTTTGCATTATCAATTTTGATAATTTGAATTTTATATTGGAACTGAGTGAAAATCATGTTATGAAAGGATTGAAAAATTTGAGCAGTTTCAAATTTTTCTTTCATGAGAAATATTTAATGGGTTCTATTGTGGTCATCAATAAAGAAGAAAAATCATACGACTTCATTGACGGATTTTAATTTTGATGGTCCTCAAATGTCATTGTGGATAATAGAGAAAGGATGTGAGAATTAGTGTTGAGACAGGATAAACATAACTAGTATGTTTAGCCAATTAACAAGATTCACCTGATAAAACTTTCATTTTTTTAATTAATAAAAAGATAATGATACAAATTTTTCAATATCATGAAAATTGAGAAGACTTAGATGATGATGTCATAATAGAGCTTGATTTTCAATAGAATCAAACATAAAAATCACAGGAATATGGGAATAAGATGGTCAAGAAGACGTTTGTGTATTAAGAGAATAGCTTTTCTTGAGCGGATATAAGTCTTGATGCAATTCAACATTATCGATCGTCTTCCTCGAATCCACTATTTAAAATTTACAAGTGTTAGAATAGAATTTAGTAACATAATTCAAGTAATGAGTTAGCTTGCTAATTAACAGTAAGTGGCAATATAATTGGGAAACAACATATAGCACAAAAGAGAGCTGGATATTTTTGGAGACTTTCACTTCTCCTTTCCCAACAATCCTAAAGTGAGATCATTTGACAAATCTAACAAATTTGGAGTTTCTGGACACTTGGTAGTTAGTGAGAGAAAGAATTCCCCAATAATGTGATCAGAAGCAACTAAATCTATTATCCAATATCAAAATTTTTCATTGTAAGCAAAATAGGACAAGATACCTTGGTGTTTTATCAAGTTGGCATGCTATATAATTGTGCTTGGAAGAAGTTTCTTCAACACCTCCAGTTGCTCCTAGTGAAAGGGCTAGGGTTAACCAATCTTTCAGTAGAGGTTGCAACATGGGCCTTGTTGTCTTGTTCTTTTCATTCTTGCTCCAGTTTTCATTTTGCAAGTTTTTCATGTAATTTTCAGCGTATGTCGTTTGTGTGACTAAGTTTTTTCGCAATACTCACACAATGAATGATTAATCTCTGGAGTAAAACTCTGCGTCTTCATACCATACTTGGTCATAAACTCTATGAGTGTTTAGGGCTATATCTAGTTGCAAGAAAGGTATTGACTGTTGCTTCTAAAGATAGAGGAACGGCTGTTTCAGGAAAGGAGAAAAATTGGCTACTAAAGTTGTTGTTGGACAAGAGGATTCCGGCAAAGAAGGTGTCTACAGGGACAATCTGATGGAGGGTTTGCTGCTAGGAAGATTCCGACATTAGAAATTGAACAGATGAGATCTCGCAGGGAGAATTCTCGTGCCAGGAAGAAGAGGAGGGGTTCCGGAGGAGAGCCTGCAGATCGGCTAAAGCGATTCCGACGGAAGAAGCCTGTATCAGGAGGATTCCAGCTGTCGGGAGAGTTCCGGGGGTAAAGAAAAAAATGGGGAAGGCCTGCAAGCTGGCAGAGAGGATTTCTAGCACCGAAATAGAAGATTTCCGACTATAGAAGGAGATCCAGTGGCTTAAGGAAGCTAGCAGAGGAAGGGTAACTCGACAAGGAATTGTACTCGACAAGGAATTGTCCTTGCCTTGAATCAATTAATTTCCCTCAAATTAGTATAGTTAATCTTAATGACTGGCATTTAAGGTGTCTACAGGGACAATCTGATGGAGGGTTTGCTGCTAGGAAGATTCCGACATTAGAAATTGAACAGATGAGATCTCGCAGGGAGAATTCTCGTGCCAGGAAGAAGAGGAGGGGTTCCGGAGGAGAGCCTGCAGATCGGCTAAAGCGATTCCGACGGAAGAAGCCTGTATCAGGAGGATTCCAGCTGTCGGGAGAGTTCCGGGGGTAAAGAAAAAAATGGGGAAGGCCTGCAAGCTGGCAGAGAGGATTTCTAGCACCGAAATAGAAGATTTCCGACTATAGAAGGAGATCCAGTGGCTTAAGGAAGCTAGCAGAGGAAGGGTAACTCGACAAGGAATTGTACTCGACAAGGAATTGTCCTTGCCTTGAATCAATTAATTTCCCTCAAATTAGTATAGTTAATCTTAATGACTGGCATTTGATAGATCGACAAATTTGGCAATGAATTGTTGGAGATGGTCCAATATCTTGCTCCTCAACTACCTTTGCATTTGAATATCACCTTCTTTGCATGATATAGAGATATCATCCCAGCACTTTTCTTCTTCTAACTAGGCAGATCAACATCAATAGAAATTTATGATCGACATTAAGCAGTTTGTCTGCTTTCCCTATTACATTGGTGCGTTAGAAGAAAAAACTTTCATTTGTAAGTTGTTACTGATAAGATTGTCAATGTAGCATCATGTATAAAACATGAAGGAACGAGAGTGATGACTTGGAAAATAACATGCGGAACTACTTCACATATCATTACATCAATGAAATCATTAGGGAATAAAAATTTCTAACAACACTAAAAAACAACTTTCATTCCCGGCCCCTTCTAAATTAAATTTAAAAAGTGAAAATTGGGTTGGTGTATAGTGCCCAAACCTAATTTCTATACAAAATTGATGAAAATTAGGATATGTAGTTATTCGTGTCAATAATGACATTAACAACATCTTGCTTGCCTCGTATTCTAAAGGTGAACAACCTCACTTGTGTGTCCATATTGGGCACAACCCCATCATTATATTATTTGGCATTTCTAGTAGAGAGAAATTGATATGCATCGTTAATTGAATTCAACATAGGGTTTTCACTATGCTAGCCATTATTATTCCTTTCTCAAATTTTCGTCCATTTTTAGGGAAGAATTCAATGCAAAGTTTCCAGTATTTTTCTTTGATTTGAGTAAGTAATTGGCAATGATCACATAATTTACCAAATCCATTGATTTGTTAATAAGGAAGGGTCACCATGAGTCTTCATTTTCTTCTTTCTTTTGAAAAAGATTGAACTCTCTTCAAATAGATATTAAGCCTTCTCCTCGCAATCTTGATTCTTCAGCTTTCTTGTTATCAAATCATATTAGCATGATTGGTAATTGATGATTGTTGATTAGAAGCGAGGTTTGTTTGCAATTTCAAAAAAAGTTCAAGTGTACTTCAGAGGTATTTGTACCTCTCATGATTTATTTGCAAGTGATTTCCTGACATCAAAATTTTTTGGTGTATTCTTGCATGGGTTTGCCTTAACTTTGTTTCGGATTATGTCACTTCATCCATTAATTTTCTACATTACTCCATCGGGTAGAGCTCCCACTGCATTAGCTACTTGAATAACCCCCAAGTCACCTCTTAATAATCATTCTTCTCTAAATAAGCATTCCACAATACTAATGAACAATATTATCATGAATGTTATACCAATGCAAGGCGAAATACATCACTAATTGACCAATTCATTCTTCTATCTTGAAAGGTTGCATCCTTCTTTCGTGTGATAGTTATATCCTCATCTTCATCATATCCAACCATAATGGCATTTGCCATGGAAAGAGGAAAAGGAATATGATTTGACCACTAGTCATAGTGGCGGTTGTTTGTTTCATCATCCACTCCATGGTGGTCATTTGCTTCATCAATACAACCACTTGATCGTCTAGATTCATTTTAAAATCAGCATTAACCATTAAACAGCTTTCTTTCAGTTCTATTTCTTGTTATCTCTTTCTTAACTTTTGATGCATCTCCACAACAAGAAGAGTCTCTCCCTTATCTTTGTATCCTCTCATTGTTTGTACCAAGATTGATACTCTGATGCTAACCGCTTATCAATATGATGGAAGTTCGGAATAAGAGGATTAAACAGATGGGAAAAGATCTCAAGACATTCTAAGAAATTTTAGTTGATCTATCAATTAGTTGGAAGTAGCCTGCAAATTATTTCATGTTGTAAGCAGCTTTACCCTTTCAGATCTTTTTCTTTCTTACTAAAAAAGCAAGCAAGCTCTCTACATTGAACTCCACCTTGTTGGATTACAGTAACACCCCTTCATCTTAACTCAAATATATTTAAATAAAAATTAATTTCAAGCCAATTCAGCATGCCTCAAATTAATTTTAACCTCATATTTGAGTTATTGGCTGTAAAAATACTCAAAAGTCGCTCTAATTTTCAGTCAAATCAAAATCCATAGAACATATCTCAGCTGATTTTCAAATTGAAGTCCTTAGCTTCAAATATATTTTTAAGTTGATTTCAAGTTTATAGTGGCTTGATTAAGATAAAACTTGATTTGTTTTGAACTTATTTCACATTGTATATATTAATTTAAAAAAATTATAAAATAATTATCACTTCATTTAGTTGGCGTTTTGTAACTCATGCATAAAGACTTAGATTAAATCCCTCTCTTCAATCTTATTTTTTTCACAATTTCAATTTAACACAAAATTGATTTTGAACTAGCCCTAAATTGAGTCATTTTGATTCAAACAAGCTCAACTTGAAATTAACTAAATTTTGAGATGAGTTTGAGTCAATTTGAACTCAATGATTTCAAGTTCAAGTCAAACAAAGGTCGGCCGATCTTTAATCATTATCAGTCTTAGTTCTAGACAGGCTAACTTTCAATTTCAAGACAATATTCTATTAAATATGATCCAGTATCAATCCATTGCAAAACATTTGACCTTGTCTTGAAATCTTAGATACAACGGAACCAAATATATGGCAAATTTAGATCACCAAACTCAAACTTGCCTCAAAACCGAAGTCCATGAAAAAATCATATATCTTAAGATTATCACCTAAGAACTCAACAACCAAGCCAGGACAACTAAAGCAACTTTTTCGATTCAAAATGTTATCACCAAGGGAGCTTAATATAAATCTCATCCACAAAACTCACTGTCAAACTTGCCAAAGAGTTCGCCAAAGTAAGCTGTCACTCAAATGAACTCATCCTCAATTGTAACTCATCAAGATTTAAGAGTTATACCAGTACTTAAACAACTATTAAATAGAAAGGCTTAAGACATTCTTATAACAAGAAATGTTATGCATTGTAATTAAACTTTACTTGTTCTTTTATTTGTAGAATTTCTTATAATGCTAAATTTCAACCTAAACTTATAAAGAAGGGATTAGAAAATGAGATCGATACTTACTAAATAATTCAAGTTACATTAGTTTGTACGCTCCAATATGATTCTGGTGAAATCAAGTAGATTTTCTCTCTAGTTTTCTCATTCTATCGAATTACTTTGTTGAGTTTACTCTATACTTGTTAGTAAGGTGCTGGTATCACATGAATAAATTTGGATCTAACACTAGATTTTGTATTGTGAGTATTGTTTTGGTGGTTGGCTAATAATAAGAAACCCATATGATCAAAACATTTAGTTAGAATACTAACAGTCTCACCATATCAAAGAAATGTAGCCAAAATGACTGAAGTGTAGCTGAAGAGTAAGTTTTAGTAAAATTTCCTTAAAAAGTGCTACTAAGGAGCTGCCTTGTAAGTGATTTACACTAGGATTTAATGACGATTTAAGCTAATTCTCACCAGATGGTCAATTCAGATAAGTTAAATCTTGAGATTTGTTAAATTTGGATTTCACTGAATTTGTTCGTAAATCCAAAATTTACTAAATCATCCCATTTGGCAGATTTAAATTGTCTTCGTAGAGTACGCCAAGGGACAGCACATTCTAGTTGTTCAGCTTGCAGAAGTTAGCACTGTGCTATATCATCCACCAATAGCTCTGCCACAAAAACTGAAGCTTAGTAGCTCCAACGGCTCCGCTCTATCACCAAACCCCCACTCCTGCGCCTGTTCTTTGAGCCATATCTCTTGTGCCAGCAAAGCTTCAGATCCCGCAACATTGTAGTTTTTGTTGCTACCTCGCCTTTATTGGAGTGGCGGTCTCAAAAAAGGCATGTAAAAAAACCTATATTCACTTCCTTTTTTTTTGTGAGAACATATTCAAATATAAGAATGCGCTTGTGTAATGGGATATCCTTCTTATATATTTTGCATTCTTATGCAAATAACTATTGCTTTTATTGACAAATTTGCATCCAAGCCTTGTTGCGCGAGCAGGTATCAAAGCTTAGATCATCATAATGTATTTCTGACTTTAGTGTTATAATGGGTTTTCAGTCATTAAAGTAGGATATTTTATGTTGGTATGGTCATTTAAAAATTTTATTTTGGCTTTTCTGTATGGATGATTCATAATTTTTTTTTTCAAGAATGCTTGAAATTAAATAATTAGAAACATGAGAATGAACATGTTACCCGTCTCATTTAAGAGTAAATACAAGCTTGAAATTATGAATAAATAGAGCATGTTTTTTTTTGTTTTATTGGACTAAAATGATTGATGTCTTTTGTTGCAATTTCAATCCTCCTTAAGATTATTTTCAATAGTAGGTAGTAGGTAGAAATTAAAAAGAGGCAAGCAGTAGTGTTATATTTGCATACATATTACTTACAGAAATATAATTACAACGAATATTCTTCCAAATTCTAAAGTAATATTTGAGATCTGGTTCAAAATTATATCAGCACCATTTTTTGAGGTTCAATGAGTTTGACATAGAGGGAATACTCTATTTCAAGAATTGTAAAATCTTAAAATTTTGTATGAGTTACCCATAAAAATTATACCAAGGGTCATGTCAAGTTCTGTACAAAGAGAAACCTACAAAGATAATAATTAACAAATAGCAAATATTGAAATTTGTTGGGTGACAAACTATAAGCAAATATGATGTCAATCTATACTCTCTCCTTTCATATTGATTGAGATACTCAACTTAATCCTTTTCATTTATAAATGGAGAGAAAAAATAAGGAATTGAGTTAATAAGTAACCTACAGCTACCATTAGATATATTTTATTTAATTAGTTGCAAGCAACCAACAAATATAAATGACTAATTATGTTCGTCTTCGAGAATTTCTAAAAGAGGAAGTGGGCATGCTGGTAAAAACTATCAATTCCTGGTGTCACAGAATTATCTTACTTCTCATCTTAGAGTATATAACTCTGTGTTGTTACATATAGATATATTACGAACTACAATGCCAAACTAAATTAGCCATGATATTAGATCAGTTTGAATGAGCTATCCAGAGTATCCATCAAGCTCTGAAATGTTAATTGCACTTGAAAAATTCATTCAACTGGCAGGCCAAAGCACATGCAAATGCAAAGTGAAAAAATAAATTATGTGAATCACACAAATGAGCTAAAGGATGGTAAAATTAGTGTCTTACATGGATATGATATCAAATCAGAAGTCAACAAATGTGCAATATGTTTTGACTAGATCAAGAAGAAATGCTATTAAGAGAAAGTCTAACATTTATGATAGAAACTTGAAATAATTATTATATTTCTTCATGTTTGACATTTTATATTCATTGGACCTTAAAAGCTTAGTCCATTTAATTGAATTTTCAGTTGCTTAGAATAATAAGATTTTATTATTTTGCTATCATTTGTTGTATTTAATATTGTGAATATATTGCTTCCACAATAGATTTGAAGAGATTTTTGCAAAGAGAATTAAAACTTCATTGAAACGGCAGTCTGAAACGTGCTGCCAAAGCGTCATTGAAACGGCAGTTTGAAACGTGCTGCCAAAGCGAATCCAAGAACAATTGCAGGACACCAATGTAGCCAGAGCAACATAATCTCTTTGAGGATTTAGTAAATCCCATATTTACGGACAAAATTGGTGAAATCAGGATTTACTAAATCCCAGGATTTAACTTGTCCTAAACTGACTGTCTGGAAGGATCTAGATTAAATCCTCGTTAAATCCTAGCGTAAATCCCTTGCCATAGAGCCCCTAAAACTTATTGCATAGGCATTAGTTATAAACAATTATAGTATGAGTTAGAGAAAATTCATGCAGCGGTATGATCAGCGACAAACAAATACAACCACTTCAAATCCAAAATTTGGTTCATCTCAGTTAAAACAAGCAGAAGAAAAAAAAAAAAAAAACTCAGATCAGCAGGCATGTCTATAGAATAAGTTTGTAAAAGAGAAATCACATAAAACAGAATAATAAATAGCGAAAAATCATCAATCAATGTGCTCCATAATAGAGCCATAGCAAAACAAGAATATCACCCGCTATCCTCCAGAATCACTGAAAGAATGGAACCCAAAACGGATGGTGAGAGCGTACCGAAGAAAGAAGGCGAAATTGGGAGAGAGAAAGGGCTTCTTCTCCACATTGGTTTGTTGGCTGGAGTGAGAAGGGAGAAGGAAGCAATTGGAGCCAGTGAAAGCGCCATTGCTTCGACTGCTGATTTTGCTTCTTGTTTTAGAAATCAATGTAGGGAGCCGGCGCGCATGAACATTATCTGATATCGGCTTGAAGTTTATGGGTGGGCACTTGAACCGGGTTCAAACCGGTGGGCACTTGAACCGCGTTCAAACCGGGGACACTTGAACCGGAACTGTTTAACAAGAGAGAGAGAGGAAGGTATTTTATTCTTTTGAATGAATTTGTTGTGAATTGATTTAAACTTAGACTAGCATTTTGTCATAGTTATTATAATTTTTAATCAGCAAGGCTTGTTTTTGAATTTGTGATGATTTTTCAAATAATTCTATTTAATGTAATATTAACTTTGTTTTATTTAATATATTTCTTGGAAAAATATAATTATTTTTTATTAAGTATTATGATAATATAAATAAGTATGATATTAATTTTTAGGGAACTATAATTAGATATTATATTAACAATTATTTTTTTATTTTTTAAATACTTATCATCATAATGATTAGCTTTTATTATATTCTAAAACTTATGAGATATAAATTATATGAGAATCTTCTTTGAACATGATTTAAATAATGATCAGACAAATAAGATTCAAATCTCATAGTACAAGTTCAAAATCCATTCAAATTTTGTTTGATTCTTGTTCTATGATTTAAATAATGATCAGACATTTTCAAACAAGGTTCAAATCTCATAGTACAAATTCAAAATCCATTCAAATTTTGTTTGATTCTTGTTCAAACAATTCAATTATGTTATTAAAAAATACACCATATTATAGATTAAATACTCACAACATCACAAAAATAATTGATGATATATGTTACAGCATAACATAGACTTAATACATATACATGAAAATTTGGTGCATATTTATACACATGAGATTTAATATACAAATGTGCACCATAAATATCATAAAATACTATAAATTTTGATTGTCACACAAGTTTGTGCACATTTTTTTATTTTAATAATGATGCATGTGTTATGTTTAAGGGATGATATAGTTACCAAAGTTAGTAAACATTATAATCAAGAGTTGTTAGACATATATTGAGTACTTTTCTTATGGGCATGATATCTTCTCGCCCATAATAACCAATTAGTTGGTACGTACATTACTATTAAATACTCCAAGTATTAGTTCATAATACCATTGTTATATAAGCTTTCTTGTGATGATTAGTGCTACCTTGATCCAATAAACCTAAGGAGAGGATTTGGGCTACCTAAAGAAAGTGTGGGCATATCCAAATTTGCTTGGGCATGATTTAATTGAAAAGTTTTACAAATTCTGTCAATTACATCTAATTAATCTCCATTTAAGTTTGACAAAAAAATTGGCCAGAATAAAGTAACCCGCAAGCCTTTCATGGATATCTAAAGTTTCCTAAAATACAATGGTATCCACTCTGAGGCTTAGACTAGCCTAGGTTAAGCTAATTAGATTAATTGCTTGTTATATGCTTTATTAAGTTTTGTTTGTCCCCAACATGCTCTAACAATTAAATTGACTAAGATCAACAGACTCAAATATTCTTATGGAAGTTTTGGATAAATTAGTTAACTTAGGAGTTGGGTATGGAATACTTTGATCTAAGTTAATTCAATCGGATCAATAGACAGTTAATGAGTAAATTGGGTTAACCATGGATTCACCATAACTTTAAGCTTAATATCGACCACTTAGCATCTTATCCATTACTTCTACGGGTTTCACTGTGCTACTAGGCTTAAATGGATAATAGGGTGAGATCTAATTAGCATAAGTCAAGTTATTTAGTCCTAATAACATATAAAAGGTTTAACAAAGCTACATTGAGTTCAATCTAGCTAAACTCAAGCCATGAGAAATCTAATTAGGCCAAACCAAAATGGTAATTATGTATTTTAATATGTTATTTTCAAATCATAATAGTTTTGGGTCCATCTAAGGTCTATTAGGTCAAAATAATTACATAATATACCATATTAGTCCACATTAGTTAGATTTGCGTCAAATATAGGCAGTGTAGGGTTAATCTGGTCTATGATGATGTAAGTAAGGTCATTAGCAAAATATGAGTTTAATGGTAGATCCTACTTCTACTTAGTTCAATTTTTGAATCATTTATGCCAAATTGGTCAAATGAATCGTGTTTTCTCTATGATGGGTCATAGTCCAGCTCATTCTAAGCTAAAGCTTTAGCCAACCAATATAAGATCTCATTAAGGTCACAGAAGGTCTGAAAAAATCAATACAAAGTTAACTCTATGGGTATATCAAATTAAGTATTAAAATAGATTTGGCTTGATTAGGTTAGTTCTATGTTAAGTTGATTTCACTCAACTATATAAATCAAAGGTCAAAAGTTTAATTACTCTTACCAAAGAATAACGGAGGGTCCAAAAAATAACAAGCTTAATTATTAGTAAATAACTTACCTCAGGTTTGTTGGTTATAGTTATAGGTAAGGGGAAGACTAAGTGGGTTGAACTATTTATTCAATGGGTCAAAGCAAGATGACATGGTCTCCAAGGTCAAGGTTAGTCTAACACCATCTCATGTTATACTTATATAATGATGAAGTTTGAGTTGATTTATTGTCTTATAAAACTATTAAGTCCAAGTTACAAAAAATACTTAAGGAAATTATTTATTAACTTTTTTGATGGGTTGAGATATCCATGGAAGTATATTATGAATTTATAATAACAAGGGTATTGGAGGTCTTAAATGAAGTCTGAGTAATCCTTATCGTCGGGTTAATCTATTTATCACAAAGTATTGAATAGATAGCATAGCACCATCTTAGAGTTATGGGGTAGCAAGTAGAGGGCCTATGGTATAGATCAAACATGAACTGTAATGATAGGCATAAAACTAACCTAATCTAAAAAGGGTGTTGATATACTTATTTTTCAAAAATCTTCAAGTAATTCTAGCTTTATGGATTATAATAGGTAAATCTTACAAAATAGTTTTGTTATGATTATGATTACATACTTTTATGTAAATGGATGATAAAATTTACTTTTATATATTTTTCCCTTTTAACATTCATTTTAAAATTTGTTCATAATTCCACATAAGGATTTTTTCATCATAAATTATGAATAACTGCACTTGGGTCATAAATGCTTATTTTTCCTCGAGAAAGTAGCTCAAGATTAAGAAATAAAATTGGAGCACGTTAACAATCATT
This sequence comes from Phalaenopsis equestris, assembly GCF_001263595.1. Classification (NCBI taxonomy): domain Eukaryota; kingdom Viridiplantae; phylum Streptophyta; class Magnoliopsida; order Asparagales; family Orchidaceae; genus Phalaenopsis; species Phalaenopsis equestris. The sequence goes on from NW_018164444.1 coordinate 80,066,067, forward strand.
GGTGTTATTTTGGTCATGCCTATATTCCAAAGTTGAGGAAGCTAAAAAGATTATCGTACAAGGACACATATTTGATGATAATGAGTTTACAATCCTACTTATATGGACCAATCAAGAGCTTATGCAATTGATTATAAGGAGGCTAAGATGCCCATTACTTAAGCCTTCAATTTTAGCCTTGCTCGTGAGAATAATGATTTATGTCTGCCTTATCGGTGATAGTTTTGTTCTTGTATGATCATGAATATAAGTTTTGAAACAATAAAGAACAACTAATTAGTGTGAATAGAATGATGAAAAATAACTAAGAAATTATTATCACTAATCCAAGATGTTCCTTGGGATATGCAACTTTAAGATTTATTCTAATTTAGTACATTAAATAATTTAAATGGGATAAATTAGTACTTGATCTAGGAATTCATAACTTTAAATCTATAAACTCAAGTAACTAAGTAACATGTATCACAAATTAAGATGAGTTCTCATGTTGAGAAGACTTTTCCTGACCACAAAGACTTTGGGGGTTTGGATAATTTTTTAGAAGTAACTAAGAACCTTTATTGAAGATAAATAAACATATAAGATTAATTTCAATACATCTCGAAATGACAAAAATATGTAAAACTAATTATATGGATTCAAAATTTATTTTAATTATAGTTTTAAAGTACAAATCAATTATGATGGCTTGGCCTCAAGATGGTTAAGAATAAAGATTAGCCCCTTTGATAGTTTTTTTTTTTCCTTATATGAAATATCTTGATTTCAGGGTATTTAAGGATAAAAAGTTCAAATTTTATGTATAGGAATAGTATCCCCATTTAATAATTTGAATTTTATTAGCTTATTTCTCAAGCTTCTTCATTATTATGCGGTGCCCTTTCTAATTAGCCAAGAATTTTTATGCAATATACCTAAAAAACCCATCATACGACTTTCAATTCATTTTCTTTTTCGCACACCATGCCCCTATCTCCTCTCTTACCTCCAGCAACAACGAAAACCTAGCAGCTCCTCTCCTCCCATTTGCTATCGTCGGTTGACGTACCTCCACTCGTCGGTTGTTGTACCTTGCCCTCGCCACTGAAAACCCTTTGTGACCCTAGCCTTTCACCCCTTGTGAGAGGATCATAAAAGGTAACTTCGCCCCATTTTTTACTTTTTAAAATTTTGGTATATATATAACATTTGAAGTTTAGGTGTTAGGAATGTATATGAATAAGATTTCAGTGGTATGAATGTAACATTTTAAGTTTAGGTGTTAGGAAATTATAAGCATTAGATTAGGTGTTAGCTATGTGTATATCTATACTTAAGTATTGAGTGGTATCTATTACAATCCTGCTATTTGTATACATAAGCAGTGTTAGCTTTGTATAAAAGCAGGTTTGGGTGATATTAGAACTGGTTTTGGGGTAGGCATAAACTATGGTTGGATGGTTGAGCATTTTTTTTCTTGAGTCATTCAATTTTAAACTTAATTAGTTTTATTAATAATTTACTTTTGGAATACATTTATGTATATTTTAGCTTTAGCTTGGGATTAGGTGTAGATTTTAGATTTAATTTTATGTTGAATGTATATTTTAGCTTTAGCTAGAAATTTTAATAGTGATTTAAGATTCATTATGTATATTTTAGCTTTAGCTTGGGATTAGTTGTAGATTTTAGATTTAATTTTATGTTGACTGTATATTTTAGGTTTAGCTAGAAATTTTAATAGTGATTTAAGATTCATTGATGGTTGTTATTTGTGGGTCGTTAAATCAGAAATTTGTTGGTTGCTTTTAAAATATATTAAATTTAATATATATGTAATCTTTTATTTTAAAAAGTAGTATTTTAACTTTAAAAAATATGAGTCTGAACAAATCTCGTACATTTTATAGTTTAAACAATCAAATTATAAATTATTTTATTTTGCTTGAGTTTATGTTTGGAATTAAATATACATCTCATCGTTATGAGAAATATATATATATATATATATATATAAGCTAAAAGATTTTAATTTTTAGATCTATATATATTAAATATCATACTTGTTACATTGAATTGTATAATACCATATAACGGTTATTGAACTTTTTTACCAAATCCTCCCGCTTACGAGATTAGGAGCCCCCTCCCTCCCTTAGACAACCTTTAACCCCCCACCATATCCATGATTACTCCTCCCTCAATCTCAGCCCTCTTATCTCCCTTCCCTATTCCTCCTCTCTACCTTCTAATAATCAAATAAAGAAAAGAAAACCTAATGGTTGTCTCCCATATTAGACTTCTTAGTAATGCTAGAAATTTTAATAGTGATTTAAGATTCATTGATAGCTGTTATTTGTGGGTCGTCAAATCAAAAATTTGTTGGTTGCTTTGAAAATATATTAAATTTAATATATATGTAATTATTTTTTTAAAAAAGTTGTATTTTAAATTTTAAAAATATGAGTCTAAACAGATCTCGTACATTTTATAGTTTAAAAAATCGAGCATAACATTGCAAGCAATACACCATCACAAGAGATATGTATACTACTTGATAGTGGGCTCAATCATAAAAACTAAAGAATTCATTACATCCGTTTTGGTTTGCGAATCTTTTTTATGTTGATCGACAAGTTTCCTTATCTAATATAAAGATTATATATGGTTTATTTTACTTGGGTTCCAAGTTCCCTATAAGAGTAAACCTCTATAGTTAATTACATCTTAAATGACCGAAATCACTTAATAAAACTCTCGATGATGATCTGAGGCACTTGTCTTTAAGAATTCAACGTTTAGGGTTTCAAAGTCGGACATGAAAAATCAAGTGAGAAAATGATCAAATATGAACAATTTTTTTTGGACTCAGAAGCAAGAAAGAGAGGGGACGTCATATATCATAAAGAGAACATTGGTGACTTCCCCAAACTATCCTATTGTTTGACTAAAATTTTGAAAAAGATATTATTTGATCTTTCATTTTGACAATTTTATTATGTAGGACTTGCATTTACATAATATTTAATTCTACAAAATGCCTAGGAAGATAGGAGGGTTTACGTCATATCGAACGACGACCTCGGAATTCTAAGGCGAGTTAGGGCTTATGTTGCACAATGTGCAAAAGCCTAAAAGATAGAGTGAGGGTTTATGTTTCACTATACAGACTTTCTCGAAGTCCTATGATTTGTTCTTAGGTTTCTAAGGAAGAGACTAGACCTTAATTTTATGAAAAAAAATAATCTTGATTTTTTTGTTTGCTTGAAACAAAACTCACCAACTATACCCTATCTTACTTTCTTTCTAATCACTATTTCTCTATCTTCCCTAACGAACTTTCTATTCATAATTATCATACCTTCGAGCATGTTAGAATATGAGTTAAATAGAATTCCTCTAGTATTGCTTTTATTGTGCTAGACATTCAGCCCCAATAAATCTATAAATCCATCTCATTGTCCTCCTATACCAATTTTCTTAATACTTTCCACTATGTTGATAATTGTATATCAAAAGAAAGGATTTGTGGCTAGCGCTTTCTAATATGACAATTTTTATCTTTGAGCCTTATATTATTTTGGTTGATTTCAATTGTATCCTTCATCCTAAAGAGAAGGTGTGTGACATACTTCATTTTCCAAGCAAAATGGTCAATTCTAATAAATATATTTTTGATTTTAGTCTTATGGAGCTTAATAATCATGCATTTGCATGCAGTTGGTTTAACTAAAAAAAATTGAAAAGAATATATCCATGAAACGATTTGAGCAGCTCCAATGTCATACAATATCAAAGAGTGTCACCTTAGATCATTTTATCACACTAATTGGTGACCCAACTAGGAGAGTAGTTGTTTCATATTTGATACTTAGCAAATGCCAAAATTGAACTTTTGGTTTGCTTTTGTTACGTATGCCATAATTTTCTTTTTTTTGTTTTATACATAGTTATGATATGTTTTCTGTTTGGATTTTGTACATTCCTCCTTTTACTTGTATATAATGCTCCTGATTATTTTGTTTGTAAGTCCTGTTACAGATGGACACAGGTGGTGCTGGTGATCAGCAACCTCAACAACCACGTGTTCTTCACACTATAACAAATAATTACAACTACAGGAAGAAGAGTATGTCTTCTTTCACACTTTTTGTTGTCGTCCCACCTTTTTTGCTGCTGCCACATTTGAGTTTTCTCCCGCACAAATTCGACAACCAACCCGGCAGGTGAATGTAAGAAAAAAATTGATTTTTTTAATATGTATTTTGACTCTTAATGTTTAAACGTTCTTCACACTATAACAAATAATTACAACTGCAGGAAGAAGAGTATGTTTTCTTTCACACTTTTTGTTGCCGTCCCACCTTTTTTGCTGCTGCCACATTTGAGTTTTCTCCCGCACAAATTCGACAACCAACCCGGCAGGTGAATGTAAGATAAAAATTGATTTTTTTAATATGTATTTTGACTCTTAATGTTTAAACACATAATTAATAATTGTCTTTTATTATGTAGGAGAAGTAAGAACAACTCCAGGAGAGGCATTTGGCCTTCCAGACCCCGAGCACTGTGGCAGTAGTGGTAGTTAGTCAGCCACTACGCAATCTAAGTTCAAGTTGTGGTTATAGGCGGCAGAAAAGAAAAAGGTCAAGATCTCTCGTGCTTCTGTGGGTGGCACGAACTTGTCACACTCAAGTACTGCGGAGCTTGCCAGGCAGGTCACTACTTTGATTGAGGAGGTTTACTAGATACATGAAGACCAATAGAGAATTGAGTGGAGTATGGCATGTCTAGCAGAGATTATAGAAGATCGTTGGGGCAAGCGAACGGTGGGTAGCTTAGGATGAAGCGGAGGAAGATGCGTAGGAGGATTAGAAGGGGTTTTTATGTATTTTTAATTTCTAAAATGTTTGAACTTATATTGAAGGTGCAGATGTAAAATTTTAATAATTTAGATTTGTGACAATATCTCCTTTTTTACTATTGATATATTTAAGAACTTTGATCTGTGATATGAAAACAAGCATAATGTGTTTTAAAAATAAAATAAAAAAATAAAAAAGATTAAAGAAATGCTATTATTTTGTTTGTTTTTTGTTTTTTAATTTTTTTTTTTAAAGTAATAGAAAACAAAAAATTATCCCAAACAAAGCTTTTGATTATGCTCATTGTTGGTGCCTTCAAAGCCAATATTAATATTGTGAATCCTACAAGGATTAAATCTCCTTACATTTCTTAAGTTTAATTTCAAAGCTACTACTAGTCAAATGAACAACAAATCATTACTTGATGAGCTATATTTTGCCATTGAAGTTGAAGTGTTAAAATATTACTCTTCTTCCCATTCTTACTCATAATTATGCGGGTTTTGAGGAACTATAAAGTTCATGATGCCGTAATTAATACTGAAGAAAGTGTAAATCATGATGTTGAAACTTCATAAAAAAAAGTTCCTTATATGAGTATAAGAGTTGTTATTTATAAATTGAAAATAAGCTATAAATATTTTGAATTATATTCACTACCAAAACTCAAATAATTTAAATGCCATAACTATAAATAATTTAAAGTGCATTATTTTATTAAAAAAGAATTGAGTTGATTAAAAGAGCTTTAAATGCTAGATGAAGTATTCCAAATCCATGATACCTTAGCTAAAAACTCCTAAAATAAGATGAAATTCTCCCAAGATAATTCATTCTTGAGAGATTTCATCCCAAGGCCTATATTTCTTGAGTAGGATTGAGCTTGATTCACAAATCAATATTGGGATGCAATCAAGCTAATGATTAAAGGTTAAGGAATACACTAGACAAACAATGCCACTATAATTAACACAAGTGATACATCATCAAAAGATTTATCCAATTAGGCATGAAACTTGATGCAAATTTTAAATTAGAAATTTTTTAAATTAATTTCAAAATAATATGTCTAATTTTAATAAATTTATAGTTAAACTAAAATATCTAAAGTTGACAATTCTAATGAAAAAAATGATATGATCCAAATCCAAATAAGTAAATCAAGCACTTGAAGTGTATTTAACAATTTTGGGACATTAATTAAAGGATCAAATAATTTTCAAATCTTACAACATGCGGCCAAATCAACAGTTGTGACTAGAGAAATTCAACAAATGTATTTTGTAGTTTTTTTTTATATTTTTTAAAATAACTCCCAAAAAAAATTATAAAATTGCTCCAATTCGACATGAAAATGACTTAGACTTATGCTTGGAGACTTAAAATTTTTTTAGCATTGATCTGACATTTGACATTGATGATTAGTACTTGTCACCGTCATCTTTTGATTATATTGTCCAATTATCATTTCCCGATAATCATCATTTGACCATCCCCCACTCAATTGTTATAGCCTATGCACAATCATCTGACCCTCGTTGTTTAACCAATATTACGCTATTGTCATTGTTTAATCTTCATTATCCAACTAACATCATTTGATCACCAGTATCACCCTTACACTACTTCAAGATCTAATACAACAATATGAGACAGAGGCTTGAATGCAGTACTTTGTAATTTTATAATCTTTATTTAAATAAAAGTGCATAACTTAAAAATTTTACTTATATAACGAAACACCGGTTATGAGTCAACAATTTTTTATAGTTTTAAAACATTTTATATTAAAAAATTTAATGGCTTTTGAGGTGTTCTCACTCTATTTTTTTAATGTCCATATAGAGTTCTCATGCAAAACTATGGTGCAAATCTTTTAATGGATAACTATATGACACTAAAGTATTATAAATGTTAATATCAAACTTTAGGCGTTAGAAATGTAAATACATTAGAATTGTGTTGTATGTATGCAAATTTTCCTTCTTTAAAATACTTGAAATATCTATTAAGTTTATTCATTTATTTTTTAATTCTTTTACTTGGATTAATTTTTTAAATTATCTAACTTAAAAATTAGTGGTATTTGTCTAATAATCCTTAAAACCTATTAATATATTGCGAGGTACTTTAATGAGAGAAAAAAAAACTCTTAATTGCAATTAAAGTGATTTTCCTAATTAAATTTAATCAATTATGTAATCAACAATGCTCAAATATCAAAATTGAGAATTGTTGACTTTAGAGGTAAGGAAAAAGTCTATAATTAATTTTTATTTTCTAATGCATCAAATATAAATCAAAGAAATTAGAAAGGGATAATTCCATACAAAGCACATGAAACATTGATATTCCACAAATTGATTGCCCATGTGATTTTTTTGAACTCAGAATCAATATTTATGCATGCCACCATGAAAATACTGAGACTTTGTTAAAAATGAAAAATATGGATTGAGGTTTTATGATAAATTTTTTATGTTTGAGTGATAATTTGAAAAAATGGATGAAAGAAAAGGGTTGACTTATAAATAGCAAGTTTTATGTGAAATGTATGTAATTGCCCCACTAAGAAAATCATATATTTTTAATATAATTGACTCACAAAAGTAAAGATTAAATATAATAGATAATTATTTAGGGAGTAAAGATCGATTGAAAAATATAAATGACTCACAATGTAAACTGCCTCATTTACAAAAAAAATTGCTTCTGAAGTTCAGACGATATTTTTAATAATCATCACAACACAATGTAAACTGTCTCATTTACAAAAAAAATTGCTTCTGAAGTTCAGACGTAAGCTGCGTTTAGACAATAACTACGATCTACCATAAGAAGCAGAGGAGAAAAAAAAATAATATTTAAAAGAAATTATTTGCTAAGAACACACCGAAATAGGTAATTATTTCAGATTATATCCCTCATTAAATTATGATTATATTGAAATTTAATAAGATTATATCCCTCATTAAATTATGGTAAAAAAAAAGAGAAAAAGGAGGGAGCAAAATCTCAAATTGCGCATATTGGTGAAAAGAAGGAGGGAGCAAAATCTCAAATTGCGCATATTGGTTTCAGTGCTTGCAAGGCATAAATGGTGCTTAAAAGAAGCCTTTTTGGTTAAGAATGATTGCATTAAAAAATTTGAACCCTAGGAATTTGCTCAGAAAAATCTCACCTTTCTCTCTTCTCAGTGTAGCCATCCATCATTACTCGAGCCTTGAAGCAACCAGCACCAGAGAAGAAGAACACGGCAAATTTGCGTTTCCGAGCTTCCACTTGCGGGAACAAACGCTCGTCTCTCTCTTCCATCCATGCTCCACCATGCGTGAGCTCTCCCAAATCCACGCTCTCATTATAAGATCGGGTTTCGCTCAGCATGTCTTCGTGGTCGGCCGCCTCATCTCTTTCTGCGCTGTCTCCGAATTCGGCTCAATGAAACACGCCAATGATGTCTTTGAAGACATCAACTTCCCGGATGCCTTTATCTGCAACACTATGATTCGAGGCTTCGTGAGAACGGGGAGCGAAGTAGAGGCTATTGACTGCTTCAAGAGGATGAGAAGGGATGGGAAGCAAGCGGATAACTTCACCTTCTCCTTCCTTCTCAAGCTCTGTGGTCAGTTATTCATGGTCGAGCTAGGGAAGCAGGTGCATTGCTCTCTTCTTAAAGATGGCTACGAGGTCCATACCTTCGTGCGGAACACTCTCATTCATATGTACGGCATGTTCAGAAATTTGGCCGCTGCACGCCACTTGTTTGACGAAATGCCTGTGAAGGATTTGGTGTCTTGGAACGCTCTCATTGATGGCCTAGTTCATTGTATGCAGTATAAAGAAGCGTTGAGAATGTTTGTGAGAATGCAGGAAAGTGGTATTGCACCAGATGCAGCCACATTTGTGGTGGTTCTTTCTTCCTGTGCAGAGTTTGGTGAGTTGGGTTTTGGTCAGCGGGTTCATTCCAAAATCAGCACTTGTGTTCTGGATGAGTTCATCTCTGTATCAAATTCACTGATTGATATGTATTCCAAGTGTGGGGCTATTGACTTGGCAGTCTTGGTTTTCCAAAGGATGAAAGAAAGGAACACGGTGTCATGGAATTCAATGATACTAGGACTTGCAATGCATGGCCGTGCACGTGAAGCATTGCAGCTATTTGAAGAATTGCAGCTGACAGAGTTTGGTGAGCCCAATGGCATTACCTTTCTTGGTGTTCTTTGTGCTTGCAGTCATGGAGGTTTGTTGGAAGAAGGAAGAAGATATTTCCATTGCATGAGAAGGGATTATGGAATTGATCCTTCAGTGCAGCACTATGGATGCATGGTAGATCTTCTTGGGAGAACTGGGCTGTTAGGGGAGGCCTATGAGGTTATAAGAAGCATGCCCACAGGGGGGAATGCTGTGATGTGGAGGACATTGTTAGGGGCTTGCCGAGTTCATGGGGACCTTGAGATGGGGGAGAGTGTTAGGAAGCATCTTATTGAATTGGAGCCTGACCATAGCAGTGACTTTGTTCTACTTTCGCATATGTATGCAATGGTTGGAAGATGGAATGATGTGCTTAATGTTAGAGAGGATATGCTGGGGGTTGGAGTTCAGAAGCCACAGCCAGGAAACAGCTTTATAGATTCCTTTCCTTGTGGTGAGATTCCAGCAACTGCATTTGGCATACCATAGAAACAAAGGCTCGGCTTCTTTTCTAGAGATTTGGAAAATTTCGAAGTAAGTG